>NC_053162.1:138454119-138764804 GCF_016835505.1 Polypterus senegalus
CAAGAAATTAAGAATATTCGAACCTTAAAGTGTTTCATAACAATTGTATTGTCTCTTAAATTTTGATTAATTTCCCTTCTTAGTTTTTGTGATGTTGCACATTGTTGAATCCACTTTTTTGTAGTATTTTTGAATTTTGCCTTTTTAACATTGTTTTAAGTTTTTATTTTGTTTTTAAAACTTTATTTTTTCCATCCATCCATTATCCAACCCGCTGAATCCGAACACAGGGTCACGGGGGTCTGCTGGAGCCAATCCCAGCCAACACAGGGCACAAGGCAGGAACCAATCCTGGGCAGGGTGCCAACCCACCGCAGGACACACACAAACACACCCACACACCAAGCACACACACTAGGGCCAATTTAGAGTCGCCAATCCACCTAACCTGCATGTCTTTGGACTGTGGGAGGAAACCGGAGTACCCGGAGGAAACCCACGCAGACACGGGGAGAACATGCAAACTCCATGCAGGGAGGACCCGGGAAGCGAACCCAGGTCTCCTAACTGCGAGGCAGCAGCGCTACCACTGCGCCACCGTGCTGCCCAATACTTTATTTTTTGATTTAATAAATGTAATATTAGATATTTATTCTTTGTTTATTTGGGTCAGGATATTCAACATTTATCCCTCTCCTTTTTGAGAACTGTCCTTTAGCAGTGCGAGCCAAGGCCTGCTTTAAGTTTCAGAGTATATTGAGTTGCAATCGCACCACAATTCATTTCAGGTTGCACATTTTGCACTGTGGTAACTTCTGCGATGTCTGGATTACATGAACTCACAGAAGGAGGCTTCCTATAATGCAAGTTAAAGGACAACTCACATGGCTGATCAGTGGGGACTGACTGTAAGCAATACAAAATGGAACATTTCCTGATAGCATCAGCTGAGCTCTCTCCCTCACTCAATACCCGCCATAATGTGCAGTACTGCTCCACACTCCAACGGTCCACAGTGCAAATGTTGCTGACTATGCCAAGTGTATTGTGATGGAATCACACCAAGATCTATCAGAGGTCAAATATTTTGCACTGTGGTAACTGTTGGTGGTCAGCCGTGAACCCATGACATCTGGACTACAAGGGCCTTCAGAAATAACTTCCCAACATAGTATGCTAAAGTAAAGCTCTTTTGACTGATCACAGAAGGACTATGAGCAATGCAAAGTGGAGCGCTTCCTGGTGATATCATCTGAGCTGTCTCTCTCACTCAACCCACACTATACTGCGCAGCACCACCTCCACACAGAGCAAGGCCAACTTTGTATTTTTAAGCCTTTGAAGAATTTAACTGCCCATTTTTTTGTAGTTGAAACCTTTTTTGAGCTTCATGGGCCCAGAAATCACAACACTGGACATGTAATTTGTGAGCTTATAGACATTTTCTGTAAAACAAGGCAGCACATTCAGCAGTTTGTCCAAATTTTGCATTACATTATCTTCTTCAAACAGAACAATTAGTGCTATTCATTTAAAGGGTAACCAGAGTATATTAACATTTGTGGACATCTCTACTTTGTTTTCTAACTTCAGATTTTCACTCATTCTCTACAAAATTACAGCTGCCAAGGTTAACAGATCTCCACATTTGCTTTGAAGAGGTTGGAAATTATTCTGTTCAGCCCTCTGGAATAGACAGGTAGATAAGCAGAGCATCTTCAAAGCCAACCAATTGTTATTTTGAATGAAACCATATTTGGTTTTTACTTCAACAACTGCAAAAGCCACGGCCCTATTTCCCAATTTGGGCTTCTTAGCTGTATCTTTAAATTGAAATGATCTCTTGGCTGATCTTTTGAATGAAAACTAATTAATCAACTTAGACCTGAGCATTAACATTTGTGGTTTACCATCTACTTGAATGTATTTTATAATGGATGAAGTAATAAAATGCACTGCATTTGTCATTGCAACAGATAGCACTTTAGAAACATTTATAGTAACAAAATGCATTACTGCAAATGTTTCTGATGTGCCATCTCTTGAAATGACAAATGAATATATCTCTGTTGTATGCCATTTGGTATAGGATTCATAAAAGTAGTGTTAATGTTTGTGATGTGCCATTTGTTGGAAATACAATACAATCCATTTTATTGCTACAAATGTTTCAGATGCGCCATACACAGATCCACAGACACCCAAACATTTGTCCTTTTATTTAGGTATTTACATATATAGTATATATCAGAAGTCCACATAGTTTTGTATTTGTTTAGCTGTGTATTGATTTATAACAGTTTACAATATAACATACTATTTGCTGATTTAAAGTTTTGAAATTTTACCTTCAAATGACACAAATGAAACATTTTACAGGTATATTTTAGTTATTTTGTTTTATTTGTTGCTAATATTTACATGGATGTTTTATTTAACTAATTGTTCTTATTTGTATTTTTAATCTTACTTGTGTACTTGAATACTGCAGTATGTAGAACCCAAGTCATCTTTAACAATAAGCTATTTTATAGGCTGTATCATTAAGTCAGTGATCTTTGATGTGCGTATTGATAAAGAACACAAATATAATCCATTTAAAGGAAATCAGGCAGGAAAAATTAAACAGTCATTCAACCCTTTATATTTTTAAGATGTTAGAAATATATCTGTGGGTGTAATATATCACATATAATGAGTCATGCATAGATCAAGGATGGGAAAAGTAAAACAAAAATAGCTTGAAAACTCATGAGTCATTTACATAGGATAATATCTGAAGATCCCAAATAGAAGATTTGGTATTTTTTGGTTGTTCTGTTTTTTGAATATGTAATGTTTAATATTTATCATTTTTTTATTCTTATTATCCATCCATCTTCCAACCCGCTGAATTTGAACATAGGGTCACGGGGTTCTGCTGGAGCCAATCCCAGCCAACACAGGGCACAAAGCAGGAATCCAATCCCAGCCAGGGTGCCAACCCACCGCAGGACACACACAAACAGGCCAATTAAGAATCGCCAATCCACCTAACCTGCATGTGGGAGGAAACTGGAGCGCCCGGAGGAAACCCACGCAGACACGGGGAGAACATGCAAACTCCACACAGGGAGGACCCGGGAAGCGAACCTGGGTCTCCTAACTGCAAGGCAGCAGCGCTACTGTGCTGCCCCCTTTATTCTTATTATGGCACAGAAAAATAAATTAAACAATACATTACTTATTTGAAAGAAATCAAAAAGTTGTTTTTATATTCTGCAACTCCACAGTTAAAAGAAACATGAACAATGTTCTGTTGTATTCTTACTTCAGCCCTTCCCTCCAAAACCCACATGCGCATCAGTCTTTACCCTTCAGAAGAGCTCCTAATTTACCCAATTTGTATTATAGCATTCAGCATGAGAAGCAAAACTTTAACAATATCAGCATTTCATTTTTATGAACAGATACATTGTACATCTATCCATTTTCAAACTTTCTTAATCTAATTGCAGGAACATACTGTATATAAATGAAAAAAGTCTGTGACCCTAGATGAGCGTATTTGTAAATATCTGGCTTTCAGAAACGTTTAACATTAGAGCAAAACAAGATGATAACAAACAGTGCTGAAAAGCAATAGCTACACGAAAACACTGCATGATAATAAAGTACAGAACAGGAAAACTTTATTAAGACTGAGAAATGCTTTGCCAATGAACCTTGAAGTATTTACAGATGTTTCCTATTCATGAAGTAGATAGAAGAGCCCAGAGGGAATTAAAGCTGTTTCATCTGAAGCAAAATCAAATATCATTTTAAATGTATTTGTTGATTATGTGCAACTTTCCTTGTAAATATTTTTTAAAAGCTTACCCTCAGTATTTTATGTTTCATGCAACCAAAAATTGAAATTATTTTTTGAAAGATAACTGTTTTTAAAATTCCTGTTTTATTTACAGTAAATCAATATGTTAATGTATAGTGTTGATTTCCAAGCATCATATTAGCTGCCTGTAAATGCAGAGTTTATTTAGTCTTAACATAGAAACTTGATGAGGAAATTTCAAGACCGCAATAAACTGTGGTATTGTTCAAAATAGCAGGTGTACAGTGTATTCTTTTTAAATATAAATGGAGTATTTGTCGTTTTAGCTCATTAATATATCTGTGATCACTGGAGTTATTTCAGAATGAACTCTCAGGATCAGGTGGAAAGAGGTGTCTTCCTTGCTTTCTCTTTATCTACCTATATTTGTTTCATCTACCACACCTCTGAAAATAATGTTGTCCGGTCTTTAGGTATCTTCAAAACTCCTTTAGATGACTTTGACAAAGTCTAATTTTTAATATCTACTCAGCAAACCAGCAGTAAGGCATGGTCTATCCCAAGATGAGAGAATGGGGAGCTATTAAGCATACACCCACATTAATTTATTCCAGGCTAGTTTTGAATTTCAAATTATCATAAAATGCAATGTCAAAAATTTGAGACTGAATTCATTAGTGCTCTCTGATGAGGAAAGAAACAATGGAACCAGCAGAAAACCTATTTAGATTTTAATAAGAGCTTTAGGAAGATTCTTTGATTATTAAGCACTTCAGTCAAGTATCTGCAAATTGTCCTCAAGCTAAAATACTGCTGTGTTCAGCCATATGTATATAAACTTAACTGGGAGCCAGTGTAGGGAGTTAAGAACTAGAGTTATATGTTTGTATTTTCTTGTTTTTTTTTTAATAATTCTCGCAACAGCATTTTGGATTAACTGGAAGCTGTATAAAGAACGATGTGAACATCTAGTGAACCGCAAATTGCAGTAGTCAATTCTACTAGAAATAAATGCATGAATTAATTTCTCAGAATCCTGCTTATTTAGAAAACACCTTAATTTCCCAACATGTTTAAGATGGAAGAAACATGATTTAGATAACTATGTAATGTGCGCTAAATGATGTGCTAGAGTCAAAAATAACTCCTAGATTGCAGGCTGATTCGGTAAAATTAAAGGTGATTCCAACTGAGTTAAATGATGACAAAATACTGTTGCAACAAGTATCATTCCCTCCAATAATTAACATGTGTGTTTTATCAGTGTTTAAAGACAAGTATTTCTCATCCATCCACTCCTTTAATTCACTAACACAACTAATTAAGGACAAAAAGAACGATATAACTGGGAGTCATCTGAGTATAAGTAAAAATTAACTTGATGTTTTCAATATATCCCAGTGGAAGCATGTAAAGTGAAAACAGTAAAGGTCCCAGTACTGAGCCCTGTGGGAAATCATATCTCAGTTCTGTGTATAATGATGGAGTACTGTCAGCACATTTCTGTACATACTGGAATTGATTTGTTAAATAAGAAATAAACCAGGCAAGGACGATGCCTGTAAGCCCAACATCAATGTCCAGCCTTTGCAGTAAAATAGAATGGTCAGTGGTGTCAAATGCTGCACTTAAGTCTAACAACATAATTTTTCTGGAGTGTCCTTCATCAGAGGATATCAGAATATTGTTTACAAGACATGTTAGTGCCGTTTCTGTACAATGACCAGTGTGGAAACCAGACTGGAATTTCTCAAATAAATTGTGATGCTTAAGGTGTGTCTAAAGCTGATTGGCGACTACGTTTTCAAGTATTTTAGAGAGGAAGGGTAAATTTGAAATGGGTCTATAGTTATTACACTTTTTACTAGTTTTGTTGGCATCATATCCAGGGAACAAGTAGTAAGATTCATTTTACAAATTTAAGTCAAGACTTCCTGTTCAGTTAAAAGATTACAATTTCTAAGGTGTTGAATGCAAGGTGAGACAGGGTCTGCTAAGCTAGTATGTGGTTTGTACTGTGATGCTGAGATCTGGGACTCTTATATTTTTAAGTTTCTCATTAAAGAAGTTCATAAAGTCTTTACAGCTAATATCTTTTGGTATTTTGCACTGTAGATCCGAATTTCCTTTTGTTAAATTAGCCACTGTTCTAAACAGTACCCGAGGATTTTTTTTTATTTCTATCTATTATTTCAGAATAGTAATCTGAACAAGCTTTAAAGAGAGCTTTTTTATATTTTTTAGAACTCTCTGTCCCTGCAATTTGAAAGACATGCAGCTTTGTTGTTCTCCATCTCAGCTCCAGTTTTCAACACTCTAATTTAAGAGTTTGAGTGTTTTCGTTAAACCAAGGAGAGTTTCTATGTGCTTTGATCACTTTTGTTTTATAGGGAGCCACTACGTCTAGAGCATCTCTTAAGGTCATGTTATAATGTGATGTTAGCTGATCTAAATTGTTTTCCATGTTTACATTTGATGTTAACTGATCTAAATGGTTTTCTACAATTACACTTGACATACTCAAAGTATTTATAAACTTTGAAGCAGAATTATAGTCCAGATGTCGCACTGCCTTTGTTTTAATCTGTGAGTGGTAAGGGAAGAACCAAATCTAACGCAATTAAGTAGTGATCGGAAATAACTTCATTTCAAGGAGTAATATAAAAATTTCAACATTGTAAGTTATAATTAAGTCTTATGTGTGGTTTTGATTATGAGTTGGACCTTTGATAATCTGACAAAAAGACACGTGCCTTGCAATGATATTCAAATAACATGCTCTATACGTCACTCCAATAAACATGTTTTTGTATATGCCATGTTCATTATTGGAGACAGTATTTCACTTTATTTTTTTTTCCTCTGGATGACATTCAAGACCCATAATGGAAATGATGTATGTAACAGAAACATGTTGCAGAATCTAAGAAGCTGCTTTGTCAGAAATGATGTGCAGAACTTTTCAAGTTGTACTCAGTACCACATCATTAACTGTTACTTATGTTTTGTTTGGGATGTTCATTTATTGCATTTTTGGTTCAATTTTTGATGTGTGAATTGTTTGTGGTTTTTTTTTTGGTCTTTATCTTGTCTTATACAATTTCTTGTATTAGGAATTTTTTAGTTTTTGCATACCCCTTGGGGTCAGAGCGCAGGGTTAGCCATTGTACAGCACCCCTAGAGCAATTACAGGTTAAGGGCCTTGCTCAAGGGCCCAGCAGAGTAGGATCTCTTTTGGAAGTGACAGGGATTCAAACCAGCAACCTTCTGGATACCAGCACAGATCCTTAGTCTCAGAGCCACCACTCCGTGTGTAGTTTATCACTGTAACTTGCAGTTTCCTTTCACAGCCTGTAGATGCAGAGTTAGTTTGGTTAGCAGTTCAAAATGTACTTAGTTTAAGTGTTTGGAGAAACACACACACCCTGTGCAAGAACACAAACAAACAGCCAAATGTAATTTCTCCATCAATGATTACCAAGCCTGGAGCCGTAAGGCAGTTGTGCTAACATACTGCCTTAAATCTAATGGAAAAGTCTCTGAAAGAATTTGTAATTGTATCAAGATATCTTCCTCATTGTTAAAAACAACACAAAGTTGAAATGAATAGAGTGAGAACATCAAATATTAACAAAAGTTTGAAAAGAAGCCCCTCTGTGCCATGCTATAGACAGTCTATACCTTATTTGTCTGGTGGGCAGCTCCCTCACTTTCCTAACTGTCATAAATAATGTTCTAAAGAATTGTTCCAGCCAGTTTCTCAATCAGACAGTCATTGTTACCTTTCATCGATCTCATTGTTTAATTAGCTGATTTGTTTTTCCTTTTCATTATCTATACTAATAAAAGGCAAAGCCCTCATTGATTGACTGACTCACTCACTGACTCATCACTAATTCTCCAACTTCCCGTGTAGGTAGAAGGCTGAAATTTGGCAGACTCATACCTTACAGCTTACTTACAAAAGTTAGGCAGGTTTCATTTTGAAATTCTACGCGTAACGGTCATAACTGGAACCTACTTATGTACATATATACTGGCCATAGCCTCCAGCTCGGTCTCCATGTCAGGTGGAGTTGCGTCCGTCATCGTCACGTCTTCCACGTAATTGAGTGCCTGCCCATATAAGGCCCGTCCCTCAGCAGCAATCCAATAGAAACACTCTGCCACCGAGCAGCTCACGGGATCTGACTGTGAACGCAGTATGCAGACAAAAAGCAAGAGCTCCAAAGAGCGCTGAACAAAAAACGCATTACACAATTGAGAAGGCAGCAAAAGAATATGAAGCGAGTGACGTTTACAAGTACACATATTCATAAGTGCAGCTACTGCGGAAACAAAGCACGGTGTAAACCGTAAGTTTAAATTAAGTTTATAGACACGCTTCCGCTGCCATTTGTCATGCCTTTGACGAATATGATATTTGTGAGATACAACTTTAATGAGAATACACGCCGTACAAACGAGACTTTGGATCACTTTGTAACGGAGTTAAAATTGCTGTAGTGAGAAACCTTTAAGTGCCGGTTCTTAGCTAACAATAAATAAAGCCGTGAACATCTCAAGATCACACAAGAGAGTGGCTCACATGAACTGACTGTGAACACAGTACAAGTGATCACTTCGATGAATGAAACCTGTTCAAAAAACGCATTACACAATTGAGAAGGCAGCAAAAGAATATGAAGCGAGTGACGCATACAAGCATATTCATTAATGCAGCTACTTTGGAAACAAAGCACGGTGTAAACCTAAAGTTTAAATTAAGTTCATAGATAGGCTGCCGCTGGCGTTTGTCATGCCCACAACGAATATGATATTCGCGAGATACAAGTTTAATGAGAAGACACAAGGTTTAAATGAGACTTTTGATCACTTTGTAACAGAGTTAAACTTGCTGTAACGGAGTTTAAATTGCTGGTATGCCAGGTCTGAGCTAACATTAAATAAAGCCGTGGACATTGCGAGATTGCACAAGATAGCACAAGCACAGCTGAGAAGCTTCGATGCATGTACTCCGAGCGGCTCATGTGAACTGACTTTGCAGGACTGAAAGGTTAAATTAAGTTCATAGACATGCTACCACTAAATATTCACAGACAAATCCACAACTTAATACTGGGAATGCCTGTTAAACATCTTAGATTCACGAGTACCGATTTGGGTAGTGAACACTTCGATGAATGAAGCCTGTTATCTTTACAACGATTGACAAACACAGAATATAACTTGAACACAACACATCCTCCAAATACGAACCTGATTGAAAGAAATAATGATAATCAAATCCTTGCTGACAGCAACACTCATAACAGTGACAAAACTATTACATTGGTAGATATATATATATATGTGTATATATATATATATATATATATATATGTATGTATTTGTGTATATTTGTGTATATGTATGTATGTGTGTGTGTATATACATATGTATGTGTGTGTGTGTGTGTGTGTGTGTATGTATATATATATATGTATGTGTGTGTATTTACTGTATATATATGTGTGTGTATGTATGTATGTGTGTATATGTATGTGTGTTGTGGAAGTTGACCCGGACACAGACAGGCAGACACCCATGTCACCCACAAACACGTTTATTTACAATATGTACAATAATAAGTGCACCACAAACCCCCAAAGTCCTGGCCACACAATGCCTTCCTTTCTTCAGGCCGCCTCCTTGCCTTCTCCAGCTCAGTCCTCTCCGCTCCCGACTCTCGCCCTGAATGAAGGGAGGCGGCCCCTTTTATCCGCACCCAGATGAGCTCCAGGTGCTTCCCAGCAATCTCCCGCTGACGGTTGTTCTCCCGGAAGCTCTCCGGGTGTCCCTGCTTCCTGGTGTGGCGGAAGTGCTGAGGTCCAGGGTCCCCAAGGCATTGGGGCACCTCCTGGCGGTGACCACGGGCCCCTACAGGGTGGGGCTTCCATGCCCTGAACCCGTGTCCCCCAAAGCAACCAGGAAGGCGACCCCCACGTGATCCCAGATGGGCACATGCCCACTTCCGGTCCTCCAAGGCGTCACGGCCGGGTCGTGGCCCCTGGCATCCTCGACAGTGTGTAGATATGTAGATATGTATATATATATATATATATATGTATATATGTATGTGTATATGTATATATGTATGTATATGTATATATATGTTTATATGTGTGTGTGTGTGTCTGTATATATATATACAGTATATATATATATATATGACAGCAACACTCATAACAGTGACAAAACAATTGCATTTTCAATCATGTTACTTTTTTTTAAATGTTTCCTTTTCTTTTTCATTACTTCTTTAACACACTACTTCTCCGCTGCAAAGCGCGGGTATTTTGCTAGTGCTTTTATAAAAATAGTGTCAGATTTACACCAACAAGAAAGAACGTTTGTTTGAAAGTATGAAAGTATGTTTCTTACTTTGTTTTCTTACTTTTTGTCCACTTCTTCTGACAAATAATGATGAGCAAAGCATTACCCTCTTGTATGTTCATTAGTAAATAGTAAATAATTTTTTAAACCTGAAAAGGTAAAAGATATATTTAAGAGAAAAAAATTCATTCTTATCCATCTAACACATTTACTGTAAATTTCTGTTTCATTCAGCAAAAATATAGCATAATTAAATTATAATTTGTGGATCGATACAAGAAACTTAGAAACTGGGAAATAATGTTTACATTACAGAGAGCCAAGGTAAGTTTGCTTTCTAGCCAACCTAGCCCACTGTATCCTTGTGTCTTTCTAAAACTAAAAAACTTTACCTGGCTTGTAGTTTGTAATAGCCAACAAGATTCCACAACTGTTAGAAAGGACTGATCCACCAGTTGCTTAAGGAACCCCAACATTCTGCCTGTTCCCATTGGCCCTAAACATTTTATCTATTTTCTTCAGGTGATTTTTTCCATGAAATAATTAACAAATGCAGGGATCATACTATCATCTGGTAACACAACCCTGTCCATAATGTCTTGTAGAGGAGACCTCCAAATGCCAGTGTGGACATCTTTTAAAGTAGCCTTCCTTATTCCCTTAAAAATATCTGTAATAAAAAGATGTATTTCTATAGATAGATAAAGCTATAAATGGTAGATAAATAGATCTTTATTAGTTCCCAGTGGGAAATCTGGATTTTTACAGACCCTCTTTATATATACAATCGGATAGATAGATACATAGAGAGATAGACAGATAGTGTCACAAACTCCACAAAGAGCCATAGCAAGGTTTGGGACAGCCTGTATATTAATTTCCTGGCTGCAAAAGTTGCAAAAATACATGACAGTACTGATATGCACAAACTGAAATCCAAAACAGAACTGAGGGAATAGGGGAAAGGTGGAGGCTTTTAAAGGTCAGGATAGGAAGTGATGTCAAAGGGGCTGGGATCGGAGGAGTCTTCAGCCATAGGCTCGTGATATCAAGGGGGCCGGAGCCAGCAAGTCCTTCCACTATAGGTCTGGACCCAGAAGTGACGTCAACAGGGCCAGGTGGAACTTCCCGTGAATGGTCTGTAGGAAAGTGAGAAAAAGAGTCAGTGCACTCTGCCACATCTTGGTCAGAATCAGAATTTCCCTAACTTTAGTTGCCTCCCATGCGCACGTGTGTGACAATAGATATGCACTATTGTCTGAACACACAGCAAAAAATTGAAAAGAAAGAAAATTACAAACTTGGCCGTCACAGTCACTGTGACATACAGGGGTATTTCTATTGGTATAAAGGACCTTCATTAGAGGACACACTTCTACTGAATGATTCATTAGCTGACAGCACTCAGTGTTAGTGTGTCAGAGAAACAATATGCAGCATTGTTCATAATGGCACTCAGTTTTGTTTTAATTCTTTCCTCTGTTGCTACCTCCAGGGGGGTCCAGAGTGTGTCAAGTAACTGAAAATTCCTGTTTAATTGCTTGTTTAAAAAACTTTAAAAAACTGCTGAAAACACATTACTTTAACATGGCTGTCTGATAACTTCACCTTCATTTAATCCTGATATTCTATATATTCAATTCATTATAATAACTATTCATGGTGGCTCTAAAATCCGTACTAACCCCTACTTTCTCTTCTGTTTCTTTTCCCGGTTTTCTGTGGTGGCAATCTGCGCTATCACCACCTAATCAAAGCACCGTGATGTTCCTACATTGATGGATTAAAAGCCAGAAGTCTACATGACCACCATCATCAAGTCCTTCCATGAGATCCCTACATACCAAGAGCACTGTTTCATTTATGTTAGGTAGAATGCCCAGAGGGGGCTGGGCAGTCTTGTGGCCTGGAACCCCTGCAGATTTTATTTTTTCTCTCCAGCTGTCTGGAGTTTTTTTTTTTGCTTTTTCTGTCCTCCCGGACCTTACTCTTATTCTTTGTTAATTAGTGTTATCTTATTCTAATTTTTACTTTGTCTTTTATTTCTCTTTTCTGCATCATGTACAGCACTTTGAGCAACATTATTTGTATGAAAATGTGCTAAATGTTGTTGTTTATTCTGTGGTGATTCCGTGATGTATAACAAAATTTTATCACATAAAAGGCAAATTTTGTACTTTATCTAATTATTTCACAGTGTGTTATGGTGGTATATATTTTTAAGACTGTTAACCTTTTTATGGTTCCTAAACTGCCGAATTGTAAATATTCTCTATTGTTTATTCAATTTTGTGACTCTTAAACTCTTTTCTAATGTTTGTTTGTGAAACTCCATGCCTTTTGACATTCAAGTGCTGGGTGAAGATTCACTAATGTTTCCTGGTTTTGAAATAATTGTCCAATCATTTACACATTTAAGCAGTCCCTCCATTGACAGTAATATTACTTCTCCATTGTATATCAGACATGTCAGATGCGATTCCTAGTGGCCAACAGTAGGTGTAAGGGCTTTATTTCAGTCCATTCCACTTAGTGGCTAATTTAAGTTCACCCACACTTTAAAAATATTAGAAATCCTTAATTGCTTTTCTTATTCTTAAACAGTCCTTTTTTGCTCCTTTTTTTGTTAATCAATATGGCAAACAAAATGTGGCTTCTAAGAGTGAATCTACAGCAGTGTAGCTGTTACAGCTGATGTCTTAAGTAAGGCTCATAGACAATTGTTGAGTCAATCAAAACAAATTCTGAGAGCCCCTAAATGAGTAGTACGGGGTAAAGGAGTAAATATGAACAAAGAGCAGACAAGTGAGTGACGTTAAATTACAAAAATGACAAAACCCCAAAAAATAAGGAAAACAGAACTGCAATTCTGGCACGTAGGCAAGTTACAGAGTATATGGCAAAATATTCAATAAGGCCAATACAAGAATGCTACCTTATGAAGCATGACAATGATGGATGCTGCATGGTTTTACAACATTGTAAATGGTATAAATTGATTACCAAAAAAGCAATATGTGAGGGAGACTGCAGGATGTTGTTTTGGCACATGTATATCACTAGGTGGAAATTATAGTAGGTGTGTTGATTTTGGTAAGATATAAAAAGGAAACAGAGAAAAGAAAGAACAGAAAAGACAAAGGATTACAAGGGAAGAAGATGCAAAGGTAAGTAAAATCCTAAAGATAAAGCAGCGTGGAAGAAGTGAACAAAATAATACCACTTAAGAGGAAGAAAAGAGACAGCATATGCTGTGGTTTAAGAAATAAGAGAAGTTTAAATAAGGCTTTTAGAAGGTTTAATGATGTGGTTCTTGGCCTAAAGGGAATAGTGGAGGCAGTTAGCATTGTCAGCATTGCAATAAAATTAACCTTCACTGTCTATAACCCACAACTTGCAATAATATGCAAAATGTTTTAAAAACTTTGCAACTAATAAACAACTAAATATCTGCTCTCTTATTTTCCATTAGTCTTCCCCTTTTTGAAAGCAAAGCAATATCTGTGAGAAAAAGTAAGGATATGTTTTTTGTTTTTATTTTGCAGGCTATTATGGGACAAAAAGAAACCCATAATTTACTACATATACAGTATTTGATTTTTTTGAAGTCAGCAGTTTGACTGCATAATCAGTAACTTTGATTCTGATCAAAATAATAGATTCTGAGAGTCTAACAGATACGTTCACAACCAAATAGGTTTCAATTTACTAAGCTAAGAAAGCTTCTTCCGGTATGTTCTAATCTTTGGCTCTGTTCTGCTCACAACTGCAATTAGCTAGTTTTTTATACTTTTAAGAATCGGTCCCTTCATGAATATAGGATATACTGTATACATATATCACTCAATGGAATTTATGGACTGATTTACAAATCTGAGAATGAAAGTCAGTGGATGGAGAACCATAGTCAAAATGGAAAAAAAAATCCTAAAGAACCAAATCTTTGGGATAAAAGAACATGTTAGATGAAAAACAACATAAATTGTTGTGAAGAACACATAAGAATTTATGCTCTGCATAACCCCATTTGTCTACAGTTAATGCTGCTATTGATCTCAGGAAGGATCCTGGCTTTTATCTACTGATGGAGCTTGGGAAAGTGAGCACAGATGGTGTTGCTGCTGCCCACAAGTAAGCAGTGTGAGGTGGAGTTGCAGTGTGAATGATTACGTGGTGGATGTAGCACAGAAAACATCATTGGAGCTGCATGGAAGTTGCTGAGGAAATCAATTGAGCAAGGAAACAGTCTCCAGTAAACCTTGCATGAGGGAGCAAGGAAGAGAAATTACATTTCACAATGTGGTAGGCTACCAGTTACAATAAAATGTCATCTAATTATTACCATAAAATCACACAACATAAATATTTTTCAACATGTTATTTTGTCATACATTACAATCACTAAAGAACATTATTAACAGATATATCTAAGCCAACATCAAATGCTCATCACTGAGTCAGTACTGCAAAAGATTATTCATCAATTTGCAATTTTTGCTTAATAGGCAAAATGCTAAATCATATTGTACATAACTAGTTGATGTTATTCATTCAAAAGAATGAGATTTACGATCACACACTCTTTAAATTGTTCCTCAAGGAATCAATCAATGGATGA
This sequence comes from Polypterus senegalus, assembly GCF_016835505.1. NCBI lineage: Eukaryota > Metazoa > Chordata > Cladistia > Polypteriformes > Polypteridae > Polypterus > Polypterus senegalus. The sequence goes on from NC_053162.1 coordinate 138,468,864, forward strand.
CTCAAAGGAACTGTACGCTTCAAGCCCAAAGGCGGAAATGAATAGTTCAGGCAGCACACGTGTATACATACACAGCAATTGCCGAGGGCCTGAGCAACAAAGAATCTACTCAGAGCCTACTGGCACTTTGCACATAGAACATTTTACATACTTGAAAGAGAAACAATTTTCTAGATACAAAATTGCATTGTGTATATCATGGAAAATTAGGAACAATTTTTAAGGCAAGTTTACTCTTTATGTATTTTCCATTTGCTGGGACTTGGGTGGAGGAACACTGACCCACTTAACCTAAATGTAGGGATGTCACTGGCAGGTAGTTTGAAGGAAAATTTTAGACAGACACTTATGAGAAAAGGGAAGCACATGTCTAAACATAGAAATACACAACCTAAACATACACTGAAAAAGCTGTGAAATTTACAAGAAATTCGATGACTGAGAAAAGAAGCTCAAAGGTATTTAAAGAAATTTCCCTTTTCATCAAATAGTTAATAACTAATTCCAACTGCAATAGCATGAGCAACTGCACTTGAGGGAGAGGTTCATGGACAAATTACATGTCAACGGTGAAGAGAAAGCAAAGTAATACTTTGTGGGGTATGTCAGATAGTCAAATAATGAAAGGCTCTGGTAACTGTTATGAGCAGAGTGAAAATGGTCTGTCCAAATGCATAAAATCTGTGTATTTGCGAACAGGAGATGTAAATTATTTCTTTAAGGGCAAGTCAAAATGTATTCTGGCAATAATCAAAAAATGATCACCAAAAAACAAAATGGATATCAAAGAATCACAGCCCAGATCAGTTTCTGAGATCCTTTTAATTATACATGTTTTCCATATACAAATGAAATGTCAAATGTGTTACAATCGGAGTGACATTGATCAAACATGACTGCCAATAGATGCCGTTAACATAAAGAATATGGCTGAGATCATGAAAACCAAATTCAAAAAGATATTCACCACAGAAAAAACAGCTGCAAAAGAGCATGACAAAAGTAACATTAACAAAACAAACAGTGAAACAAAACAATCTAGAAAACTTAAATGTATTCATAATATAAATGATGTTCCGCTTGTTTTAATAATGTTCAGCTACAGCCACCTTATATAACCATACAATGACCCTGAATGTTTCATGATCTGTAGCAGCCTTTGCTATGGTACAGTCATATAATGCATGGGTGCCTAAATGGACTTTCCTCAGTTTTTATTGAGTGCTTCACGTCATTCTACACTCTTTGGTTTAAACCTTTTTTTGTTTTTTGAAGTTAGAACTTCAACATTTCTTTGCCTCTTTCTGTTAATTTCGTCTGCCATTTCTTTTTCTTATTTGAGCCCTTCTGTACATGCTTCCTAATTTGGCTGGCTATGTTTTCTTTTTTTTTTCCTGTTAATAATTTTTGGCTACTTTTTTGTGTTACATTCCACAACCATAACTCTTTTTGCAATAATAGTAAGGAGTGCATTTTTTTTTCTTTTTTTTATAGTTTAGTACTAACAGTTTCTGTTAGTTATCTTTGGGAATGTCCTGTAATCTCAATGCCTCACTTCGCACTCTGTACAATCACAAACTTTCCAGATGCTTTTCCAAGAAACAATTTGGATGCAAATATTCTTACTGAGAAAAGAGATTATCGTGTTCTCTTAGAATTTTAAACATTTTCTACATTTAATGTGTGGCACAATACTAACATTTTATCTTTGCCCTTTGTTTTTCCAATCATGTCAATTTTTCTTTAGAATACTCACCCAACGACGATATTTGTTAAATATGTTACTTACCCCATGTGTTTTGTAGTAATGTCCAAGAATTAAAAATAATCTCATGTTTTCTTACAGAAAAGAGTGAAAAACATTTATTATGACTTAAAACCCAATGGTGACCAGTGCTGTATAACTGAATACTGAATATCTGTATCTCCCCTTCATTCATTGGTCAAGAGCCCTGTCTTCAGTTCAAAAGCACTGTATTATGGGAATATGTTTCCTGTTTATGAAGTGTGCTGGTTTTTCAGGATATAATAATTTAATCATACTTTGTCAAATAATGCATGTGTTTTGCATATTTTGAGCATACAATTAGATAACATATGTGTGGAGTATGATGAGCAATGTGAGTTTTTCTTCATGAACGTTTTTCACATGGTTTGCCATTGTACTGCCTTGTTCATGATTTTCTTGTTTTGAGGTGGAGTATTCTTTTAACTTGCATTGTAAAAGCTATTACTTTCATTTGTAAAAAGAAAGTACAGAGAGAGGGCAGTGCTAGATTGCCATATAGGATAAAAACGGTTTATTACTTAGAAAGCATGAAGTTGCCATCTGTTACACCTATCACATTTTCATGCAAGCACACAAGTCCATGTTCCATTGTTTAGTAGTCAAGTATATAGTGGGAAAAGAGGCTTTTATTTAGGTGGTGTGGTGGGATTGAGATAAGGTGGAGAGGTGGGAAGAAACCAGTAGTAGCAACTTTTATTCTCCAGGTCAGAAACTTCTGAAGTGTTGAGTAAGTTGATGAACATAACATCCCAGGAATCCGCTATAAGCTTCTTCTGCATTAACATTGGTTTGGCCCAACTAGACAAAGATGAAAATTCATACTCATGTTATAAAGAATATTATGAAGTATATGGTCATGACAAGCGAAGAGAAAAGTATTTATCTGACATATTGGATACATTTGTTATTTACATTATGATGAATTCAGGTTACTTTTAATTTGTCTGCATTTCTCATTTTGAAAAACAATTTCTTCAGAAAATGACATGGGTGAGATGCTTTACACCCAAGCCTTTACTTTTCCTTTTCCATGTTTGTAATTTGAGTTGTTAAAATGAAAACTTCACTGTTCAACTGGCATGAAATCCAATGACTTGAATTGCCATGATACATGGAGCACATGGTTGTCATGTTCAAACCATGTTTTCTGTTCAAAAAATTCACAGACTGATTGTGCTGTGTGGATTGGACATTGTCATCCTGAAGGTTTTCTTTACTATTTGGATTGTGATAATTCACTACAGGAAGAATATGAACACACAACATTACTTTGTAATGAATTTGATTTTACTATGTCTTGTAAAAAAAACCAGTGCACCTAATCTATGCCTAGAAAATGTTCCACATGCAGTACAAGATCTTCTTGTTTTTCATTGTGGTAAACAAGGATTCTTTTAATCAGCATACTATGAACATACTAAAGTAAGACTTATCTCACTAAATGATATGTTTTGCTTCTCATTTGACCATGGCTTATGTTCTTTAAGCCACTTTGCTCATAAAGTTGTATTTTTATATTTAATACAGTATCTATGCACCACATTTATCTATACAAGTGGAATTTTCTTGACATAACTTCCGGTTCACTTTGTGATTTTCAGTATGAAAATTGGCCTTTGTGGGCAATTCACCTGGACATTTTAGAAATGAGAGCTGCAAGGTGGCGCAGTGTTCAGTGCTTCAGTCTCCTGAGTGCAAATCCTTGCTCAGTCAGAGTATCTTCCTGTGTCTTTGTGGATTTTCTCTGGGCTATCTGGTTCCTACTACATTCTGATGATATACAAGTTACGTAAACAGGTATTTCTTAATGTAGGTGTGAGAGATTGGCTAACTATTTAGGGTTATTTACTGCCTTGATTATGATACTGCTGAAACAGTCTCTGGCTCTGTGTGACAACAGATAGATAGATAGATAGATAGATAGATAGATAGATAGATAGATAGATAGATAGATAGATAGATAGATAGATACATCAAAGATTTGACGGTGCTGTTGCCAACATTCTGCAAAGAAAATGATTTCATTACAAAAGGTTGAGAGGGAGCATGTCAAACAGAAATGTGAAGACAATCAAAGATCAGTCACTTTCTAAATAACTTCTGTGCAGGAGGCTCTAAGGTCACTCACCTTTTACTGCATGCCATACCCCCTCTTGGTCTGCTGATATTGATTACATCTTAAAAAGCATTCTTTTGCATAGACTTGCTGCACAGTGTATGATTACTGCCGCAAGTGACCCCTGTAAATTCATACAGTGTACTGAGTGTCATAATTACAGGCTTTAAACAAAGGTAATATACACATTTTCGGCTTCATGATAATTATAGTAATATGCAGTTTGCAACATACACATAGCATGGTGGTATGCACAGTAAATAGCAGTTTGGAGTGTGGTTTTATCCCATCTTAGATAAAGTGAGGAAAACTAGTTTCCTCCACCTATCAAAAACACATTCTGTTAAGCCAATTGACAACTGCAAATTGATCTAAGATGAGTGAGTACAGGTGCAATATTTGTGGAAGTTGGTTTATAAAGTTCTCTGTTGTGTGTGTTCATACTTTATATTTCAAGCAGAAAATCCCGGTGAAAGTTTAAAACGTGTGAGATGACAGTTCCACCTGACTGAAAAACATTACACCATACATTTGAAAACATCTTACATTAAGATCTCAAGATGGCAGTCTGCTTATGATTACAATGATTAATAAAATAACATTGAGGTCGAGCTTTTAGTTACAGGGCCCCTAAACTGTGGAATGGTCCACCTGCTACTATAAGAAATGCCCCTTCGGTCTCAGCTTTCAAATCCCGGCTGAAGACTCACTACTTCAGTTTAGCATACAGTGGTGTGAAAAACTATTTGCCCCCTTCCTGATTTCTTATTCTTTTGCATGTTTGTCAAACAAAATGTTTCTGATCATCAAACACATTTAACCATTAGTCAAATATAACACAAGTAAACACAAAATGCAGTTTTTAAATGATGGTTTTTATTATTTAGGGACAAAAAATCCAAACCTACATGGCCCTGTGAGAAAAAGTAATTGCCCCCTGAACCTAATAACTGGTTGGGCCACCCTTAGCAGCAATAACTGCAATAACTACTTTTGGTCTACTTCTCTGTGTCAGGCAGCTCCTATTTAAGTGATTTCTTGATTGAAACAGGTGTGGCAGTAATCAGGCCTGGGGGTGGCTACGGAAATTGAACTCAGGTGTGATACACCACAGTTAGGTTATTTTTTAACAAGCGGGCAATTACTTTTTCACACAGGGCCATGTAGGTTTGGATTTTTTCTCCCTAAATAATAAAAACCATCATTTAAAAACTGCATTTTGTGTTTACTTGTGTTATATTTGAGTAATGGTTAAATGTGTTTGATGATCAGAAACATTTTGTGTGACAAACATGCAAAAGAATAAGAAATCAGGAAGGGGGCAAATAGTTTTTCACACCACTGTATATTGATTAGCGCTGCTGATTAACTGTACAGACTGCATTTCTGTTGTTAGTCATTAGCACTAAAACATAAGTACCATGATAGTTATCATTTATTACTAACCCTCACCTATTCTGTTTCTCTTCTCGGTACTCAGATGTGTCAAGTGATTTTGCCTGCCTAAGGTAAAATCATCTCTGATGGAGGATAACAGGAATCATCAGGTAGAGGGGTCCTTTCATCGGATTGGCTGGCCCAGCGCTATCCCGGTTGTGGAATGGAATTGGGGGAGGCAGCTTGATGGCTGAGGTCTCCAGAACTCTAAACAAATCCAAATCATATTATGTGATATCATCTACTGTTAAATTCTGCTCTGTACTTGTAATATTTGTATTTTACTGTTCTACTGTATTGAGGATTTGTTCTGTTCTGTGTATTGTATTGTATTGTATTGACCCCCTTCTTTTTGACACCCACTGCACGCCCAACCTACCTGGAAAGGGGTCTCTTTTTGAACTGCCTTTCCCAAGATTTCTTGTATTTTTTTCCCTACAAAGTTTTTTTTGGGAGTTTTTCCTTGTCTTCTTAGAGAGTCAAGGCTGGGGGGATATCAAGTGGCAGGGACTGTTAAAGCCCATTGCAGCACTTCTTGTGTTATTTTGGGCTATTCAAAAATTAATTGTATTGTATTATATCTTCCCTATCTTATATGCACTTAAATAAATAAGTCATGTAGTGCTGGAAAAAGTACTTGTTCCCTAATTCCCTGATTTTTAGCATTATTTTCTATTTTTGAGAGTGAATGTAATTCTTAAAAAATGAGACACTAACTTAAAAAAATAGTACTTAGGCCTGATGCTGCCAGGATAGGTTCTACTTCCTGTAGACTCTATATTGCAAGATCAGATGATTTATAAATCAATGGATGGAGTGTCAGCTTTTGTTTTCACATTTTGCAAGACAGATCTCCCCATTTATATAGCCTTGTACACAGCATCAGGGATTCCTTCAGGATTGATCTATACTTTAATGCATCCATCTTTACTTTTGTTTTTACATCCTGTTTGTCTTAATAAAAAGAAATAGACTGATGGTGGTGCCACAGTGGTTCACTACAACTCTACGTAAAATGCTGCTTAGCACTACATATATCATAGACTGACAGGAATTTAATGGAGCACTTTTTTTTAGCTAGAATTAAATTACAAGATGGTAAGTAGTGATGAAGAAAAGCCCCTTGATGCATCTTCGTAGACCTCCATTTCCACCTCTCTTTCGCTCATTTTGAATGTCTTCATTCCTTGCTCTCCACAGGTTTTTTTTATTTCTTCTTGATAATAAGAAATTGATTTCAGTAAGTTCTTTAGCTGCTACTATCCTCCTGGCATATTGTTAGAAAAGGAAGACCAATGTCTAATAAAATCTTGGAGGAACTTATTTTATAACGTATTTAGAATTTTAAACTGCTCAATTTACTTTCTGTTCTCCATCAACAAAATCATCTTTAGAAAAAAGAGTTACACTTATTACAAATTGCTTACTTTGTTCTGATTGGGATCTGGAGAGCATGCGGCTAGCACTTTCCTACATTTTTTTTCAGCCATATCAGAATGTGGTAGGGCAGTAGGTTTGAGGGACACTGGTGGGATGGGAATTGTCATTCTCTTTTTAAATGTAGCACTTTTCTTATTTTGTTGTTCCCCTTTTCTCGCTCTTTAAAAATATTTAAAAATTTTTTTTAAAAAAAGCCTAAATAGTTCCTTTGGGAAATCCGCCAACTCCATGAAATGCATTAAAGTCTTTGTGAAAGAAGGAACTAAACTAGTTTTGTACAGATTATAGCGGTGCAATGGTCTTTTTATGTGTTCCAGAGGGCAAGGGAAGCATCTGCCAATTATTCTGGACTGATTATTGTGGATACAAATTTGATCTATGCTGTGAGGCAGCAGAGATAACCACTGTGCAACCATGCCTCAAACAACAAAAGATACAGATGAAATAACCTCAAACAAAATATAGCAAATGGCAACAAACTAGTAATAAGTAAAAAATATAGTAACATTTTATTTTAGGTGCAGCAAAAATGCATTTATTACTCACTTACTCTTATGTAACAAGAACCTTAGCAAAGGCCACTTTTAGACTTAATTACACTTAGGAAGAATCAGTAACATGTTTATTTATCTTTGTGCAGTGTGACATATTAAAATTCTAATATATACTGGTTAAATTACTTATGGATATGAAGGATTACTACATCTTATAATGAATATATGTCTAATATAAGTAACATCTGACCATTGCAAAGTGAAGTTATTATACTAGGCCATGCTGCACAGATGAATAACCACTTGATTAATGCTTTCTAAGTGTTGTTAATACCGAAAAAGTCTTTATTACATAAGAGTAGATGAGTAATAGATGCATTTTTGCAGTACCTAAATTAAAGTGTTACCAAAAATATATATAGTACCCATCAAAAGTCTAGGCATTCCCAGAACTTTTGTTTTTCATAAAAATCGATACCTTTTTTATGAAGATATGATTTCAAAGTATAACCAATATATTACTAATATGATTATTTACTGCTTTAAATGGCTGATTATTACTTTATTATTTAGATATGACTGCAAAGCCTCATTTTCATAAGCCTTTCCTATAAAAAACATGAACATTTTGGGTGTGTTTAGACCTTTGATTGGTAGTGTATATATCATTGTGCTCACAGAGCTCCAGTTTTGAGGCACATTTGCCGTAACACAGGGTAGTGCTATGGAACAGTCTCTTTCCATTGTGTGAAGAAGCAGCTTGGGGTACAGCTGGAACATCTATATACTAAGGCAAGATACCCATGGAAAGCACACCGGAAGGGGCGTGGATTTACTAAGCTGCCGACAAGTAAGACACCTATGGAGAATGCAAGAAGGAGCCATGCCCACCAACTCCAAGACCATTGGATACGACGACAACTTGCAGAGCCACGCCCACCAACTCGGACGCGACGACATAGAAAAACTGGTGTCATTTATATTTGTCTGTCGAGCCACGTTGACAGTTCATAGAGGCATGTTTCTCGCGGAGGTGATTCGCCATATGCAGCGTGTTAAACAGTTTGCGAGGAGTATCCCATGGGATCCTTGAAACAATCCTTTACAACTGAGGTTAAAACACAATGAAGTAAGCAGTCTTTAAAAACCGAGTTTTCGGTTACAATGCACGACCGCATGCACCATAGCAAACTGTTTTACACGCTACATACAGCAATTCGCATCCGCGACAAACATGCGTCTTCTTCACTCACGGACAATTATATGTTGCTCTCTCCAGAGTTCCATCTTTTCATTCACTTTCCGCACAAGTTTTCAGAAAAATGTTCAGCAAAAAAGGTAAATGGCGAATACAGCATATTTGTGATCAAAAATAGTTTTAGACTGGTGTCTCTAATACAATGAATTTATAAAACTCTAACCCTAAGCAGAAAATTCAGTTTTACCTAATTTACCGGACTAGAGAGGGAAATATCCAGCTATTAAGACATGGTCAAATTTATTTGGCAAAACTGTTCACTTTTGACAGAAATGATAATTTTCATGAAAGATGCCATGGAGGGCAAAGTTTCAAAATAGGGATGTTTATTAAGTAAGACGAATGCAAGGAAGGGATGAGCACAGGCAGAAAATGAGTACCATCAAAGCAAGCAAAACAAAAAACCTACTGTCCTATTGCCCCTTTTGTCTCCCACAAATGAGCCTTTTCTCCTCGACCAACCCACCTCCCAATTTTAGATTTAATGGACCATTGGTTAGGCCTTTAACTCTCATTTCCAAGACAGTGTCTGGAAATATTTCTCTTAGACATATTGAGACCTTTTCCTCAGACCTGTCTTTGCTGGCCTAATGTACCCCTGTATCCCAATCCACAGGTAATTTTTTAATAGCCAGGTAGTCTGACATGGCCTATTTCTGTATTATGCATTGAAATCTGTATATTCAACCCCCATCTGTCTTGCTGCTATATTATTGGCATGTGATCATTTTTATTCTCCTACCCATCATTCCCTCCCACTCTCTTGATTCTATGCACATGGAGTCATACCTTATCCCTTTTGTGGTGCACTTCATTATACATTGGTGTCATGACATGTGTAAATGCACATGTGGAATTCTCTTTCTCCTCCTTATAGTGAGGCCCTCCTGTTCTGCACACCTTTTTTCCATACACTTCCCATTTCACATGGTATCCTACTACAACAGCCAAAGTGGAAAAGATAGAAGGTGTGCAACCTTTCAAAAAGAATTCCAGCACCTTAAACCAAAGAGACCAGATAAAGGTAGTACAAATAAATATAAACAGTGTAAAAAAAGCAACAAACAATATAACAAGTGTTTTGGAATAGGACAAAGAAAATAATTAACAGCCAGATTGATGGGCAACCCCAATGTGCATTCTTCTCTTTATAATGTTGCATATTTCCTGTAAATCTGGGTCTTTTAAGGTAGAACCCGAAGAGGTTTTCTGTCCACCCTGGCCATCGGACCTTACTTATTCTATGTTAATTAATGTTGACTTATTTTATTTTTTACTGTCTTTTATTTTTCTATTCTTCATTATGTAAAGCACTTTGAGCTACATTTTTTGTATGAAAATGTGCTATATAAATAATTGTTGTTGTTGTTGAGGTGGGATGAGATGACGAGTTATAATGTTTAGGGTTCTGCTTTGGGTTATAGTGTTTGGACTGAAGGTAGAAGAGGAAAATAACTGGGCTACACCCAAATCCTTCCCCCTGTTCTCCTTTAAAATTGGTCCCCAGAGGAGGGGATTTTCTCAGTCAATGGACCAGGTGCTACTGCAGCTCTAAAGATATTTTAACTAGTTTATGATATCATGATGTGCAACCAGAAGTACTGTAGCATAATGTACCAAAAAGGGCCTGTCTTTATTATACAACAAATTAAAGATCCAAAACATAGGTGTCCAGTTTTAGGCCATCAGATGACAGGAACGTAACAAAGCTAAAACTGAAGCTTATTTAGTTCTTGATCCTCATCATTTGGAGATAATCAAATACTTAGCAGTGTTTAACATCTTAAGTGTTAAAGGTTACTATAAAATCATATTAGTAAGAGTTGTGACAAAGGAAATGTTTCAGTTTTACAAACCTATCAATCCAATTGTGGATGGGGCATCAGGACCCATGACACACACACAATCATTCTCACTCTTACCATGCCAATTTAAATGTTTCTACAAAACTCATCTTTACATGTTTGGAACATGGGAGAAAACCGAAGAAGTGGAATTCCCAAAGAAGGCCCATGGGAACAAAATGTGTTAACTGTATAAACAGAGGGTACTTACTAATATATTTGTATTTGTATTGTATTTGCATCCAGGACCCTGAACGTTGTGTTATCTATTTATACAGTGGATATCAAAGTGTAAGTATACTTATTGGAATTTCTGTTCTTGTTGATGAAAAGGCTGAAATCATACAGGCATTTACAGTTTGTCACTTGGTCCTCACAAATGAGACACAAATTTTCATATATTTTGTTTTGAAGAAAAATTATCATTAATTTAATGCGGAGTGATCTATTTCCAAATATGGCTAACATGATCATTTTTCATGTTATACATTTCTTTGTAAATAGTGCACATTTTATTTTATGCTTACTTCTAACACTGTATTTTTTGTTAATCTTTATAAGTTAAACAAGTATACATTTTTTTTATATATTTCAGCACAACATTGTTACTTACAAGACCTTATAAAACTGCATAAAATACCTGTCATTATTTGTCTTATGACCATTTGACCAAGAAAGTGTGAAATGAATGCTGTAAGTAATGGGACTGTGTGAAAGGCTTCTATTCTGTAAGGGCGGACACGTCTGTTAGGAAATGAGTGACAGGAGAAGTTAGGAGAAAAAGGGAAGGTGTGGCAGAAGGTAGTTTTGAGTAGCGAGTCAGAAGACAATAAGCAGGAGTGTTTGTGGTATAGAGAAAAAAGGAACGTGAGTGGCTGAAGATAAACTGATTGGAAGGGAAAGCTTTCTTTTATTGTTTTTGAGGACAAAAAACTTCATGTAAAATATTGAAAACTCCAGTACCTCTGAGCTGTGTTTCCTTATTACACTGGTAGTTACAATGTTATATGAATTAATACATTTTGTTAATACTTTGTTATATTTTGTTTTGCAAATAAATATGAATATTCGGTAATCTACACTATATCATTTTTAAAGTAGCTGTTCTGTTATCCATCTTTTCTCTTATCTGTCATTGCCTCTACTCTATAATACAATGGACGTTTCGTTACTAATTAGCTCTCTACAATGGGTGAAGCTGCTGCTGCTAGTCTTTGGATCTTAACCATTTCCGTGATTTACTGAACTACTTACATTTTTGATTCTGATGATTTTTGAAAATTTTTCATTACAGCAATGTGTGTTTGATTGTCATATTGTAACTCATCTACTGTAATACATACTGCTGTATATACAGTATGAATAGATAAATAAAGTTTAATAAAAGCGGTAATGCTATTTTAGGAGCATGCATTAGCTTGTGTTTCCTTATATGCTGTCTTTTAACAAATATTGATTGTTAATTTAGCACGATAGACAGAAGTACCAGATTTTCAATAAAAACTGATCAAAAACTACATTTCTCTAGTTGTCTTCTTGTTTGAAACAATGTGAAGAAACAGTTCAATAAGATTTTTAGATTAAAAAAAAGACTGAAAAATTAAATAAATTTAATTTGGGGAAGCTATCTTCATACCAAAATAGCACATAAAGCCATTAATTAAAAAATGTAATGAAAGCAATAAATGTAATGTCATTGTCTGTATTTGTTTTCTGCATTTTATTTTTCACGATCAGGGTGTGTGGGAAATATCTTCAATATTTACTGGTAAAGAAAGATGAAAAAATATTTTAATCTTTTTAATCAGTGATGGCACATCAGGTATAGCTGCTTCCTCTCAATAACAGAAATCCAGTATGAGGTCTGGTATGAAGTAGTTGATGTATCCTAACCATGTGTGCTTTCTCTGGGTCAACAGGTCTGGTATGAAGTTGAAAAGTGACTCTAAATAACCCCAGGGTGCATTATTGTGTTTGGAGAGTCTGGCATTGTGTTGGCCTCTCATTAGATGAACACTTCTGTCAAGATAGGCTTTTTTACCCTACAGCCTTAAACTTGCTCAGCAGCTGAAGACCACAAGAAAGACTTCTTAAAATCTTTTAATTGAATGATTCTTAGTTTTTGTTTATAAATAACCTGTGTTTTTTATGACAGATGCTCATCTTTTACTTGGAATACAAAATACTTTGAACATTATAATATTAATTTGTTTTTGGCCTGTATTACTTTTGACCTTTAACCTGTATTACATTTTACCTTTGCCGTGTTTTTTTAATTAAAAATGATCTTTGTTCATATTTTAGAAATAAAAGTTCATATTTCAGCTGGTATGTAGGATTATAGTGTTTACTTTTAGCAAAAGAAGTGAACAAAATGTTTTTCTTCTGTAGCAATTTACAATTATTCTTAATAAAGTCATATAGCTTAAGCAGGTCAAAAATGACAGAGATCATTATACCAAATCACTCAAGAGTTTCAACCAAACAAAAGGACGCTGCAAACTTTAAATTACTATAGTCAATCAAAACCTGGAAACCTAAATGATTATTTGAATGCATTTGCTTGAAAACAACTTGTCTTTCATTAACAAGTCTTTGTTTAAATAAAAAGGATAAAAAGGAAGAAAGTGTTAGCAACTGCATCCCCTTCAGGCATGGAGTGGTGCTGCTTACCTTATCAAAGCACTCAAGATGTCCCATAAGTGCTTGTGTCTGACAATATATAGTTTTGTTTTAATCTTAATATATTACTTTCATGTAAATCATTTTTTCATAATTTTAACAAAGGTTGATGCTTCACTTCATGACTTGTATATGGTCAAACTTGCTTCAAAATTATTTTGTAGTTTTAAAAAAAAAATAAAAATAGTATATGTGAGATTTAAATCAAAGATTAGGGCAGCCAGCACCCACTTAAATGTCTAATTAAAGTATTTAGAAGTTAAAAGGCCATTTCAACTAAGCTGGTATATGGTGCTTAAGTGACTCACCTGTTATATGCTGAAGTGAGAAAGATTAAAAGGATACACATAACATAACCTCTGCTAAGTGCATCTATTGTGTTTTCATGAAACCCAGAGGCAATAAAGTAAAAAGGGAATGTTAACTGCAAAATGACATAAAAAGACTTTATTATATAAAAAAAAAACAAACATAGTAGTGAAATGCTGCCAGAGAAGAAAACCAAATGTTCACTTCAAGCAAGAGTGATAACCTATCATGTTTTAATCCTTAATAATGAATCATAGGCTGAGGGAAAGCTGTTGCTGAATGTCACATTTTGGTATAGCTGTTACATAAAAAATGGTATATTGCTGTCTAGTAGATATTTAAAATTACATATCAAAGTCTTCCGTGAATGCTTTTCTGCTTTTCCAAAATTCACTGTCAAACCTTCCTACTCAATGCCATAATGTTTCTATTTCAAGTGAAGATTAAATCACAATAGGTTTGTTGTCAGAGTAGCACATCTAAGATGAAAAGCAGAATTTATAAATGATGTTAAAACATCATTCAACAGTTTTCACTACCATTTCAGTCCAAGACAATACAAATAGACCTGTATGAGATTTCCACTGGCACGCAGATGCCTCACCAGTGACATACAGAATCATCATTAATGTTGTTTTATACACAGCACGAGAATGACATCATTAACATGTCACATACACTTCAGTAGACATTTTAACTGCATTTATCAACTGTGCTGTTGAATACAAACTGCTGTACTTGTAGAAATCCAAATGTTTCTTGTGAAAATGAATAGTCTGAGTAATGGATGAATATAATCCAAATTTGTCACACGTGAGTGTGAAACAAATCTTAAATAAAACAGCAAAGTCTGAAAAAATAGAAATCTTAACACAGTCAGAAGTAAAGCGGAAATAAAACTGGAACAATGTAATGCGAGTGCAGCCATGCAACAGGTGACACCTCAGCACCACACTAGTTCAGATGGAGTGGAACCAGTGTGAGGTTTTTTTATGGTGGCTGGAGTGCCAATTCTGCCACCAACCCCCAAGTTTTCCCTGCAGGTTGGAGGCGAGTAAAAATACAGTATGTTTATATTAAGTCAGTTAAAATGTATTTGGATTAATAATAAAAATGAGGTAATAACATACAAAAAATGGAAGTAGAAATTAAACCCTGGTTTTAAAGGACATGCGATTGTCTTTACACTTTAAAAGTTTTTTGAAAGCTTTACCATTGCAAATATTTAGGTAATTTTTTAAAATTAATTTCAACATTGCTTCCTAAAATAAAGATTTGTGCTTTATAGGAAAATATATATTGCTTTTAGAAGTCATTTTGTGGAAATACCATATAAAAGACTGAACATTTTAGCAACAAGTTAGCATACTGTACATACTAAACATTAGGCATCAATGGCCCATAATGTAAAATTTCCATTTATAGGTACTGCAAAAATGCATCTATTACTCATTTACTCTTATGTAACCTTAGCAAAAGCTTCTTTTGATCTTCTTAACACTTATAAAACATCAGTAGATCAGTTATTCATCTCTGTGCAATGTGGCATATTGACATTATGGTAAAATTACTTGTTAATATGAAGGATTCAGTAGTCTTATAATTAAGCATGCAATATCAAGAGAAATGTATCTCACTTACGCCATCTCTGACCATTCCGAAGTGAAGTTTAGTAGCTCACATTGCATAAATGAATTATTGCTTTAATGATGCTTTGTAAATTTTATTAACACAACAAGAAGACTCAAGTTAAAGTCTTGTTACTTAATAGTACACGATTAATAGATATATTTTTTGCAGTGCCTAATCTAAAGTGTTATGCATTTATTGCTTTAACATTTTTCATATGTTGCTGTGATAATTTGTAAATAATCAGTAATTTCTTCTATTAAAATCTCTCTCACTTTTTAATAAAATATGAAAAAAGACAAAGAAAAATAAGCTTTTTGAAAGAAGCAGCACTTCATTTACTATGAAAGCATTCTAACTGTGATATAACCAGGTGTATGGCACAGACAAACTGACATGCAGTAGAAGTGAACTGCTAGGAAGTCTCATGTGATTTAGATAGTCACAGCTGGCGATTGCAAAAAAAATCTTCTAAAACACAATTGAATTTACATCTGTGTTCAAATAATATTGTACAAATCGTGCTTGCAATTATCTTTTTTTCTTAATTTATTCATACATTTTTCCATTTTTTTAAATTCACTAATTGAACATGAGATCATAAGGGGCTGAAAGTAACTAAATAGACTGTGGACACAACTTATGGTCTTGTTCTGGATAGCTGTACATATATATACTATACTGTACATCATTCAACCACAGAGGAAAAAAAATTCAACAATGCCTATGGAGTCCAGGATGAAACCCGCACAAATGTTAAAAGAATATGGAAATCTATAAAGGGGATGTTTTAAGTCTAGAATTGATTCTGAGATCTAAATGATTTCTTTCATAATAACATTATTTTCTGATTCTTTCATCTTTTTATCCTTCAGTATTAACAATACCAACTTACCTCCATCTGAAGTGATTATGAATCTAGATAGATAGATAGATGACACACTATATGATAGATATATAGATGCCCTTGTTGCTTATTAAGATAGCAATATAATTTACAATAATACATACTGTATCAAAACGTTTTAGCCATGACAGGTTATTCTTATGTTTTATGGGATTGACGTATACAGTAGATCTTAAAGAATCAGTTTGTGGTTCAGACACCCACAAATAAAACAGTGAATCTCAGAGAAAATTGCAAGTAAAAATAAGCTATAACATTAAATATGACTGACATGCCCTTCCTGGTCCTCACAGTAGTCACCATCCTCTTACTAGTGATTATAAAAAATGTCAAAGCTTAAAAGTTGGTTTTTCTTTATCAATACACTCTTTGCATTATGAAGTGCAAATTAGCCTTCATAATTTAGTAATTTTAGAGGATCACTATTGGAATATATAAACATTTATATATCCCATCAATAAAGTATTTTTAAAAATAATAACTATTTCATATTGGAAAAACATGAAGGTGTTCTTAGCAAACTAATATGAACAAAGTTAAATACTATTTCATGCCAGTAGTCAACATCATAAAATTAAGCATTATGTGTATTTCACTAGAAATTCTGATAAAATAACACATTATATTAAGGCTATCAAAAAGTAGAGACATTATAGTATTATACTTGCATAAAAATAATAAACAAAAGGACACAGGGGACTTACTTAAGCAAAAAAACATGTTTCTTCAAAAATATTTCCTGTATATGAACTGACTAAACGTACAGTGTAAAAATGCCATTTGATCATAACATCTTTTAACTTTTTTTTGGTTAAAGGTTATATGTATCAAGCAGTCTAATACCTTCCAATCTGTATCACAGCTTTCTGAGTGGAGGAAAAGAAACTGTGGTTGGAAGGCTTCTGACATCACATCTTGAGGTTTTAAAGCGGGCTTTTAAAAAGCACTGAAAGCAGACACTTAAAAAATTAAAGTCCTTCAGTATTCAGCTTCAGGGGATAAGGCTGCCACAGCCGAATATGCATTGGGAGAAATGTAAGTATATTTATTAAATCATAGCGCAATTAGTTATGCTTACTGTGAAAGCCAAATATCCTGGCCAGTAGAAGAGTTACAATATATACTGTACAAAACATACTTTATGATGCCATATTTTCTTGACATATGATGAGCAGAACAAGCTATATGCTGTCATGTATAATGTATATTAAAAAGGTTTATAGTAGTTGTGACTAAAATATAGATATTAATCTATATTTTCAAAAATAATCTGAAAACAGGATTTGCTTGTACTAGTTTATGAGGTAATGAATGTATTACAAATTGTGTTAAATGGCTAGTTATAGATAGATAGATAGATAGATAGATAGATAGATAGATAGATAGATAGATAGATTTTATATAGATTATTGACCTAAAGAAATGCTAAACACAAACAGCCCAATAGGTTTTTTCTTAATTAGCTTTATTTGAAATCTCAAGGAGTATTTTGTTTCTTTGTACTTTCTGATGCATTATCTTATGCTGTAATAGTATTAAAGATAAGTATCAATAGATTTCTATTCTGTTCGTGATTGTTGCTATTCTGTCTCTCTGTACATGCACTGCTATACTATGTCTATTAAGCTAAATGGCCCAAAGTTACCAGGTTATTGTAGTAAAACATCTAAATTACATCAATAGGTGAATTGATTTATAAATGTTATTGGTGAAAATTATTATCATAAATGCAAGTGCATGTATATTTTCTTGTCTTCCAAATGATAAATGTAAGCATAACAACGCAAATTAACACTACATCAAAACAATCTTAGTGAGCTAAAAATAGAACTTTCTCCCACCACTTCAATACAAATTATTTAACAGAAAGGGAAATGTCATTTCCTACACAATATCGGAACTTTGTGAAGTGGGAGTGGGAAATAGAACTAGAAGTATGTAGTTTTAATGTGGTCAGCATTAAAGTACAATGCCTGCTGATAAGAACTGGAATTTATTATGAGGTAAGTCATTTTTCACAGTGTAAAGCAAAAATGGTTGCACAAGGACGCTTTCCATCCACTGTTGAGTCAAGAAACAAAGTGTGCTTTATAGGTGGTTTTTGGACAATCTGTAGTGAGTGTGGGCAGAAAGAACTCTTTGTAAATCTTCAATCTTTTTTGAGAGGAATATACTGCACAAACAGAATTGTGTTAATAAAGAAGGTTAAATCATAATAGTAGGTCAATGATCTCTGGGTCTGGCAAAAAAAGACATAATTAACTACAAAGAAATAGTAAATACTACCTACAGTACAGTATCAATCTCCAATATCCCAAATATTCAATTGAATAATCCATAACTTTATCTTTATAAAGTATCTCCTTGAGTTATATAATTTTGCATTTTTGTTTTCAAACACTGTATATTTGATATTAATGAATTTAACTTATGAATATTTACTTGTAGATGAACATTTACTGTGACTGCTAGACAGCTTCTCATATTGTACCGCATAGTGTTTTGTGGGTCCCATTAGATACATTATTTGTGTTTAAAATTGTATCACACTTAAGCTATCAATACAAGATTTTTGAATCATGCCTTATTCAATTAGATAGTGAACAACCCTTCCTATAATCCTATTTGAATCCTCCCCATACCTCTGAGAGAGCAAGAAAGGGTGAGAATATACAGTAGTAAGGTAATCATCCATCCATCCATCCATTATCCAACCCGCTATATCCTAACTACAGGGTCACAGGGGTCTGCTGGGGCCAATCTCAGCCAACACAGGGAGCAAGGCAGGAAACAAACCCCGGGTAGGGTGCACTCACACACACACACACACACACACACACACACACACACACACACACACACACACACACACACACGCACACACACACACACACCAAGCACAACTAGGGACAATTTAGAATTGCCAGTGCACCTAACTCACATGTCTTTGGACTGTGGGAGGAAACCGGAGTACCCGGAGGAAACCCACACAGATACAGAGAGAACATGCAAACTCCATGCAGGGAAGACCCTGGAAGCTATCCCAGGTCTCCTAACTGCGAGGCAGCAGCGCTACCCACTGCAGCACCATGCCGCCCTACTCTCAAGAATCTTTTATTTAATTAACATCTGCTATAAAAAAACAAGTCAATGATGGTTGCTTGATGATATGCTCTGCCCTCTGTTGAATTTACAAATGTGTATTTACATAAGTGTTACTTGAGCATGTCTGGGTTTTTCACATTCACGTAAAGAAAAGAAAGACAAGACAATAAATGAAAATTGAAGGAAAATAGAAATTCTCCTTAAAGTCCTAGCACATCTATAATGCAGATGACAGAATTTTAAAACAGATTTTAACTGTATAGATTCCCCTTTATTAACAGGTAAAAAGATTTATGGTTAGTTAAACGGTTCAAAAACAAAACAAGTAAAAACATTATCAAGTTACTCAAACCACTTCATACATCATGAACTATCATACATAATTAACTCCAGATATATTTAATTGATACTGAGTATCCTCTACAGACATTGCTGGTGATATTATTGTGAAAGTAGTATAATTTCCTTTCCATATAACCGCAATGTTTGTCTGTCTTTTTGACTTTTAATAATATTTCTTATACTAGTTATTTAGGTTAACTGTTAGTATCCGTAAGTATTTTCAAGACGGATCAAGCTTCAAGAAATAAGCGGAGAATGTCATAGCAATATTTCATTAGTTGCAATTATAGTAATACCTATGAAATGCGTAGTCATTATAAGGGGTTAGCATAGAAATAAGAAAACACATTCTCAAACCCACGCAGTTCAAATGTTTCCAAATTGGTGCAGGACAGGAACCAGCCTAAGTGAGCCAGTCCATTATTCTGTCCACGCATAAACACAATTGCACAATTATCTACAGTTACTATTTGATAGATAGATAGATAGATAGATAGATAGATAGATAGATAGATAGATAGATAGATAGCTCTGAGGCAGCAAACTTAAGGGCTCTGCCACCATATCACCTGATATAGAAACAGTCAAACTAAACTGTAGAAAATGTAACAGTATGTTCTGTCACCAGGGGATAGATTGTATTGTTTGGCACATTTTGATGTGCTTTATTTTTTGAATAGGTACAGAAAAAGAAAATGGAAATAACTCTTTAGGGATAATGCAGATGACTAGATTGAGTCTTTGGACAGGTAAAAAGGGATGCAATAGATCTCAAGTACAAATGGAGGTTCTGTTCTGCAGTGGTGCTACTGTTTTGACTCGGCAAGTAGATTTCAGGCAGTGAGAAATGGGACAAGAAATGATTGAAAGCTAAAATGCTTACATATACTGTAAGTTTCTGTCTTTAACCTTTTCTTATCTAATTCTTAAATTGTGTAGAGACCATTGTCTTATCACTCAAAATAAAAAATACAGTAGATGGATTTCCATATTATGCAAATGTGAAATTAACTGGTAAGAAGTACTTGTGTGAGTTTAAGATTCTAGATCTAATTTTTTTGTCGAAAACTAGCCCTTGTGGACATCTGCATCTAAATCTACAGTTTAGACAAATATTTTGTAATACATAGTATTCAGATTCAGATTAAGTAAACTCGATTTTTATACTTAGGTTGTGTTTGCTCATTACTCACCTGTAGTCAAACTTCACCTGTTATACTTAGCTGACTTAGTGAAGATCTTCTGTAGCAAAGGCATGTGGCATTGCTGTTTTTCTGAGAATTTTCACAGTCAAACACAGTGAACACTGATATACAGTAGTATTGTTTAGATACTGACCAATAAGACATGGACATTGATAATATTTTTGCACTTTATGAGCAACTTCACCATAAATGTAACTTATCACCACAGAATTTCTTCCATAAAAATGCAAGTCCGTGACTTCACTAAAAGCATGATTACCATGTAGTCAATAATACTATTAAACAGAGCGTCTCAAGAGAATAATATTATTTCTCTAATACTACAGTACATCTGTACGTAATTCAAAACAAATTTTGGAAGAGGACCTTAAAAATAGATTTTCATATCATGAATAGAAAACAATGAAAGACTAGTTCTTCTTAAAACTTCTTAAAAGCCAGTTTTTCTCAATCTTAAGATTTCAGGTATTTCCTTTAACAATGTCCTTCATTTAAATCTTACTGGACATCAATTTTCACCTTATTGACTTGGTCCACAGAAAGTGCCACTGCTATATTTATACTGTTTAATGTGAAAATGTTATTGCATGCAGCTGTGTCATACTGACTGCTTTTTCTTACATTCTGAGAAACCTTATTAAAATAGCAATGGAAAACGTTCAGAGTGCTAAACAAGCACCTTGCTAAAGAGATTGAATTGAATTGAAACGAATGTCCATCTTCACTCACAAAGGTCCAATTCAGAACTGACAATTAGTCTAATCTATGTATCTTTACCAGGTGGAAAGCCCATGCAGTCATTTGGAAAATGTGCAAACCCCACAGAGAAAAAAGTGTGGGATTCAAACCATGAACTGTGCATCTGTGAGGCAGCAATGCTAAAGTGTGCACCGGCGTGCTGCCTTGCAGAAATTGCATTGTTTTCAAATACATTTGTTTTAATAACAATTTTAAATTACTCAGTACACCCTTTCATTAGAATTTTCAAGGGAGCATCATCAATACATGTTCAAAACTCTTTAGCTGACTCCACTTATCTACAGTAGTAGCAGAGGTTTTGTGAGTCACTTATGAATTCAGATTCTCAATGTCTTACAAACAGAAGACAGCAGCGTTGGTAGAAATGCCATTTCATTCTTTTGCTTCTGCAATCTCATTCTTTTAATCACTACACAAAGATCTTGACTGTGAGTGAGGCTGGAGATACAGACTTTCTTTGAAAACCAATTTCATGCTTTACTACCACACTCCAGTACAATGCCTGCAAACCTGTAGCTGCTGGCTGATTTGGTGGAGAATCTCATGATGAGATCTACTGTTAGTGGAAAGCTTACTTGAACTTCTTCCTTCAGTGCAGTGGGTCCCCTGTTACCTGTACAACTAAATACACAATTCTGGAATTTGGTGGTGCTGATTCTCATGATACTATGTGACACTTGGCTGCAAACCATACCAGCTAGTACATGCCATACATTACAGTCTGATAAAACCAAAAAACAGTATCATAATATGAGTAGGAAAAATGGAACCTTTAGAAAACACCTCTATATTAAATGTTATCTGAAAGTCTGTTCTTGAAAACTACAATGATGAAGGGAGGAGAGATTCACTCTCAAAAATGTCACTTGGAATTCATTTAAATTAACAACAATGGAAAAAAGACCAGATGACACATTTAAGCAGCTCCAGAACACAATAATCATGCAGTTATAAGCCTTCTCCAAATCTACCAAAAACTTAAAGACAGGGTGGTCAGTCTTCACCCTCAAATATCCTAACGAATACAAAAGGTTGATCTACTGTCCAATTGCCATGACACAATTCAAACTGTTCCTCTTAGAACTGATGTTTGAGCATCTGCCGAGGACTTCATTTTGGTACCCTCATATAAGCTTCCCCACAGACGTAAAACAGTTTGAACCCTCTTTAAATTGGAAGACACCCAATACCCCAACCCCTTTTTTAAAAAGGTAAGCAACAGTAGTCTGCCAATCTTGAAGACTTTCACTGCCTTCAATACAGTATTCAAGAGGCCTAATTAGTAAGTTCCCAAACTATGTTCAGTGATTTCAACATTTATGACTGCCTCACAACCACCCATACATACTTGTCATAATGAATCCTTATTTGCTACGATATCCATGCCATCAGAAAACATTTTTTCACATAGCCATCAGACCCCTTTAACACACAGGCATTCACTTCAACCACTGACACAAATTCCACTTTCTTGGCCTGATAGTATCTGGTCATGAGGTCAGTAGATGATACTCCACTACCATACATACATAAAATGTTTTTCATTAATATGACAGCTACTCTCACTGTCCACTAAAAAAATCTAGAAATGCTGTCATGAAAGGCCCAAGCCAACACTAGGCCATAGCCACTTGCAGCAGTGTCTACTCCTGAAGTCTTCAACTGGGCCTATTCAGATACCATGCACTTGACCTCCTCAGAGATGCAGGATAAGTTCATCTGGCAATGAAAATTGAACTCGTCCCACATAGAGGCATCTAGTAACTGTTTCCAAGACACTCTCACTACCAGTTTAGTTTTCCCTGATGTATCTCTCTCACCAAAGAATAATGATCAGCTGACAGTTCAAGACCTCTCTTTACCCATGTGTCAAAAGTATACAGCTTCCAATGTGATGTCATGACAATAAACAGTTCAAAACTGTTTAGCCTAAGTCACTCTGGTGCCTGATACACTAAACGTATGCATAATTTTGTGTTTCAACATGATGTATATAATGAATAATTCACACATAGTGTAGATTATAGAAATAATTAAAAACTCATGTTGAAATCAGGCTGACTATACTTCTCAGTCATGCAATTTTAGGTATCTCAGTCATTCCTCATGTGAGCACTGAAATCTCCTACAGAATCATTAGGCAGGGCTCCTTTCTCAGTTACTCTCTTAAAAACTAAATTCACTACCGAGTCATAATTTTCCTTTATGCAATTCAAACTGGCACTGATGTAACCCTATCATCTACCAGTACAAATTCCAACTACAATTCACCTTCCGAAGAAGCTTGTGAGCACCAGTCAAAACCTCTCCTGTTATACAATTTCTGGAGTCGAAGACAGAGACCCTTGATTTAGAAGTCTGGCTGCAATGGCAATTTTATGTGTAGACAAATACAGTTAGATTTAGCTGTCAGCTGTCTCACAAGATCTAGCTACCTCTCTGCTGGTAAAGTAGTACAAAGCCTGACTGAACATGAACCACAAATGTGTTAATCAGAAGAATTAAAACAGGTGCGGTATGTAATGAAATGTGATAATAAAATGTTTGCAATTATTAATAATGTGAAGTGAGAGATGAAACCATTGCATGGTGTTTTTGTGGCTGATGTAAAAAACTCTAACGATATGAAACAAACATGTAATGACAAAAATGAAACGCAGTCTTGGTAGTGTATTGTGGATGTTGAAGACTACTATTTATCTTATGAATTAAGTATTTTCAAAGATATAAAAAATAACTTTAGGAAAAATGTAGAAGTAAATATAAAACATTTGTATTGGAATAATCACTATTGTGCAGTTTTATTTTATATGCAACAGCTTAACATCCACTTTAAAGGTCTTTTTATGTCTCAATTTAATTTTATTTCTCAGTCATTGTTATTTGGCTTATTAAGAGTGTGAACCTTGTTTTTAGTTTTATTGCTCTTCCCTTAGAGATTTGCTGTGATCTGTCTTGTCTCATTAGCATTATACTCACTACTATTTAGGTATAGTGGCTTTAGAAAATCAGTCATTGTATCTATTAAGTCCAGTACTTCTACATTTGTCGAATTGTTTGTAGCTATATTTAATTAATTAAAGTCACTCCTTTGTATTGTCTCCATCTAAACTTTGTTGGTGGTTATCTTCTGACATCATGCGTATATTCCTGCATCTTTCTACATCAAACCTAAAAAACCTTCACCAAGATTCTGCCCTTCTGTAATCTGAAGTACATTTAAACTAAACAAAATTCTCTTTTTTGTAAGTGACCCCTCCAAATAAACTTCTTAATCTTAA
The DNA here is from genome assembly GCF_016835505.1 of Polypterus senegalus. NCBI lineage: Eukaryota > Metazoa > Chordata > Cladistia > Polypteriformes > Polypteridae > Polypterus > Polypterus senegalus. The sequence goes on from NC_053162.1 coordinate 138,493,461, forward strand.
ACTTTCTTTTCTAAAAAAAATTATATCAATGTACTACAGTATATATTATATTCATTTCCATTTCTAGTACTAACTCAATTTGCTGCTACTTCTGTACTTTTACATTTACGTGCTGCTACCTGTAACTCCTTTTGATTTATTTTATTTCTAATACATCATGTGTAACATTAAAGCAAGCTATTCTACTTCATTGCTGATTCTATATCTTCCTATTACCGCTTATTATAACCTTGAGTAATATCTGAAGGCAAATTATAAAACTTGTGACAATTCAAAAGATTGATATCAGTGAAAATGCATATGTATTTTTAAATTGTGACCAGTGGTTATTTCACCATTAAGAGTCTTTAATAAACAGTGTTATCATGCAATGCCACTAGTGCAACATATACAAATAATTTTTAAAATCACAAAAAATGCCTTAAAGGATTACTGCAAGTAAATTACAATCATCCATTTTTGTTGCAAAAATAGTGTTAAAAGAATTGCTAGTGGTTGCAGCATAATTTCAGTTTTCTGAGATTTGGGCATGCATATGATGCTTAAGCCCTTTCACAAACTTCAGATAATCCATCCATCCATCCATTATCCAACCCGCTACATCCTAACTACAGGGTCATGGGGGTCTACTGGAGCTAATGCCAGCCAACACAGGGCGCAAGGCAGGAAACAAACCCCGGGCAGGGCGCCAGCCCAAACTTCAGATAATGCCCAGGGAAATACCTTTTTTTTTTAATTAAATTACTATTGTATCATCAAATTAGTGAAATTTCTTTTGTATCAGGAAAGAAGGGCAGACCTAACTTACCTAACGTCTACTATTTAGCATTTGGAATTAAGTTTTTAAATTAGCTATATTATGATCAATATCTACACCCCAGATTCTTTTAGTGATTATCACCCTAGGATTGCCATTTTAATAGCAGTGGCATTAGATCCCACTGACAAAAACACAAACTAACACAGGTACAGAGACTTAAAAAGAAATAGGATCAGTTAAGGGTACTTTAACTTGACCAAAAATTATTACTTCATTTTGTCCCCGTGACCCGACCTCGGATGAGCAGAAGAGGATGGATGGATGGATTACCTTTTAATTCTACATGAGGATTGAAAGATCTGGTATCACATCCAATGACATACAATTAAATTAGTGTGCTTTGAAATTATTGCTAAACTTATTTGAATATCTATAAAGTAACCTCTCTGTGTGCGTGTGTCTATGTGTATGCATGTGTGTTCACCTTGCAATGGACTGGCACCCTGTCCAGGGATTGTTCCTGCCCTGCACCTGATACTTGCTGGAATAGGCCCCAGTTTGCCTGTGACCCTCCCCTAGTGAGCAGTTGAAGAAGAGGGATGGAAGTATGTACTTGTGGGCTAGAAAAGGCAACATTAGTTTGCAAGATTCTGGCTGGTTAACAAAATAAAATTTTTATTTACTGAAATATCAAATACTTTTCAATTTTATGTGGGCAAATTTGTTTTGATCTTTTAATATTTAAAGTGAACGATTCTGCACATTTCAAGTCACATTTTCAGATTTCAAGATAGCAGACATTGTAGCTAGTTCTTCTAAAAATTAAATATAATTGAATTGAATTATCGGGTCCGGTGGCCAGTAGGGGACGCCACTGAGCCTCCAACCCCAGACACAACTACCACAGACACAGTCCTGGATCAATAAAAGGCTAGTTATTTACACAAACTATCACTTTTATAGGCCTCCTTTTCTAATTGCCTAGCACAGAGGATTCCTTTGTCATATTCCTATTCTTTGATTTCTCCTCCACTCCTCCCAGTTGAGTGTTACCTGCCTTCTCCCTTGGTTCTGGCTCCTCGAGCCAAGCAGAGGGCTCTCTTTTAAAATCTGACCCAAGAGTACTTCCATAGCTCAATCTTTTGCCGCCGGGAAGCACTTGTTGGGTCAGACAGGACGACAGTGGTCCTTGTGCTGTCAGTATTTGAGAGTTCCCTTTGGTAGCCCCACCTGAAACCAACAGGGCAGCTCCACTGGACCACAACTCCCATGTTGCTCTGCTGGAATCCATTAACTGATTCACCAGACAAAATAATGCCACCAATAGTATGGAAACATTTTCTTTCTATAACAGGTAGTCACCCACTCTCCTTTCCTTCCATGCTCAAATTAATCCAGTGTGGCTGCTGTTGCAAAATCTTTAAGTAACCATGTCTTGGTATGGAAAGGGAGTATTGCATCTCAGTTGCTGGAAGTGATTAATATGGATAGGTAGATGACAAATGGTAAAAATGAAATAATATAAAGACAAATTGTACTACAAACACTAAATGTATTGCTCTATGTACCAAATATATTTTAAATGGTTAAAAGAAAAACAACAATTAGCTGGATAAGTACTTGATACAATTAATACAAACATTGTCATAGTTAAGGTACTTCAATCATTTCAAACATTTTAGTCAGTAAATCAGGCAGATGCTCGACAAATTCAGCATGCTAAATGACCCAAACAGTTGCTGCCACTGGAGAAAGCAGAAGGACAGACGGGAAACCTGAGCTAAAACCAAAATGGTTTAGCCAAGCGTTTCTTAGTTGATTTGCGGAACCCCTATGAAAATTAATAAAAGAGGAAATTATAAAATATTCTGTTGTATGACTATTATATTTATAAATATATGCATATGCAGTATATATTTATGCAAAATGATGTGATAATAAAAATGTTTCATGTTTGGGGCATGATAAATATAAATGGGAAGGATGTGATGAAATTGCATTACACAAATCATCAATTTATAATGTAAGGTTTGATATTTTGTTTTCATTGAAGAGACAGATGAAAATCTGCTTTCACATAAGCATACTTTTTACATATGAAAACCATATTCACCATGATTTTTTACCTTAAAGGAATAGTCCACCGCAAAATGATATTTTTTATTTGTTACTTACACCATTTATTTTGTAGTGATAGCAAAATAATTTTTTAATCTCATGTTTTCATGGAGAATAGAGAAAATGAAGTTTATGCCATAAGAGAACTCAATAGTAGCCAGTGCTGTATAATGGCAAAAGAAAAAAAGAAAACACATTTCTTGTTCCTCATGTCACATAATCCATATGTTTGTTATCTGGTCACTTGCTCAAAACATGCAAAAGAAATGCTTTATTTGCTAAAATATTGTTAAACTTCTAGAATTATTAGCATACACATAAACAAGAAACCCAAAGCCCATGGGAGCCTATTTTATGAATTGAAGACATTTTTCTTGACCAACAAATGATAGAGAGAGGTGGGTCTTCAGGTGGAGTATTCCTTTATGTTTTTTAAAATAACACCTGAAGAACTGACAATTCACATTTCATCTTCATTCATACAAATGTTAGTCTTCACTTGTTCATTGACATTTAATGAACCCAGAATCCACAAGAATTCTTTCGAGTTCTAACTTTTAGTAAAATAGTTTTCAAATTAAACTAATGAAACTTTGTAAACCATTTATCTCAGTAAGTTTTACTTGCTTAAAATTGTAATGCTAATTTCTCTGTCCTGTCTTATTCAATTGGTCAGTTAAGTTTTAAAGTTATCAAAGAAGCTGTTTTTATTTCTTTGGTGTCCAAAGTTTAATTTCCTTCTTTGAGTCTTCTGTTTTATTACAGCTGTCACATATTGTTAAGTGATAAGTTAAAAAGTTTCAGAGGAAGTCAAACTTTTTCTAAAGGTCACAGGTTTTGTTTGATAGAATTATAATTATTTCTGGTTTCAGATCATGACAAAGTCTTTTTAAACATCATTGTATAATAATAAAAGAAGAAATGTAAATTGAGTTTTATACTTGTATTGGTAACAAAATAAAAAAAAATCACATTGATCTTAATATGTTCAGTTAATTGACACAATTAGATGTAAGAAACACGACGTGCATCAAACAACAGAGACACTTAGTAGTTACCAGGACAAACAGTGGAACCTCTGGTTTGAGTAAGCGTAGATCAGTGCGGAAACAGATGCAATTATATTGCAACATATTCAGGCTACTCTTTGATTTTACTAATAGTTAGAGCTGATACAAGGCATTATGACTCACACAACCCTTTAAGTTTTCATGGAACCCTAAGGCTTCACCAAACACAGTTTAAGAAACACTGGTTTAGCTTGTTACACACACGCGAACAAAAATCCACCAGAAGAAAACCAACCAAACAACACTGTCACAAGGAAAGAGAGTGTTTGACTATACAGAAATCCAGGACGGTATAGAAAAAAATCATTAAAACTTAATTTAGCAGAACTAGTTCCCACAGAAAACAATAAAGAGAAATAGGGGAAAGTTGTTGCTCAAAAACTCACTGAGGGCACACATAATCTATATAAGTGCAGCAGCAATCTCCAGGAACCAACCAAGTCCCCATGCTGAGAAATTGAGAATGCCATGTTTTCCCTGTTTTGATTTACTTATATCTTCACAGGAATAGATAGATAGATAGATAGATAGATAGATAGATAGATAGATAGATAGATAGATAGATAGATAGATAGATACTTTATTAATCCCAAGGGGAAATTCACATACTCCAGCAGCAGCATTCTGATAAAGAACAATATCAAATTAAAGAGTGATAACAATGAAGGTATAACAGACAGACAATTTTGTATAGTATTAACGTTTACCCCCCTGGGTGGAATCGAAGAATCGCATAGTGTGAGGGAGGAACGATCTCCTCAGTCTGTCAGTGGAGCAAGACAGTGACACCAGTCTGCTGCGAAAGCTGCTCCTCTGTCATGAGATGATCCTGTTCAGTGAATGCAGTGGATTCTCCATTATTGACAGGAGTCTGCTCAGCGCCCGTCACTCTGCCACGGATGTCAAACTTTCCAGCTCCATGTCTACAATAGAGCCTACCTTCCTCACCAGTTTGTCCAGGCGTGAGGCATCCCTCTCCTTTATGCTGCCTCCCCAGCACACCACCGCGTAGAAGAGGACGTTCACCACAACCGTCTGATAGAACATCTGCAGCATCTTATTGAAGATGTTGAAGGACGCCAGCCTTCTAAGGAAGTATAGTCGGCTCTTTCCTTTCTTGCACAGAGCATCAGTATTGGCAGTCCAGTCCAATTTATCATCCAGCTGCACTCCCAGGTATTTATAGGTTTGCACCCTCTGCCATGGTAATATCACCATCATAGAGCAATCTATACACATAATACTTGCTGATGAGTGTATTAATCAGGTATGCTATAAATGAATAAACACAAATACAAAATAAAAGACCAGAATAAAACAAAAGTCACAAAAGAATCAAAGAACTCCACAAAATAAGTACTATACAAAAAGTGCAAAACTAATACCCTGAAATCCAGACATTTATGATTTCAGTTATTTGATTATAATATCCTGTATCTCTGTGTTGCCCAAACATTGGATTAACTATGCCTTTGATTTTGTTCGTATTCTTTCCTTTTTTGAATATCACTGCAATATTTTTGCCTAATCTTAAAAGAAATTGTGATTTTTAATTTACTCCTTTACTTATAAGCCTGCTCAGACATAAGCCTTAGCATGTATCTGAATCTAAAGTCAAGGGACCTACTTTAGCACCTTTATCTGATACTGCAGTTTGTTTTATAAGGCTTTTTTTTGTTATTTGAACCATAACATATTTTATACCACAAAGCATCCTAATAAAAATATCTCCATTAATACATTGAGTAACCGTTTTTTAAAGATTTTATTCAAGGAAAATAATTTTGTGTTACATGTTGTGTGCAGCGTAAGGGGTCAATCACACAAAATGCTGAACTTTTAGAATGAAATTGTCATTTGACTAGAATTATTAAGTATAGATCCATTTTGTTGACCCCCTTATGCTCAGGATTTCAGTGTGTCCTGCAATGGACTCATTCACTGAACACAACTAATTTCACTTACTCACTTCAAAAGATGTTGAAAAGTGGATCAGAGAAGAATGGCTTAAATTATATTATCACTGAAGTCAATATCTAAGTCCTTCACTTTCTAAGTTGGCCTTCTCTTAGTAAATAAACTGTAACCATACACACAGTTCCGTATGTTTTATTCAGTCACATTTTATATATTAAGTGTGGTTACATACACTGCAGTTATTGTATATTAAACTTTTTTTTACATTATATATGTAATATTGAATCATTTTATATACTGTTCTTAAAAAAAATGTTTGATTTATTGTTCTGTTTTATTCCCCTCCTAATTAACAGTTCATAGCTCCACTGCCTCAAAAATATGTACCTCTCTAGTCTACTGCAGACTTGTACTTCTTTACTTGGCCTCTGTGTGGAAAAGGCAGAGTTTAGTAAAAGAAAAAAGAAAATTTATCCATTCCTTCAGGTGTCTCAATTTATCTCAAAGCCTCCTGACACCTACTTTTATTTTGATTATTTTTTTGAATGTAGAGAATGACATCTGGATCTCTGCAAGCTCTGGACAGGCAAGACACTGTTTATAACATCCAGAAAACGCTACCTGCATGCCCTAATAACGTAACTTTTTTTTTCTGTATAATTTTTTGAGCATGTGTTTCAAATATTATATTACTAGACACACCATAGTAGCACATACCATACATGGTCTCAAACTCTGGCCATAATGCAGGCCCTACATTAATGGATTTAAGGCAATAACCAAGATATCCACATGACCATCATCGTCAAATTCTTGTATGTGAAGCCTGAAAGCCATAAAGGCTGGCTTAGATCATTCATGTTAGGTAGAATGCCTAGTGGAGACCTTGGAACCCTTGCCGATTTATTTTTTCTCCAACCCATCTGGAGTTTTTTTTTGTTTGTTTTTTCTGTCCTCCTGGTCATCTGACCTTATTCTTTGCTATTTAGTATTGCCTAATCTTATTTTTGTTTGACATAAACATTTCTTTCTTCATCTTGTAACAAGCTCTGAGCTACACCATTTGTGTGAAAATGTGCTATACTGTATAAATAAATGCAGTTGTTGTTGTAAGTGGCTTGGATGCATTGGGTTGGGTCATTTATATTTAAGCCCACATAGAAAGAATGTAGCAAGAAGCAAATAATTAATTTTAGAAGCCTTACTACTTGGAAATCATATTACTGTGGTCTTATTTAATTAAATCCAATTAAAACATGAAAGAGTTTTAAAAATTACATGCTTGTTTATTAAGTTATTTAAGATTTTGATCTTCATGAATGTTCTCCTGAAGTCTTTCTGAGTTTTAAGGTATTGACATTAATCTTCCTTTACTCTGGGCTACCGTGGAAATAATTGGATTACGTTCTTATTATTTGATAGAATTTGAAATGTTGTGAAGGTCTAAGTGAGAGCTTTTTTATTTGTAGTGGACTAAATAAATAATAAAAAAGACATAGGTTTGGGTACAATTTCCATTTTTTTACAGGTTAAGACTTGATTAACGGTGATTAATTTTACATTAACGTGTTACTATATGTAAAACTAAACAACATGCCTGCTGTATGTTTAGTATTTTCTTATATACAATATCCAATAGGAAATAGATAAGTATTGAGCCCAATGAAAATGTCCATACAATTTACAGTAAATTGAAATAATCCTTTGGATTCAATCAGAATGTAAGAAATATGTTATACAACCTGTTTATGCATTGCTGGCCTTCTGTGTTTATTGGCTTATTGACAAACACAATCTTCCATGAACTGTCTGGAACTGTGTTGGAAATTGGTAAACAGATGAATGCTGATATATCTTCAATCACCCTGGAAATAAATAGTTTACAAAGTAACCGTTGAAAAGATTGCTGCTTTCCTGTTTTTGGAATAGATGACATTTTCACATTTTGAATAATAATAATAATGATGAATCTTTTTGAGTTTTGATTTATTATAGTGCAGTCTATAAACAGGAGCACTATGAATCCGTCAATGAGGCAATATGAAAATATTTCCCTAAATCATGTTTCCATCTTTTAATATTTATATAACATTAATTTTTCCTTATTACAGTATATAGTTTTCATAATTAATACAGATATTTCAAAGTGGAAAGAAATAAGAAGTATCAATCTGATACTCCTGCCTTTACCACCTTTAGAAAGGCATACATATAATAGTAACCTTGTCTAAACTGTAAGCTTACTTTATATCAAATTTCAAAAGTAGCCATACTAAAGAAGTCAAACATTACAGGAAACCCTGCCCTGTACAGTCAGTATCTGAAGAATTTACAGGTGGAAAGTTTGCACAATAAAAAGGAAGGGTGTACCAATGATAGAAAGAATGACAAAATAAAGTAGGCTGCATTTCTAAGATGTGAGCTATTCATGCACATCATTTTTTAAGTTAGTTGGATTCTGTTAGCCACATTTTGTCCCCATAGAAACATGTTTTAGAAAGTGTGTTTTTTCTTCCAACATTTGTGTTTATGAATTCAACTCTAAACAGAGGAAACCGTATAATTAAAAACAGTGAGACATTAACATGATTCTAAAGGAAAATTGTACTTCATCCTAATAATATTTTCCCAAAGCCAATACCTCCTTTTAATCAAAATGTGCACCTTTGTGAACAGAAAATTAATGGCCATGCTAATATATTCTGAAAACAATTCAACAACATGAAAGAATGATGCTATAATAAACAGAAGTCTAAACTAAAAATAAAATAATAATTATCATCACTGTCTTAGTATAACATGGGTCTGAGAATGTTCTAGTAGCAATATCATAATTATTATGATGGGCTGCCATCTTAAACAAGGTTGGTTTCTATCTTATGCCTAATGCCGATTGAATAAACTGTTTTTAGGATAACACTGTGTTGCAGTAAGATAAATTCCATCCATCCATTAACCAACCTGCTATATCCTAACACAGGGTCACGGGGGTCTGCTGGAGCCAATCCCAGCCAACACAAGGCACAAGGCAGGAACAAATCCCGGGCAGGGCGCCAGCCCACCGCAGCAGTAAAATTAATTATACTATAAATGAAAGAATTATCAAAATTAAAGAAAAAAGAACTCAAAGGAAAAAAATGAACAACTGTCATCCGTAATAAGTAAATGCAGTATTATGTGTATTTAATTGCTGAAATGGAGAGGATAATAATGGATATTCACATAGTTAAATACTAATGCTGTAAACATATAAAAGAAATAAAATGTGCATTAGTGACCAGGTGATATTTGTAATTTTCTTATAAAAAGGAGCACAACTGAAAGCCTTCTGGGGACTCCCTCGTACTGCTGGGAGACTTCAATGCTCATGTGGGCAATGACAGTGAGACCTGGAAGGGCGTGATTGGGAGGAATGGCCACCCCAATCTGAACCCGAGCGGTGTTTTGTTATTGGACTTCTGTGCTCATCACGGATAGTCCGTAACGAACACCATGTTCAAGCATAGGGGTGTTCATATGTGCACTTGGCACCAGGACACCCTAGGCCTCAGTTCGATGATCGACTTTGTGGTCGTGTCGTTGGACTTGCGGCCACATTTCTTGGACATCCGGGTGAAGAGAGGGGCAGAGCTGTCAACTGATCACCACCTGGTGGTGAGTAGGTTTCGATGGTCGGGGAGGATGCTGGTCAGGCCTGGTAGGCCCAAACGTGTTGTGAGGGTCTGCTGGGAACGTCTGGCAGAGTCTCCTGCCAGAAATAGCTTCAACTCACACCTCCGGCAGAACTTCAACCAAGTCCCAAGGGAGGTATGGGAACATTGAGTCCAAATGGGCCATATTCCGTGCCTCTATTGTTGAGGCGGCTGACCGGAGCTGTGGCCGTAAGGTGGTCGGTGCCTGTCATGGTGGCAATCCCCAAACCCGTTGGTGGACACTGGTGGTGAGGGATGCCGTCAAGCTGAAGGAATCCTTTAGGACCCTTTTGTCCTGTGGGACTCTGGAGGCAGCTGATAGGTACCGGCAGGCCAAGCAGAATGTGGCTTCGGTGATTGCTGAGGCAAATACTCGGGCGTGGGAGGAGTTTGGGGAAGCCATGGAGAATGACTTTCGGATGGCTTCGAGGAGATTCTGGTCCACCACCCGAAAGCCCATATATTTTAAATACAAATGTCTAAAAAGATTATTTAGTTCAATGGTGTTTATATTACTATTATAATCTTTACTATTCCAAAGTACTTGCACTAGAATAAACACTGGATGTACAGTTGGACAAAATATATTGTACATAAGTATCTGTACATAATTATCACTTTGTGGCATCAGTTAGCATTTTTGCCTTGCAATTCCGTTGATCTCAGATGTATTTCTGCTCTAATCACTGTGTTTATGCAATGTACACTACCCTCTATTATCTGTGGAGGTTATCTGGTTTTCTTCATGTCCCGAAAATAAGCTGTCTACATTGTCTGTCTGTAAATTGGCCAGTTTGTAAGAGTGACAATGATTATGTTTTGTCATCACAAGGTGTCCCATTTAGGTTTGATTCTGTCTTTTGTTCAGTGCTGTCAGGACAGGCTCTGGTTTTTGGAATCCTTCAAGAAAGCAGTTGAGGAAATGAATGGCAAGTACAGTGCCCTCTGTAATGCTTGACACGCAGACACATTTTCCATTAATTTACCTCTCTGTTCCATGGTTTAAAATTACAAAATAAACAATTCAGATCTTATTAAAATGCATATTGCACACTATAATTTAAGGGTATTGACATACATTTTGGTTACACCGTGTAAAAATTACAATAATTTTAATACACGGTTCTCCCATTTTAGCACACTATAATGTTTGGGACAACTGGCTTCACATGTGTTTATGATTGCGCAGATGTGTTTCATTGTTTCATTAGTGCAGGCATAAGATACTTAGGCTTGCTTCTATATACATACTACCTTTACATTGCTCAAAAAGAGAACAATAGCTCTAACTAAAGAGAAAGAAGCTATTATGAGGCTGAAAGCTATAATAAAACAATTAAACACATTGGTAAAACCTGAGGGTTACCTAAGTTAACTGTCTGGAATATCATTAGGAAGAAAGAACACACTGGTGAGCTCAGTAATCGCTGAGGGGCTGGTAGGCCAAGGAAGACCATTAATGGCTTGGCCGAGCATCACCAGAAAAGATACTCAGCACATGGTGATGTCTGTGAATCACAGATTTCATTGCATGCAAAGGACAAAATACTACAGTAAATATGACTACTTTAATATACCAACCATTTCCATGTCCCAAAAAAGTTTCCACACTTTTATATTTTCTTTGGAAATGGTGAAGGTGGGAGTAGTAGTAATTAGGCATTAAAAAGTTGGTATGACGCTGGGAAATTGCATTGCAAACAAAGGTGACAATGTAGAAAAGTGATGTAATTTGTTTTTGAAATTCTTAATAAATAGAGTTTAAAAAAGTGCAGAAATTTTTTGAACGTCCCTTGTATTATGGTGCCCTGTAATGGGGGACTGCTTAGAAAAGGTGTTGTAATTTTTACTACAATGTGCATTTTTATCTCGTCTGAATTGTTCAGTTTGTAATTTTAAACTGTGGAGCAGAGGAGTAAATCAAGGAGGTTTGTCCCAAACATTACAGAGGGCACTGTGTAACAAATTATGAAAACAATTTAGTAATCATCTGCTTTAAAATAACTAGTCAGGCCTTTCATGCTTTTCATTATGTTTTCTTATGTGAACATTTAAAACTTTTACAGAAGCACAGAATGAGAATAGTACAGCTGTGAATTAACAATTTGTTATTCAAAAGATTTAGTTGAATAACATAGGGATGAGTGAAAACCCAAACCTTTTTTTTTTTATTTCTCCTTCACTGGATTGTTGAGGACAAAAAATGTGGCACAAAAGGTATAGTTTCCCATCCAGGGTCGTTTCCTGGCCTGCTCCAAATTGCTTAGGTTCTACTGAGCTCAGCAGTATGACAGATGGTGAATACCTTATTAATGTTAATACCTGATGCTAAAGTAAATACATTTTTTTGTTTTACTGTTTAAAATGTGGAATTGCAGTAGTATATTCAAGTCTGATAGGTAAGATAACACTCAGCCACAGAAACATCAAAAACACATGCTGACATGCTATGGAGCAAGATAATCTCAATGTTGATATTTTTGCATTCTATTTTCTGCCTTCTTTGGGAACAGTATGCTATTGTTTTCCATTCAGCAGTGTTGGAAACATTTTTAACTTAATGAAAATATAATGTAAGGACTGAATTGTGAGTGATGCAAAATCAATTGACCATTTTTTCCATTAGTAAAGGAATCAAATAGAGTGCTAGACATAATAAAATGGAGAATTCCAGCTGAGTCCAGATCTCGGTGCAGTTTGTTCCGTTAGCTAAATGCTACTGATGTTCTTTCTTCTGTGAGTTCACTGTGTCCATATACCCAGCAGACTGTACATCAAGCTCCACCTCTTTCCTGCCTCATTGATGGCTTTGTCCTGTATCTGGTTATGTGGTTTCTGTTTCTCAGAATGTTGTTTTTAACTGAACAGTTTCCTCTGTCTGTAACAAACTGTGTGTTGCTATGAAAAGAAAGAAGCAAATAACTCTCCATCTCTGTGTTCGTGATTTACTATACATTCAAGTACTGTAAAAAATAATCTGTATTCTATATTTATGTAAAGTTGAATTAGATTAAAATATGATTAAATAAACTTTATTAATCCCAAAGGGACATTTAGATGCTTACAGCAGCAGAGACATAAAAATCAAAGATACAGACTCACAGGGCAAATAATACAATAAAACAATTGATATATTAATAAATAATAAATATATAAGAAGAACTGTATACAATTCTCAGCTCCTCTCTAATGCCCTTGTGCTCACCTCCTACTCGCACATTTGCTCATCTTTTGAAATGAAGTGATTAATCACTGCCTATGTGGCTCAGCTCAGGGGTTAACTTTAAGAGACTGAACACCTTGTAAATATTTTTAAAGGTCGGCAATAGAAAACACTCATACTGCATCTCTGTCTGAGACAACCTGATTATCATTTAATCAATCCATCACTCATTGTTTATTTCATATACAGCATCAAAAGGTGTCTAACAAAGTACACAACATCGCTTACAATAAGCAAATGTAGAAGTTAATTCAAATGCCCTGTAAGTTAAAATGTAAAAGAATAATTTAGTATAAGTTTATTTAAATGCATATTCAATTATAGTAAATACATTTAAACTTGAAAAACATTGCTAAATAAGTAGCAGTAAAACGTTTTAATAGTACAACTGAGCTTGCAACAGTTTGGCTGGTATTAAAATGTCATTAATATAAATTAAAATTAATTCAAAGATAGACACAAGATGAGCATTAATACAGATGACAATTTGATAACAGATCTAGGGAGACTAATCCAGAATCTAGAAGCCCCAGATTTAATCGAGGGTTTAGCAAGATTTACCTTACAAGTTGTGAACGCCTAGATATACACTCACTGACTCCAGTTGTCACTGAAAGGAATGACTACTCATGGGTTTGTCAACAGCAAACAAACAGGTAACACTGCAAGAGATGTTGAAGCGCTGTCATGCTCATATTAATATTTGACTAGTGACCCTCACATCTTTGAGGTTAGATTTCCCAGTATTACTTTCTAATTTTACCTGTCAGAAAACCTGTTGCCTTTGACTAACAAATCAAAACAAATCTATAATACTTCTAAGGAGGTCAATTTCTAGCTCTTGATACACCTTAAAGGTCTGCTAGCTGCCTAAGTAAGTTGTGTCTTGGCTGCACCTTTGCAATTACACTCAAAATCCCCATTTGCCTCATTTGAAAGAGCAAGGAGACCAGAATTCACCCTGCTGTTTAGATCTTCCTATATTCAGAATATTCCTAATAAACCTAGTCCTTCGGCTTCTCTGCTGTGTATTATGAGATGTACATGATTATTTAGAGTAAAAACAGAACCAGGAGATACTTACATGAAGCAGAACATCAGTATGCAATTATCCATAAAGTACTTCCATATAAATGACATTTGACCTCATAAAATGCTTGTGCAAAAACTTTGCAAATCAGTAGGCCTGTTCCCATGGCTAAGCTGAGCAGGCTGCAAAAATCAAAAATTAAATTAAAAATTTCTATAGCAGTTTTTTATTGGTCAAAAGATGTTTGAAGGATATGGAGATACAAACTGAACAAAACACAGTAAGCCTGAAGTCCATAACAAGGCTACATTTTGCAACTTGTCTGAAAAATAGTGGAACATTTTTTCAGAAGTTACTATTGTACTTAGGTCTAAGCATTCAGGTGAATATTTCATGAAACGCAAAGTGTAATTTCTTTGTTGGCATCTTTGCTGGGATATAGTCACCTAGGAGCTCCACGAAGCATATCATTTTCCAACAAAAACTGTAATTTTAAAACGTGAAAATAAATTTTTATTTTTCAGACACCATGTGGAAATTCATTTTGCTCAGCATTTCAACATCATAGAATCAGAATCTAAACCTAACTTAATAGTGAATTTTCGACTCCATCCCCAAATTTTCATTTTCTCTGGAAGTAAATTTTTTTTTTAGATGCAAAGGCAGGTCAGGCAGAAAAAGACAAATGAGAAAGTAACCAAAATATAAGGGCAAAATGAGACTCACAAATTAAAGCCAAAAAAAGAGATCAAATACTGAATAGCAAAACCTGATGCTATGGCCTATTTGGAATTGAAGCTAAGTATATGAGAATTCAAGTTGAAGGGGGATTGTCTTCTGAAGGATAACTTTTTAAGTGACCACCGACATATTTATGATGTCACATACTGTGATGTAATTTATCCAATAATCGTGATCATGTGATGCATTTAGTCAAGAAACCAAGAAATGAAATGGGAATAAAATAAAATCTTTTTTAATTCACTCCTTAATGATCAAATGATCTCATAAACAGATTTTATGAAAAAAAAACCTTTAAATTGAGGTCCTTCTAAGGTGATATTCATTATGAGATGACCCAGTCCAGGGATTATATGTAATAAATAAGAATATATAAGAAGTCAGAATGTTTATCAATCCATTATCCAACCCGCTATATCCTAACTACAGGGTCACAGGGGTCTGCTAGAGCCAATCCCAGCCAACACAGGGCACAAGGCAGGAAACAAACCCCGGGCAGGGCGCCAACCCACCTCAGTCAGAATGTTTACTTCTGATTAAATTAACATTGAATCGAAAATATACCCTTGTACTTCCAAACCTGTTCTTTTAGTATGACACTTCATAATGTAAAGATCAAGTAAAAGAAATACTTTGTATGAAAAAATGAAATCTAAATATATTGTAACTACAGATTACTCAATAACATTGATAGATGATCCTAGAAAGAGATGATGGTAGTTAAACTAAGCAGGCCAGAATTTCAGGACAGACAGCTCATGATATTGAATATATTAGAAGTTTATTAAGGAAGCCTGGGGTGTCAAATGGGCTAACCATGCATGAGCTTATAAATTGGAGGAATTTTAACTGTTAAAATTAGCCAAATTATCTTTGAAATAAATCTAATGAAACTGATTAAACTGAAAACTTCTGAAGACTGAAAAAATATGCACCATATCTGAAAAAGCAGAAATGTAGAATCTGTGAACTGACTAAATGCACAATGTAGTTTGTGGTGTGCGAAAAAAACAGAAAATAGAAAAGCAGGTGTGGATTATTTACTAAGAACAAAAAAGACAGCTGTGCAGAGAGATGAATACCAATGAGTTTGTGCAACGCATCATGACCTACTGACCTAAAGCAGCAGGGCTTGGTCTAGTGATGGGAAAGGACATTTAGACATGCTTATTGATGTTTGCTTCTTAATTGATTAAGCAATGTACGATGCTTCAGAGTTTTTGAACTGTATAAGCAGGCTACGTTTAGACATACTGCAATACTTGGGGGTTTACTTTAGTATTGGTAAAATGGAACTAAACACTATAGCAGACTTGTTCACAGTCATTTATTTATTATTAGATGGGCATGGTGTGAATGCATTATGAGGCTCATCATGAAAACTCGATATTAAAAGGCTCTTTTGTTTTCAAGCATCCTGGTTTCAGTTCCTAAGAAATAGAACCTGAAAGATGCAGGGGTCAAACCCTTGTCATCTCTCTAGTCAACTGATAGAAAGGAATGGTTTCTTTTGGCAGAAGCGTCCATAACTATTAGCAGTCATTAATAATTATGAAAAATTATATTTATCATAAATCCATTTATTTTAAGACATGTAAGAGTGTTTTTTTTATATGTATAGTAGTAATAATAATAAAAATAATGTATTTATAGTGTATCTTTCCCAATGCTTAAAAAGCATCATAAGCAATTAAAAGGAAATAGGAGGTAAAACAATACAGAACAGTACAATAAATAGCACTAAACAAAGGTAATGCAAAAAGCATTAAACAGCAAATAAAAGACAGCTTGAACTAAAGAAAAAATGTTGATAGCAAAAGTAAACAATTAATAGGGAAAATACAGTGCTAGTAGACATTGAACATACCCTAATATTTCAGTTACATTACAAGAGTTACATCATAAGTACCCAGACTGAGAAGATAAAAGTTGCATTTTTAAAAAATGTGTGTACTTCTTTGAAATAATGTCCTGATTTTGCACTTCTAGCTATCCTTAACTTTACAAACAATTCATCTCTCCGTTCATCATTGAACCTGTCTACTTCCAATCTCAATTTAAGTAAATGTAAGAATATTTTTAAATTGTATCTCCAGTTTGTATTTACTTCTTACTGAACACTTGTCAGTGTGGGCAGTGCTGTATAGTAGGTAAGGCACTGGACTTAAAGCCATGAGACCACTGATTCAATTCCAGACCATGAGCAGGACACATAACATGTCCTTGATTCAATTGTTGAAGATGTGTGAATGATTTTACCTTATGGTGATCTTGTAAATCACCTTGTATAAAGGTATCAGTCAAATTTACAATAACAATATTTTAGTGTGCATAGGATGCATTCTGATTTTGCTCACATTATATAGTGCTCCGTGAAGTGTGCCATACAAAAATAAACTAAATTAAACTTAATTACATTTTTGAAAACTGACTGATTTAAAATACATGTAATACATGTATAGAGTATATACTGTACATATATCTACATGTGAACAGAACTTGGTAGAAATAAATTAAAGTTAACAGGGATTTCAAGATAATGTATTTTTTATTAATTACATTAATTAAGGAAAAAGGGAAACAAACAAATGATAATAAGGAAATAAAGGAAAGATCCTGTCCCACTGGCAAAAAAAACAGTCTAGAACTCAACACCCCTTCATTCAGTGATGGTTGAAAATGGAAGCAGAGAAAATAAAGAGGCACTGTGCTAATGGCACTCTGCCCTACACACCAAACTAAAGCAAAGCAAACAGTTCTTAATAAATGCAACACCATTTTCAAGATAATAGTTTGTAATAGATTAATACAAGCAGCTGAAGGTTCTAACAAGATTGACTATATAATAAAACACTTAGGTCTATGTGACCAGTCCCTCAGAGCAATCTCATTGGTCAATTTAGCTTTGGTGACATGAAGAAAGAGGAAGTGTGAGATGTATGAGGAGGAGTAAAGGCAAATGCTGAGAGAGTCGGCCTTCAAAGATGGAAAGTGTAAAGCCGAACAGAAAAGACACCTCAGAAATAATGATGAAGTCTAGGAAGAAATGTTTACGGTAATGTGCGCATGAGAGGGCGCCCTGGTGAAGATACGTTCAGACACACACGAATACAGAGGAAAGGTGCTGAACATATGCATAGAACAAAGAAAGCAAATATTTTTAAATGACTCTGTTACCTGTCTTGAACAGGTACTGTGGCTAGTTATTTATAAAATAAATTATTCCAGGTATCCATTGAACATTGAGTTTGTTTTTTCCAGTAAGATGCTAGGAGGAATTAGCAGCTGCAGAGCTTATTATTATCAACTTCTTATTTAGGATAATATTTAATACTGTACACGGCAAGAGTAAGGTAATATATATAAGGTGGCTATACAGTAAATCTCATATAAGAATTTATTATGGTGCCTAGTCAGTACTGAAGCATACTGTTTATTTTTTATTCAATGTTCTTTGAACACTATAGGGTATCTGAGAGTTGAAATAACATAAATGCAACATACTGTATATTGAAAGACTTTTTGGTCAGCACTTGCATAAATGTGTATGTCATTTTTTTAGATATACATTGGACTCTTAGTGATCAACAAGCTGCATTTATATTAAAAAGTAAAGTATGGTGTAGCACTGCATTCATAACAGATCCCTCCACATTTTATATATTTCAACTGTTTAGTCTAATTCAAAATAAAAAAAAAATCACCTGGGTAAAGTAAGCAAAAGTAGTGATTAGCACAGATTAAAAACAAACTCTTCTATATATAAAGAAACACTGATACATTATTTTCCTGTCATAATAATCAGTAAACATTTAAACACTCTATATACTGTATAAATATTGCATTTCAATAAAAAGTGTATTTTTAGAACGTGCTATAACATTATGCAATATGTAAACCTGTTAAAATGCAGTGCGTTTTCTTCTCATTTTATCACATAATTTCATCTCAAGGATAGGGCTGTGAGCACAATGGCTGAAGTATGAGGATAAAAGGGAACTGAAATCTGGTTGATGCTAATTTGCTTCTCAGACTTACTCCACTGAATTTCAAAACTAATGTTAAACAATGCTTAGTAATTCAACTTGCACAAAAACTTTTCACGATCAGTAACTAGTAGAGTAGTACTATATTGTACATTTTATTATTATAGTGTACATAAAAAAATGTATATTTTTTAACAATGCTACAGGACTTCCCTACAAACCTTCCAGGGTTCTGCTGCAGATGACCATCCCTAAAGCATGATGTTGCCACCATGGTGCAGATGGTGTGTATTTGAAAATATGCATGCAGTGTTTGACTTAAGCCAAACATTTAGTCAGATATCCAAAAGATATCCAAAAGGTCTAAGTTTTGTCTGATCAGACCTTAGAACTTTTTTCTAGCAGACATCATTGCTTTCAGGCAAGCTCTAGCCAAGATGTCATCCATCCATCCATCCATCCATCCTCTTCCTCTTATCCAAGGTTGGGTCGTGGGGGCAGCAGCTTGAGCAGGGATGCCCAGACTTCCCTCTCCCCGGCCACTTCTTCTAGATCTTCCGGGGTAATCCCGAGGCGTTGCCAGGCCAGCCGGGAGATATAGTCCCTCCAATGTGTCCTGGGTCTTCCCCGGGGCCTCCTCCTGGTTGGACATGCCCGGAACACCTCGCCAGGGAGGCATTCTGATCAGATGCCCGAGCCACCTCATCTGACTCCTCTCGATGCGGAGGAGAAGTGGCTCTACTCTGAGCCCCTCCCAGAGGACTGAGCTTCTCACCCTACCTTTAAGGGAAAGCCCAGACACCCTGCGGAGGAAACTCATTTCAGTTGCTTGTATTTGCGATCTCGTTCTTTCGGTTACTATCCATAGTTCATGACCATAGGTTAAAGGGTAGGAACGACATTCGACTGGTAAATTGAGAGCTTTGCCTTACGGCTCAACTCCTTTTTCACCACGGCAGACTGATGCAGAGCCCGCATCACTGCGGACGCAGCATCAATCCGCCTGTCGATCTTACGCTCCATTCTTCCCTCACTCATGAACAAGACCCCGAGATACTTGAACTCCTCCACTTGGGGCAGGATGTCGTTCCCAACCCTGAGAGGGCACTCCACCCTTTTCCGGCTGAGGACTATGGTCTCGGATTTGGAGGTGCTGATTCCCATCCCAGCCACTTCATACTTGGCTGTGAACCGATTCAGAGAGAGCTGAAGATCACGACCTGATGAAGCAAACAGGACAACATCATCTGCAAAAAGCAGTGACCCAATCCTGACTCCACCAAAACAGACCCCCTCAACACCGTGGCTGCGACTAGAAATTCTGTCCATAAAAGTTATGAACAGAATCTGTGACAAAGGGCAGCCCTGGCGAAATCCAACTCTCACTGGAAACGGGTTCGACTTACTGCTGGTAATGCGGACCAAGCTCTGACACCGGTTGTACAGGGACCGAAGAGCCCTTATCAAGGGGTCTGGTACCCCATACTCCTGGAGCACCCCCCACAAGATTCCCCGAGGGACACTTTTGAACGCCTTTTCCAAGTCCACAAAACACATGTAGACTGGTTGGGCAAACTCCCATGCACCCTCCAGGACCCTGCTAAGAGTGCAGAGCTGGTCCACTGTTCCACGACTAGGACGAAAACCACACTGTTCCTCCTGAATCCGAGGTTTGACTATCCGGCGGACCCTCCTCTCCTGAACCCCCGAATACAGATTTCCAGGTAGGCTGAGGAGTGTGATCCCTCTGTAGCTGGAACACACCCTCTGGTTCCCCTTCTTAAAGAGGGGGACCACCACCCCGGTCTGCCAATCCAGAGGCACTGTCCCCGATGTCCATGCGATGTTGCAGAGACATGTCAACCAAGACAGTCCTACAACATCCAGAGCCTTGAGGAACTCTGAGAGTATCTCATCCACCCCAGGGCCCTGCCATCAAGGAGTTTTTTTACCACCTCGGTGACCTTAGTCCCAGAGATGGGGGAGCCCACCTCCGAGTCCCCAGGCTCTGCTTCCTCATTGGGAGGCATGTTAGTGGGATTGAGGAGGTCTTCGTAGTACTCCCCCCACCGACCCACAATGTCCCGAGTCGAGGTCAGCAGCGCACCATTCCCACCAAATACAGTGTTGACACTGCACTACTTCCCCCTCCTGAGACTCCGGACGGTGGACCAGAATCTCCTTGAAGCTGTCCAAAAGGCGTTCTCCATGGCCTCCCCAAACTCTTCCCACGACTGAGTTTTTACCTCAGCAACCACTGAAGCCGCATTCCACTTGGCCTGCCGGTACCAATTAGCTGCCTCTAGAGTCCCACAGGACAAAAGGATCCGGTAGGACTCCTTCCTCAGCTTGACGGCATCCCTCACCACCGGTGTCCACCAACGGGTTTGGGGATTGCCGCTACGACAGGCACTGACCACCTTATGGCCAGAGCTCCGGTCAGCCGCCACAACAATAGAGACACGGAACATGGCCCATTCGGATTCGATGTTCCCCCCACCTCTCTCGGGACGTGGTTGAAGTTCTGCCGGAGGTGTGAGTTGAAGCTACTTCTGACAGGGGACTCTGCCAGACGTTCCCAGCAGACCCTCACAACATGTTTGGGCCTACCAGGCCTGACCGGCATCCTCCCCCACCATCAAAACCTACTCACCACCAGGTGGTGATCAGTTGACAGCTCCGCTCCTCTCTTCACCCGAGTGTCCAAGACATGTGGCCGCAGGTCCAACGACATGACCACAAAATCGATCATCGAACTGAGGCCTAGGGTGTCCTGGTGCCAAGTATGCATATGAACACCCCTATGCTTGAACATGGTATTCGTTATGGACAATCCATGACGAGCACAGAAGTCCAGATCGGGGGGGCCATTCCTCCCAATCACGCCCTTCCAGGTTTCACTGTCATTGCCCACATGAGCATTGAAGTCTCCTAGCAGTACGAGGGAGTCCCCACAATGTATGCACTCTAGCACCCCCTCCAGGGACTCCAAAAAGGGTGGGTACTCCAAACTGCTGTTCAGCGCATACGCACAAACAACAGTTAGGACCCGTCCTCCCACCCGAAGGTGGAGGGAGGCCACCCTCTCGTCCACCGGGGTAAACCCCAATGAACAGGCTCCAAGTTGGGGGGTACTAAGTATGCCCACACTCGCTCGGCGCCTCTCACTGGGAGCAACTCCAGAGTGGTAGAGAGTTCAGCCCCTCTCAAGGAGATTGGTTCCAGAGTCCACGCTGTGCGTCGAGGTGAGTCTGACTATATCTAGCTGGAACCTCTCGACCTCGCGCACTAGCTCAGGCTCCTTTCCCTTCAGAGAGGTGACACTCCACGTCCCAAGAGCCAGCTTCTGTAGCCGAGGATCGGACCGCCAAGGTCTCCACCTTCGGCCACCACCCAACTCACACTACACCCGACTTCCTTGGCCCCTCCTACAGGTGGTGAGCCCATGATAAGGGGGACACATGTTGCCTCTTCGGGCTGTGCCCGGGCTGAACCACATGGGTGCAGGCCCAGCCACCAGGCGCTCGCCATCGAGCCCCAACTCCAGGCCTGACTCCAGAGGGGGAGTCAAGGGAAAATGTTGTCCAAGGTTTCTGTTCTTCATAGGAGGTTTGGTTGAACCTCTCTTTGTCTCATTACTCACCTAGGACCAGTTTGCCTTGGGTGACCCTACCAGGGGCATAAAGCCCCGGATAATAGAGCTCCTAGGATCATTGGGACACGCAAACCCCTCCACCACAATAATGTGGCAGTTCGAGGAGGAGAGCCAAGATGTCATTTGTTTTTTTTTTTACATTGGCTTTATCTTTGCCACTCTCTCACAAAACTGTGACTGATGAACAGCCTGGGTTGTTTGCCTAGTCTTCCCAATTTCTGCCACTTTAGATTGTAAATTCTTCAGCATCCCGATAGGTCTCTTATTGGCCTACCTCATTAGTCTTCTTCTTGCACAATCATTCAGTTTTTGTGGATAATCTGCTTTAGGCAGTTTTACCTCTGAACCATTTCTTAATGTACCCCAGGGGATATCTAGTGACTTGGTTTATTTATTGTATCCATTTCTTGAATTTCTTTTCAATCATCTCTTCACAGAGCTGCTTAAAACGTTCTTTGTCTTCATTGTGTAGGTCAGGTCATGATACCACTCAATACTCAATATAAGTTGGCCCTTCTGGATAAGGTACATTTATACTACAGTCAATTGAAATCCCTGACAGGGGAATCTGCACTGAACTAATCATGTGACCTCTAAAACCAGCTGACTCCACCAGTGGTGATTTAGATGTGTCACATTAAAGGGCGCAAATACCTATGTAATCAGATATTTCACATTTTATATTTTTATTTGAATTAGATCACTTTGCAGAGATCTTTTTTGCACTTTGCCATCAGTGTCAAGCCAAATAAAATTACTCATGCCTCAGTGTTGTATAGCAATAAAATGTGAGCTTTTCCAAGGCAGTAAATATTTTAGTTGCCACTGTAAACACAGGATTATCCGAAAACTTATCTGGGGTTAAAAAATGTTTTCTTTAAATACATATTGACATTAAAACATCTTTTTAAGAAAATATGTTGAAAAGTCTCAATTTTATTATTCTTTATTTAGCAGATATGTGTATCCAAAGCAACTTAAAAGATAAGGTTACATTACAATTTTTTATATATATTTGCATTATTTAACTGTAGCCTAAGCAGTCAAATCTCTTACTCAGGATAACTCACTGAGTCAGTGATAAGGAGTTCATTGGCAGCCATATAATTTAGTATTGCCTACTGTCATGTGTATCTTTCGATGAAGGTAGAGTTGATTCTGTCTCTATTCAGTTTTTTCAAATGGAAATTGCCCAATAATTTTTTCAGGATATTTTTGATGCAGCTTTACATTGTTTGTATTTGTATTCATACTCAGCCAAAGGGGTAATTGTCTACTTTAGTAGTTGATTTATAGGCACAATATGAAAACCACTGCTCATTAGGATTCTTTCTTGTTAGTACAATTTCTTTTTATAGGTAAGATGGAAAATGTGGAAGCTTTCTAAATATTCTAATAGACATATCACTATCACACTTCTTAAATTAAAAATGATGTCATGCTTTAAACTCCCTGATTTTAATGGTTTAGCACATTAAAATATATCAATCAATCAACATTTATTTATATAGCACATATTCATACAAAAAATGTAGCTCAAAGTGCTTTACAAAATGAATAGAAAAATAGAAGACACAATAAAAAATAAACATAAGTCAACATTAATTAACATAGAATAAGAGTAAGGTCCAATGGCCAGGGGACAGAAAAAACAAAAAACTCCAAAGGCTGGAGAAAAAAATAAAATCTGTAGGGGTTCCAGACCAAGAGATTGCCCAGTCCCCTCTGGGCAATCTACCTAACATAAGTCAAACAGTCCTCTTTGTATTTAGGGTTTTCATGGAAAGACCTGATGATGAAGGTCACGTAGACTTCTGGCTTTCAGTCCATCAATGTTGGTGCATCATGATGCTTTGAGTAGGTGGTGGTGGCAGGCCGGCCACCACCACAAAACCGGAAAAAGAAACAGAAGAGAGAGTTGGGGTCAGTACGGATTTTGGAGCCACTGTGAATAGTTATTATGAAGAATTGAACATACAGAGTATCAGTATTAAGTTAAAGTGAAGTTATAAAAAGGCCATGTTAAAGTAATGTGTTTTCAGCAGTGTTTTAAAGTGCTCCACTGTATTTGCCTGACAAAATTCCTATTGGCAGGCTATTCCAGATTTTAGGTGCATAACAGCAGAAGGCCGCCTCACCACTTCTTTTAAGTTTAGCTTTTGGAATTATAAGGAGACACTCATTTGAAGATCTAAGGTTACGATTTGGAATATAACGTGTCAGGCATTCCGATATATAAGATGGAGCGAGATTATTTAAGGCTTTATAAACCATAAGCAGTATTTTAAAGTCAATCCTGAATGACACAGGCAACCAGTGTAGTGACATCAAAACTGGAGAAATGTGTTCGGATTTTCTTTTCCCAGTTAGGATTCTAGCAGCTGCATTCTGCACTCGTTGCAAATGATTTATGTCTTTTTTGGGTAGTCCTGAGAGGAGTGCGTTACAGTAATCTAGTCTACTGAAAACAAAAGCGTGAATTAATTTCTCAGCATCTTTCAATGATATAAGAGGTCTAACTTTAGCTATGTTTCTTAAGTGAAAAAATGCTGTCCTAGTGGTCTGATGAATATGCAATTTATAATTCAGATTACAGTCAACGGTTACCCCTAAATTTTTTACTTCCGTCTTAACTTTTAATCCTAGTGCATCAAGTTTATTTCTGATAACCTCACTGAATCCATTATTGCCAATTACTAAAATTTCAGTTTTCTCTTTATTTAGTTTGAGAAAATTACTATTCATCCATTCAGAAATACCAGTAAGACATTGTGTTAGTGAATTGAGAGAGTCGGGGTCATCAGGTGCTATTGATAAGTACAGCTGTGTGTCATCAGCATAGCTGTGGTAACTCACGTTGTGCCCTGAGATAATCTGACCTAACGGAAGCATGTAGATTGAGAATAACAGCGGACCCAGGATAGAGCCTTGTGGAACACCATATCGGATATCATGTGTCTTTGAGATTTGATTACCACAACTCACAAAGAATTTTCTACCTGCCAGGTAGGATTCAAACCAATTTAAGACACTGCCAGAGGCCCACCCATTGACTAAGGCGATTTCTAAGAATATTATGATCAATGGTGTCAAATGCAGCACTCAGATCTAAGAGGATGAGAACAGATAAATGGCCTCTGTCTGCATTTACCCATAAGTCATTTACTACTTTAACGAGTGCAGTTTCTGTGCTGTGATTTGTTCTAAAACCTGACTGAAATGTATCAAGAATAGCATGTTTATTGAGGTGGTCATTTAACTGCATAATGACTGCCTTCTCTAGAATTTTACTTAAGAAGGGCAGGTTAGAGATGGGTCTAAAATTTTCAAAGGCAGAGGGTCAAGATTATTTTTTTGAGCAGGGGTTTAACTACAGCAGTCTTAAGACAGTCTGGAAAGACCCCCGTATCTAATGACGAATTAACTATGTCCAGAATATTGTCAATTAGAACGCCTGATATTTCTTTGAAAAACCTGGTTGGTATTGGGTCAAGGACGCAGGTGGAGGGTTTCAGTTGAGAGATTATACTATGTAATTCAGGTAAATCTATCCTGGTGAAAGCATTTAATTTGTTTATAATGGGGTACCGGGGCTTTGGAAGTTCTGCAGTGTTGGAGAGATATACTATGTTATTTCTAATATCATTAATTTTTTGATTGAAAAATACAGCAATGTTCTCACAGGTTTCGCTGGAAGTATTCTGGGGGCATTCCTTTGTGTTACCTGGGTTTAACAGACGGTCAATTGTTGAAAATAAGACTCTGGGATTACTAGCATTGTTATTTATAATCTTAGAGAAATAGCAGCGCCTCTCAAGACGGACAGTGTTATTGTATTCTGTTATTTTAGCCTTCAATATCTCATAATGGATAGTTAGTTTAGTTTTCCTCCACATTATTGTTCAGAGAGGTGATACAGTGCATTGCCACACCCACCACATGACAAACCAATTTAGGATCCCAGATTAAAGACCGGAGTGCAGCCATGCAACGGGTGACACCTCAGCACCACACTAGTTCAGATAGAATGTTCAGAAATCTAAAAAATATTAGGTGTGCTTAAAGAATATTAATATGAGTGAAGGATGTGCTGTCTTTCATACATGCCTTCCAAACATTTATTAATTATCTTGCACAGACTTCCTATTGACTCCACCAATCACCTAAGCAGGAATATTCTTTAGCAAAGCAATTTAGTAGTTTTATTTTAATGAGTGCAGAGCAATGGTTTTAGGACATGCATACAAAATTGTAATTAACACAACCATGGCACAGTGAACATTTTCTTTGCTTGTAATTTAATGCCAATTAATGGTATATTTGGACAGCAGCTGAATGTGCCTCCCATACAGTTAATATACAGTTAATGTAGCCATTTATTCTTTGTATAATACAGACAATTGTTATTTTAGATATTTGTCAGTAGCAACGGCTTCCAGGAATACGTGTTAAGTGCTCTGCATGATATATATCGATTTGCCACAGAAGTTTTCTGCAGAAATTCAATTTGAATGCAATTTACTTCTCACTAATATAAAATGTATGAAGCCACGGACATGACAAGGATGACTAAAAAGGGAAAAAAAATAAAAAGAAAGAGAAAAAAGAACTACTGACTTAGCAGTCACAGTCAAAATGAGACATTATGCTGACATACAGTATTGCTGTTGGTAATACTGAATACTTCATTGGCAGATAGTAAACAGTGTTAGTGTGTCAGGGAGAGGATGTGCAGCATTGTTTATAATGGCACTAGGTATTGCTTTCATTTTCCAGAGTGTGCCCCATATACTAAGCTTGACCTTTTAATTGGTCTGTTGATTCGGTGGACTTCTCTTGAAGTAATGTTACCAGCCCAGCAGAACACAGCATAAAAAACTATACTGGCCATCACAGAGATGTGAAGGATGACACTCCCCATGTTAAAGTATCACAGCCTCCTAAGGAAGCACAGTCTGCTGTGCCCTTTCTTTTATAGTTACTCTGTGTTCCAATACCAGTCCTACATGTCATTTATGTGGACACCCAAGCACTCGTAGGAGTGCACCACCTCTACATTCATTCAGTCCATTCAATATGTATGAGGGGACTGAAAAGTCAGTCTAATCGCATTTGACCTTGTATTATATTAGATATCAGGACAAAAAAAAACTGTGAATGTTATTAGAATAACCTATCATGTTTTGGTGGTAGCTCTGGCACAGCTTATTGCATTAACTCCCTGAATTTCATTCACAAGATATAAATCATTTTAGTAACTGTTTATTTGATTCCCAACTTGAATTGATTTATGATTTTGAAATTTTACAATGTGATGTGCTTTGCCCTTTTTTTTAAATGAAACTTCCTATTAGAGTTTATTCTAATTTAAGCTTTGCTCCAATATCATGCTGTTTAATCATAAGACATTTCCCAGAAACAGGCTTGAAACAGGAAAAGTCCACAAAATAAATTAAACTGTAAAAATTTGAGATAGACTTTGGACAGATCTCAGTCTGATAAGCTTCACCCAGTTTTGAGTTGTATGATTTTAAATGTCAGATTTGTTTGTTTATTTTACTATCTATCTATCTATCTATCTATCTATCTATCTATCTATCTATCTATCTATCTATCTATCTATCTATCTAAAAAGCTTTTGTAAGAAGCTAAAACTCCCTCTGGGGATGAATAAAGTTTTATCTACCTATCTATCTGAACATTAAATTATAGTGCTGCTGTTTCCAGGAATCTGCATTTCACATGAAAGAAAATAGGGTAATATTTTCAGGGCAGAACACTGTGTTTTTCTTTCTTTTTGTTTTGTAACAACACTAAAGAGGACAAAGTATACAGGACAGGAGAAGTAAATCAAGGTGAATCAATTTAATTCAAATTACCCTGAAGCAAAATACCAATGACTTTTAATATGCTACAGCTGTGGTAATAAATGTACTGTCATTGCAAACATGTATCATAGCACAGATAATGTCAAGACAATAATGTAAGGAAAAGTGCCTTTAATTACATATCTATTGTAAAATTATTCCTAAACTTTAAATACACATTTATTTTAGATGTATGGCTCTCATTGTGGGGAATTTTTGTTCAATAAATAATGCCATGAAAAACAACATTCTCAGACCTCCATAAACCCATCAGGGTCATGGATGAAAGCCATGCAAGTAGCATCAGGCGTCAGTTAGAAATCAGCCTTAAAAACAATATTAGTCTGTCTAGAGCTTTGGGGCAGTGTAAAAAACAACTTAATTCCCCTAAAAATACAGTAATGTTTCTTGAGAAAAATGAATATTTTGAAAAATATATATTTTAAGAAATAATTGGAAACAATGTTTGCTAAGGTGTCTATAACTCTGGCATATACTTTGTGAAGAATGTGCATGACATTTTGTACTTATATACATCCCTCTCACTTTCACGCCTCTTTGAGCCAATCTATACCTGAATGGAGAATGCTCATGAGACTCAGGAAACGTCAGGGAGCATGAACAGGCTATAAGCATCAGGTCTCCTCTCAATATTTAAGGCCTGCTCTTCGAACATTGCAAGATTTTTAATTTTATTGAACTTGTTCTCTGTACCATCATTTCTAAAACAATTTTAGAAATTGGCAGACTAAATCCATAATAATATACTATGAAGAACAAAGGGAAATTATTAAAATTACTAATAATGACTACATATACAGTATATCTATCATTGTATGTTAGTGTTACTAATATTAATAAACAGTGGAAAGCTATAAGTCCAGACAGTGTTGTCAATGTTTGGTAATTTTCATTCTTCCATAGATAGATAGATAGATAGATAGATAGATAGATAGATCCAGAAGGAAAATGTAAAAATACCAGCAAGATTTACACAATATAGAATATTAAGACAAAAAGTGCAGATTAAAATAAAATGCAAACAACAACTGGAAGAAATGAGACTTTATAAAGTGTGATGGCTGCAGTGCTCATGAATCAGTCTATCACTAAATTTTCTTCTCTTTTTAACCAGAACAGTATGCAGAGAGTAAGTATCATTTTCCTTGATTTTCAATAATTTGGGACTTGTCCCTCTCTTGTATACTGCTTCCAGAGAGTCCAAATTGACTCTCAGGAGACAGTAAGCCTTACATATTACTTTGACTTAGCAGACCTTACATATAGTAATGCTGTCGCCCCAGCATATTGGTGATTGCACATATACAATACAGTAAAGGACCACAACAGAGGTTTTCATACTCCAAACAAACTGAGCCTTCTACAGAAAGAAGCAACTCGGACCATGCTTCTACAGAACATTAGTGTTGGTAGTACATCTACTTGTAGATTACCACCTGTATAGCCTCTACATAAATTGTGACAGAAGATGTAAGAGCCTACCTCCACCAAAGGCCTGTATTCATCACTCTACCTTCCAGTAATATACCCCTTTGGTTCTATATCATCAGGGAATTTATGCAGATTACAGTGTCGTACCTAATGTCTGAAGCCTTGCAACTGTACAAACTTTAGATAGGCTGTGCTGAACATGTCTTAAAAATAAAAAAAACAAGATCCTCATAGTGCTTCCTGCTTTGCTTTCTCTAAAATTAATCTCTGTTCAGCAGTCAGATAACAGTGTCTTGAACTCCAGTTAGATCCTGGTAATAATACTGAGTCAACAAGATGTATGAATTGAACCAAGACTACCCTATCCACAGTCTTTATGATAGGTATGGTAAGAGCCACAGGTCCATCTTTTAGAAACTTCCAATTGACTTTTTCCCTGAGAAGGCAGGATGTTTTCCACACCAATGGCAACTTTTCCAGGTTCAAGCTCAGGTTGAAAATGCAGTATGTTGGATAACTTCAAAAGGTTCCCCACATACATTTTAAGAAACTTAGAACTCATGTACTCGTAGATATAATTTAACACCAATTTTGTATCCATAGGGTATGGTGTCTCTTTTGATCATTCTAATTTGGGAATGTGAAAGCTAGCTACTACTCCAGCAAGAGCAATATTCCCTTAGCTCAAGTAGAAAAGTTGCATAAAATCATGTTTGGATGAAGTACTGAATTTAAATCCCAATCAACTAATGCAATGTATTACACTACTTTGTGTGATCAACTTGATACTAAAATCAATGCATAAATGTTATCCCTTTACTAAACCACAGAAAACTAATCAAGTTGTAGATAGAAATACAGACAACAAGCATAAAAAATGAGCTACCAAGAGGTCACACTGTTTAATAGCAACTGTGCTAAGTTAATAAAAAATTAAAAAATCAAGAAAAAAACAATGCCAGTGCACCTTGTGATATTTGGTCAGCAACTGATGTCCATCTGTGAAACCATAAGGGGCCCCATGTATAAACGGTGCGTACGCACAGAAATGTTGCGTAAGAACTTTTCCACGTTCAAATCACGATGTATAAAACCTACACATGGCGTATCAGCCACGCACTTTTCCACGGTACCTCATACCTCGTCGTATGCAAGTTCTCCGCTCAGTTTTGCAGACTGGCGGCACCCAGCGTCAAAGCAGTGCTACTGTTCCTGTGTGGTTACACCTTATTTTTCTGCTTTATAAATACACTGAAATTAACCTCATATTGTTTATTAGTGTAACGCATCTGATTGTAATAAACTTGTAACAATATAATGGTCCAGGGAATAGCCATAGTATTCCAAATACCATAACTGCTTTAGCGTTGTTACTCTCACTTCGCCTTCTTCTTCTTCTTTCAGCTTCTCCCATTAGGAGTTGCCACAGCGGATCATCTTTTTCCATATTACTCTCACTGCACCACTCGGAGTATTTATATCACTGTATCTGAGTGTGAATCACAGTAGCAGCTGATCGGAAAGAGAATTATCGGTATACAGCTTCAAGGACACGCTGTCTCAGCCACTGCAAAACGTTTTAAAGCCTTTCCTGTACGGACCTTGCGATTCAGAAACAGTTTCATCCCAAGAACTTTAAATGCACTCAATCAATTGCACCTTGTAGAAATGTTTGTACTTATAAGTACAATCACCCCACTTGCACTACAGTTATAATATTACACAACCTGAGCCACTTTATAAAGTGCCTATTTACATATGATGACGATATCATTTTTAGGATGAAATGCAGCAAAATATATTTATTATATTATAGAGATAAAACTTTAACTTCATTTAAATAATCTATATTCTTCACTGGGAGTGTCGTGAAGGATAGAATAATTAAACATGTACTACGAAGATATTTTAATGTTCCTTAAACGTGTTTTGAAGAATCGGCGCTAAGCTTACAGATGGCTTAACTTCTGTTACAGAGCTGATTGTGTGGCGATCGGTTACTTGGGGGAAGAAAAGCAAACGCAGCGACAAATTTCGGCAAAAGTTAAATGCTTGTGTCATGAGCACGTGGCGGCTATGCAGTGTCTGCAACGGACGTGGCCATCTGTGCATAAGCTACCTTACTGACATTGGCGGGCAAAGGAGGCACCAACTCTTCTTCTGCCCTGTGCCACCACATGCCTGGAGCCGCCCCTGAGTACTGCTGCAATAAATTATTTCATCGAAGTGAAACATATGTTTAATAACGTGCTTTAACTCCTATCATCATAAAAATGATATCACGTATACATCTTAGTATTTTAGTTATTCAGAGAGCTGTAATATCACGAATGTAATGGATTCTGTGTCCAGTTGGAGGAAGAGAGCCGGTTTAAGAAGCAAGTAGTGATTCACACACACAGAGCACATAGAAGATCAAATACAAAACAAAGCATTTAACGTGCTACTTTAATTACGATGTGATTTGAGAAACTGGTTAATTAAACGATTTTAAGATGAAGTTTATGATGTTCTACTTTAATGACAAAATAAACTACGTGATTAAAGTGGAAATGTCAAGATTGAAGTTGACATTTCATGCTTTTTACCCACTGTGTGCCTTTTTTTCTCTGTACCCTAATAAGCTTTCATATGACACTCAGACAGTGGGCTACAACTCACAGCGACTTTGATATGTGACTTCTTTTTTATTTCCGACACTATGCAATTTTGTGAACGTGAGCTTTCAAGTTTCTCCAACACGCTATGTCACTCGATCAACTTCCTTTTGTTAATTATACCACGGTTTATTTGAACAAATAGTATGTTTTTCCTTTGCCTCCATTTGGTATTCGCTGAAATTTTTAGATTTTCCCCAGTGCTTTTCCCATTGTCTTTTCACAGAAGGCTGAGCTTAAGGGCGATTTATATTCATTTGCATATTCAAAGAGGCGTAATTCTGAGAGGAGTTGGGGCATTACATAAAGCACGTGCACGAGCGTTATTTTTCACGCTGATCGGGATTTATGTAGCGGAAGAACATGGAAGTTGGAGTACGCACAGATTCCAGCATCTGGATTTTTCTGTGCGTAAGCACATTTCGGCTTTTGTGCTTACGCCATGTTATAGTGCGAGTTCTACGCACGGCGTTATGCATGAGGCCCCAAGAACCAACCAAGTGCCCATGCTGAGAAATTGAGAATGCCATGTTTTCCCCCTTTTGATTTGATTTATTTATATCTTCACAGGGATAGATAGATAGATAGATAGATAGATAGATAGATAGATAGATAGATAGATAGATAGATAGATAGATAGATAGATAGATACTTTATTAATCCCAAGGGGAAATTCACATACTCCAGCAGCAGCATACTGATAAAGAACTATATCAAATTAAAGAGTGATAACAATGAAAAGCGCGTGCACAAGCGTTACTTTTCACGCTGATCGGGATTTATGTAGCAGAAGAACGTGAAAGTTGGAGTACGCACAGATTCCTGCATCTGGATTTTTCTGTGCATAAGCACATTTCAGATTTTGTGCTTATGCCATGTTATAGTGCGAGTTCTACGCACGCCGTTATACATGAGGCCTTTGGTGTTTAAGTCTAGGCATTTGAAGGGGCAAAGACAGAAGTGGGAGATTCCAATTCCACTTCTTGTTCTTCCAAGATGAGAGTGGAAAATCTAGAATCTGTAACCACAAAATCCTTCACTGGTTCACCCTTAAAACCTTTTTGTGAAAGAGACATATATGAATCAAACTTCTCACACAAATGTTGATTCCTGCTTTACACACAGTGCTATTGAGCATTACCATTTTTCTTTCACGGCCTTTCTAATTAAAAGAAGCAGTTCGAAAAATTGATGTAGCTATCTTAAAAATAAAAAACAGATTTGACCAGTTCCAAGGAACCAGACTAGAGCAGGGAGAAATGCTGATGTACCACTCTGATAAAACAAAAAACAAAATGGGTCAGTGACGAACAATAAAAATGGTGCTAATCCAAAATAATCCAACATCACTTTTGGCACTTTTGTTGTTCTTTGTTTTGCAGACTCTTGTGAAACTTAGGCCCTGGTTAGCAATGATTCATCACCTTCTTATTTTTCATTTTTATGGTGAAGTGGCCAGAAGGGGCTGGGCTTGCTCAAGATGTCAAGAGTGCTCTCAATGGGTGTCTTTTCTGGGCTGTGGAAAAAGCTAGCGACAGCACCCCCTCTCATCCTGGAATAGTAGCGCTTACCTGAGTCGAGCTTGACCAGGGACCCCTGGAGGGTATAGGCTTTTCTGTTGCTGCATTTCCCCCTTATTACAATCTGAACTTGCTATTGTGTGCTAGGTCAAAGAGAAGTGAAAAAAGACAGAATGATTGTAGAGTGAAAATCACTGTCCCTCTTTAAGTAAAAATAACTCAGGACAAATTCAATGTTTCAGTGACTTTTGTCAAAATGCGAGCCATGCTTTTTCTAACACAGATCCACATACATAACTAGCAACTTATCCACATTAACACATTTGCAGTACCCACTTTAATTTGCATACCATATTCATGTTTATTTAAAATTGTTTGATGTCTGTCAGAAATGTTTGTTTTCAATGTTGAACTCAAAGCAACTGTACGGTTTGTTTTTGGAAGCAAAGAACAAGCTCTTGCCATTACAAAGTCACAACTTCATATATTCAAGACAAAAGCAATCAGGTGTCCCTACATGTTTTTTTTACCTGTTTTTGCTTGGTTTGAAAAAAAGATTTATTTTTCTTATGTTGTTTTGAAACGTCCACTAGCTCTTATTCAGAATGACAAATGACATGTGAAACATGATTTTGTGTCTAGAAGAAGTCCATTTAACAACTTGAGGCATTGCAAGAACAGACATGCTCATTAAACTTTAAAGTAAAATGGAGCAACATTTAGTGTTTCTGGAATTAAGTAACATTTCAAACTTTATTACTCTGTGGCCACATTTCTCGAAATTAATGTTTATTTTATACCAGCATCTCATCAGAGCCAAAGATAAGATTGACTTCATTGGTAGGATTAGACATATCCTTAAGTATGCACTGTAAGAGTTTCAGACTATATGATAGGATACTGTATTTTGGCTTTTAGGACTCAGATTATGTCTTGGAGCCAGCTATACACCATTTTTCATAGGAGCTTAATGAATGTCAAAGAGGCATTGCAGGGAATAAGATGATGGAAATTTCACCAGCATCCTGGACTGTTGTCTTAAGGGTTTTGGATTAACTATTGCCTCGGGTGCTATAAATGTCTATCAACGGCAAAAACTTGTTGATCTGACGGGTAGATAAAGGAGACAAATAAATAAAGGCTGGTAGAACAAGTGTTTAGAGAAACAGAAGAATAGTTAAAGCTTGTTTGATGAATCATTGTGGTTTAAAAATTTATATCTAGTTGGCAATCACAGGGCGCAAGGCAGGAAACAAACCCCGGGCAGGGCGCCAGCTACATAGATCTTATGTTAGGTGTTACTTATAATTTATTGGACCGTAGTTATACCATAATAATATCATATAACAATTAAGGAAGACCCTTATGATGGTATAGTCATTTATATGATTCTTTTGCCCTTTGACTAAACAGCTAATTACTCATTGTTGAGTGTCTTATAACATCATTGAGTATAAAGACATTTTCTCCATTAACTCCACTATACTTCCCCTTACATTCACTGACTTGTCTGAAAACCACTGATACATCTTTTATAGAGCACCTTGCATATTCATATTCTTCTTCATCTTTTCCCACTTTTATATGGTGTGGTCAATGTACTTGAACAACCTTCTCCATAGAGGTCAGTCCTGCATTTCCTCACCACTCAAGCCCTTTTCCTTCAAATCCGCTTTAACTCTATTCACCCACTTCTGCTTTGGCCTCCTTTACTTTCTCTTTCCGTTAATTCCATTCCCATCACTCTTTTGCCCATGTATCCATCTTCTCTCCACACCACATGTACATACCACTTCAGCCTACTTTCTTGTACTTCCTTAGATATTCCTCACTTTTGTTGTATCTCAGATTGTCTCATTTGATATTCTGTCCTTTTTAATAACTCCACACATCCATCTCAACATTCTCATTTCTGCCACATCTAAAACCATGCATATTCAAATTGTT
The DNA here is from genome assembly GCF_016835505.1 of Polypterus senegalus. Taxonomy (NCBI): domain Eukaryota; kingdom Metazoa; phylum Chordata; class Cladistia; order Polypteriformes; family Polypteridae; genus Polypterus; species Polypterus senegalus. Next base: position 138,529,096 of record NC_053162.1, read on the forward strand.
ATTCCCTAATTAACCCTGTACCTAGATTTAATGGAAGTTGATGTAGCATGTTTGAGCTTGAATAAAATGTGATTTTAAATTAGTATTTTACATACTTGTGTTCCTGTTTATTTACATTTTACATTTGTGACATCATTTAAGACTAGGACCTGATATCACTTCAGCACTGTGAGTATATCAGTTTGTAAATAAACATGCCTGGACATAGCCAAAACTCTATAAGGTATTTGAAAATCTTTTTAAAACTTCACATGCTGATCTTAAGTTTGCATTTTGACTTCAGCTTAAGGAAGGTAGTAACCTAGATGAGTCTATAAAACCAATTCGGTTTAAGCAATTTTTGTGTCATTTGAACAAAATCAGAAAGCTGAACTTTCTCTAGAATGTGTCAATAGAACTCATGCCTCACAACATGTGCAGAGCTCAAATCCTACTTTTACTTTTAGGAAGGCAGAGAGGTCAGGAGGAGGGCAATGAAAATGAATGGTCTAGTGTGTATGTAGGTGTGAAATGTCAAAAGCTGTACACTTGCAAAAGTGATTTATAACTGCATGGTAAAATTATTTCAGATTGATTTTCTCTGGGGTGTCTTCCACACTAGAGTCCTTGTAAATATTTGAAGAGAACTAGAAAGCAAACTATTACAAAAAGTAAAAGAATAAATTTAAATAGCAAAAATCAGTAATATTGGTCATAATATAATAAACTCAGTGGAAATCTGCTGCTAAAGCATTATTGTTAAAAGTGTCAACTGACTTTATCTTTAGAGCTCTTAAACTGTTAAATTTCTTTTTAATTTCTAGCCTCAGAACAGCCAAATTCTCGACCATACCAAGGAGTTCGTGTGAAGGAGCCAGTCAAAGAATTACTGAAAAGGAAAAGAGGAAATGTAAACACTAATTTAACAACTACAAAAGTAAGGAAGCGTTATGTCGTTATATATTTCAGGCTTATTTTAAGAGTACCATAAAAGGTAGAAAAACACATGATACAAATCCTGGAAGTCTTTTTCTTTGCAGATTCTGCAGTTCACTAGAGTGCCTTTGTTTCACAGTCTTACAATACTATTGTGTCCTTCATTTATTGGGAAAAGAAACCCAAATATTTTACTCAATTATTAAATGAGCAACTTACCACACTATATGTGGGATGGCTAATATGAGTCCATAGAGTTTAGCTGAATGTTCTGATTATTATGTTTACCAAAAAGAGTATATAAGAAGTACACTGTATAACCAAACATTTGTGGATACCTGACCATCACATCTATATAAGTTTGATGGATATCTCATTCCAAAGCCATGGGTATTAATATGGAGTTATCTACCTCTTTGGAGCTATAACAGCCTTAAACATTTCTGTGAAGACCTTCTACAAGATTTTGGAATGTGTCTGCTGGAAGTTGTGCCTATTCAGCCAAAAAAGCAATTGGGAGGTCAAGTAAAGTTGTGTTGAAAAACATCTGGCTCCCAATCGCCATTTTAGGTCATCCCAATTATGTTCAATAGGGTTGAGGTCAGAGCTGTGTGCAGTACACTCAAGTTCCTACACATCATATTCTTCAAACCATAAATTTATGGACCTGGCTTAGTGAATAGAGGCAAGGTCATGCTGGAACAGAAAAGAGATTTCTCCAAACTGTTGCCACAAAGTTAGAATAATAAAAATGTCTAAAATCTTATTGCATGCTATAGTATTAACAATACCCTTCACTTAAACCACGGAACCTAATCCAAACTCTGAAAGATAGCCCCAGACCATTATACCTCCTATGCCAAATTCTGAAGTAGGTACTATGCACTCTTGGCATCCAGAAAACCCAGAATACATCTATAGTGATTGATAATGAAGCCTGATTCATTATTCCAGATGACAAATTGCCACTGCTTTACAGTCCAATGGTGCCATGCTTTACACCACTCCAGCTGATGTCTGGCATTGCACATATTGACCTTATGTTTGCGTGAAGCGGCTGGGTTGTGGAAAATCACTTCATGTAGCTCTCAGTGCATAGTCCTTGTGGCGGTGTTGCAATTTGGAACTCTGTAGTGAGTGATGCAACAGAGAATAGGTGATTTTTATGTGCTATGTGCCTCAGCCCCTGATGGCCCACATCAGTTTGTATCGTCTATCCTTTTGTGACTGATCTGTTGTTGCTTGTAGATACTTTTACCTCACAATAATATCATCTACAGTTGACCTAAGCAGATATAGTAGAAAAGAAATTTCTTATACTGATTTAGTACTAGGATGTTGTACCGTGTTAGCTATTATGAATGCAGAGAAAAGCCAAGCAAAATGACACCTTTTAGTTAGTCAATAAAAGGTGTCATTTTGCTTGGCTTTTCTTTATACTGATTTAAAATCACTGAGCATCCAGTACGACTGAATCTACTGTCAATGTTTGTCAATGGAGATTGCTTGAAGTAAATATGTGGCAGGGTGTGCCATTGGATCAGCAATGTGACATCCATCCATCCATCCATTTTCTAACCCGCTGAATCCGAATACAGGGTCACGGGGGTCTGCTGGAGCCAATCCCAGCCAACACAGGGCACAAGGCAGAAACCAATCCTGGGCAGGGTGCCAACCCACCGCAGGACACACACAAACACACCCACACACCAATCACACACTAGGGCCAATTTAGAATCGCAATGTGACATGTGTTTTTTAACTTTGCTTTTAGTTGATTTAAAAAGATTGTATTGGGCTGGAGGCAGGATGCTCCTAACAGTCCTTTTTTTAATGAAATAATCACAGTGGGACAGGAGCAGGTGAGGAGCTATTATCAGCCTGGTTTTATGTGTAATGGCAGGGGCAGGCAGGCAAGATGTGTGGAATTGAATTTAAAAAAAGGTCAGTTTTTGGGAGAATAAGGAAAAAACAAGAGATAGGTATGACCATGGTGAGGAAGTGCTGTAATTGGAAGAGAAAGAAAGAGGGAGTTTCTTGTTATGGACTTTAAAATAATAAGAGAGGAGGAAAGGAGAACGAGTGGAAGTAAGAAAGCATGAACCCATTGGAAATATGTCTAGGAAGTTGTGAGGTGGGATGTGCTGAACCCCACTCAGAATTATAACAAGGCTCAGAGGGATGGTAAACAGTGGTGGATGGCTGCTGAAAATACCTATTGGCGGTACATTGTGGTGGGTGAGGTGGCGAGGAACTCTGCTGCCACAGAGCAGTGAATAGGCCACTAGGAATACCTCAGGAGCTGTGTACCAGAGTTGGGAGTGGATGCAGAACCAACAAGAGCACCGAAAGGAGCTCACTTTTGATAATGCCTGGTGGACTGGGTCTTACAATTGTGCATTATGGGTCACCTTTTCAGGTGTCAGCTTAGCTGCAGTGTGTTAATGGACTTGAATCTCCCAGAGTGTGTTTGTTTAGTTCATTTTAAAGATTAATTTTAAAGGATTAAAGACATGTTTAATGATCAATGTTTTTATTGCTTTCCTGTATTTTACCCATTTTATTCTCTGATTTGAACATTTTAATTATTTATGGACCTGTTTAATTTATTCCTTTGCCAATTTGCACAAAAAAAAAACAAAAAACAAAAAAAACTGATCACTGGGGGAGCAAGTGTGGCCAGAACATGTTAGATGGCAGCCCCCATGGGTTGCAGCGGTGCCTCGGACTCCTACAGGGCTTCATGGGAGTTGGAGTTTGGTAAAGCCCTGTTGGGATCTGCGGGCGCCGTCAAGGGGGTGCTGCAATTACTGCTGAGCCCTGGAGAACAGCTCTTCAATCACACCCAGAAGTGCTGCTGGAAACACATCATCAGACACCTGGAGCACTTCCAGCAGATACTACTCTGACAGCCAGTTGGGAGGAGAAGGAAGGAACTTGCTGAGGAGGAGTGGAGGAGAAAAAGAGAAAAGGACTGAGAGATGAAAGAAAAAAGAGAGAAAAGAAACGGAATGTAAAGAAAGTGTGTTTGTGCTTGTTGGGACACCGTAAATTTGTAAATAAGTCACGTGTGCTTTGGGACTTCTGTATGTCCTGGTGTCTGTCTGTAATCCGGGCTGGAATCTTCATACCATCCTTTATAGGTGGTTTACGCTCCAGAAGTAAATGTATGTGGAACAGAGTTATACTATAAGTACAGTATTTATAGGGATCAAAAACTGAGCTCCATCAAATCAATGACAGAGGAGCACAGGGAGACAATTTTTTACAGTAGATTTGTTGGTATTGAGATATAGCAAGCACAAATATGGGTATCTACCCTTTTAAATGAATAACTGCATACCGAATGTTCATTGTGCCCGGGGTTAATCAGGAAAAAGCATTGATAAATGGAGCTGAGTTATTTAATTTTATATTTGATACCAAAATTACTCTTATTTCAGGATTAAGAGTAAATGGTGGCTTCCTGCCAGGAAGATAGCAAGTTTATTCTGGAGGCATACTGTAGTAGGAAAATAAATAACAACTTAACCCTATATTCCTTCGATTGTGTTATGTAGTGATGCCTAGATGAGCATGAGCTGTTTGAACCTGAGTCAATTTAAACCTGCAACTGTGAGACAGCAGCACTAAGAACATTGGCACCATGCTGTCTGCTTTCATTTAATTTTTTTCATTTTGGACTTGTAATGAACTGATGCTATATATACATGTAATGTATTTTCAAAATAATAAGCATAAAATTACATGCATATAAAATGTAATTGCACTTCATGTCAGATATCGCGGTACAATAATAGTACTTTAATTTTATGTAATGTATGTTTTATTTTATTTTTTTAGTACTGAATTGATCATGCCTGTCATAATTAATGGCATCTCTGGACTAGGAAATGTAGAGCGTTTCATGTACAGAATTTTTCTACTTTACTGTGCAGCAAACACTTATTATAAAGAAACAAACTGCACCATTTATGTATTTGTAAACACAACAGTGAAAGGTGGCAGTTAGTCCCCTGCTAAAGCCCTTCCATCTCATAGCTGCTGGGTGACATATGATAAGCAAATTTCTGTCTGTTGAAGGCTTTTTGGGGTGAATACTTATCTGTCACTTTGCGTTTCAGGGAGAACTTTGACCTCTGCAATGTGGACTGAGCATTAAGTAAGCTTTCTTAAGCAACAAATGAAAAATAATACTAACATCAAGGTGTCCCTGAAAGTAATATAGGTGAAGTAAGCAGCGGTGACTTAATTATATCTTGATCCTTTGTCTCTGTTTAACACAAAGATTGCTTTTAACATGTCTTCCAGTAATCCAATCGTATCTGATTGGAATTTCTAATGTGACTGAATGATGTGATACTCACTACTTTTATGGTGTTTATAAGACATGCAACTTAAAATCCTTTATAAACAAGGGGTATGAGGAATGTGCTTTCCTGGCTTATTTTTTGTAGTGATGTATACAATCCAGGTGTTGTAACTGACAGTTTGAAATTTTCAAGCATAGCCTTAAGGAACTGGAACATATCCAATGCAAATTGAAATCTAACCTTGCTTCTGCATCTCTTGCCAACAGGATACCTAGTAGCTTTTCCCTGTTGACAGTTCTAGAAAAAAAAAAAATTAAATAAATAAGGAGAAAATAAAAATAAAATCTAAATGTAATAAGAGCTTTCCTGCACATGCATTTTCTAGGATACTATATATTACATGAAAATGTATATATTAACAATGGCAATTTTAAAAAATTTAAAATAAGTTTGTTTTGTTTGTTAATAGGTGGTTGTCTGGGCAGTATGGTCATGCAGAGACTAGCATTGAGGCCCCAAAAGTTTTTGAGTCTTTTTTTGATTCCAAACTGGTTAATTTAGCCTGAATTTTGTGTTTTTGGTTTTATTTTGGCCTCTTGAAATAGCAGTGCTGCATCACACTATTTCAGCATATATGAATGGATGCATGAAAATGTGTAATGTGAATGTGTGGGGAGCACATTGTTTCCTAACAGAGCTTTAAATCTGTTTCATCCCCAAAGTGGCATCAAATTCTACATTAAATGTACTGGTTCTATTTGTATTTAGGTATGTTCATGTAGGGTTTATTTCCACTATTCAAAGATATGTGATTGGTGGATTTGACAACACTAAAATTGTCCCATTTAATGTGGGTGTCTGAGAAGGAGGACTATACAATAAACTGTCAACTCTTCCAATGACGGCTTCTATCTCGTGCCCACTATTGTCAGAAAGGGACCCAAGACTTAAAAGACTTCAGTAAATGGAAAGGATTCAGAGATGTGTTTATGTGTGAACAGAGATCTCTATGAACTGCACAGGCAATGCCCACCTTATACTACCAAAATGTCTTTTAAGGTCTAGCATATTTTAGGTGTGCATTTGCACAGAAGACACATAATAGAAAAGGCTATACAAGTTCTAAGGTTTTGATGAGGCTTGCTGAAAGAGCCAGACTTCTTCTAGCCTTGGAACATGCACCTTCTTTCTTCCCCTCAGGTATGAATGTTGCTGTTCTTGGGGTACCCTAAAATTCCAAACTTGGTGTTGTGTTTTTTTTAATATATAATGGTTTTGTAACTGCATGGATGTTCTAAAGGTAAACTGATTTTCCTTTCAGTTTCCAAAGGCAAGGTTGTTAGTTCAATCAGGACCTCTAAATTGGACCTATGTGTGTGTGTGTGTGTGTGTGTGTGTGTGTGTGTGTGTGTGTGTGTGATAATGCCCTTTGATGGATGGTGTTTGGTGTTGCCCTTAATTAATGAAGCAGGTATGTAAATAGTTTGGTGGAAGCTAAAAAGCTGTCCTTCTCGGATGGTTCCTTCAAGAATGGAAAGACAAGTGTTGAGGTTAGGAAGGAGCAAATGTGTAATCTGGTGCCCAAGGTGATAAAAATATTCATTTGCAACATTTAGAAATCTGGGCACAACTAAAAATCATCCAGTCCTCACCATCTCCTAAAACAGATAAATCTAACCTAAGGTAACAAACAGCAAATAACTGATTTTAGTTTATCATCATCTATTCATCAAAATCTTGAAGCAATGTGTGAAAATTAAGTACAAACTATGATTTATTAACTTACAGATCCACCTTTAGCTTCAAAAACTTGAAATAATTTGTTTCTGTATGTGTTTTTTGTCTTTTTAACTCTTAGCATTGATGTTGATCCAATTCTCCTTTGAACACTGTTTTAGTTCATTGATTTTGAAAGAATTTCTTTATTTGCCACACAGTGGGGTTCAGGTCTGACATTTGACTATTTCAAAATTAAACCAAATCTTTTCTGTTTTAGCAATTCAGTTGTAGATTTTCTAGTGAGATTAACATCAGTAAGATTACCAAAGCTTTAACTTAAATTTTCCTGTGGAACAAGGATAGGCAAACTATGGACCCAGGCCTTGGCCCGCGATGTCAATGTGCGGCTTACACACAAATTTTAAATCTTTGTGATTTTGTTAACAAAAATGACAACAACGTCAATTTCAGAGGCCCATGAACAAATATAAAACTTTTGTGATTTTATTAATAAAAATGACAAATGAATGCATAAAGAGTGCATTGGAACATGTGAACAAATGAGCAAGCTCATTTATAATGTTACATGTGTACAAGTAGAAGCTTGTGTTTATGGATGTGAACTTTGTACTGCATGTAACTGTACGTGTACACTGATGTTCCGATCATACGTAGTCGGAAGAACGGTTGCTACGTAAGCACACACATTCTCGTGTGTATGAATAACTCAGATTAATTCAGCCATAGCTGTCGTCTGAGCGCTGTATTATATTTCAAAAATTGTTTTCCGTAATAATGAGTGCTACTGTGAAAAAAACATAAAACTGAAGATGAATACCATGATTTTAACAAGGAATAGACATACAAGTATATATTTTTTATTACAAATGTTGAAAGTAAAGCAGTGTGCCTAATATGCCATGACAGTCTTGCTGTTTTTAAGGCAATCAATTTTAAGAGATATTTTCAAACTAAGCACACAAAATTTGGAAGTAATTTATCAGAAACTGAATTACAGCAAAAAGCTAATTTTATTTGCTGCTTTCTTTGTGTAGCAAAGTTTTATAGCTATACGACTAATAAAAGTATTTTTGTGTGAATCAAGGTTATTATAGTTAACGAAAACTAAAATTAAAACTGAAACTATTATTAAAAAAACATTTTCGTAAACTGAAATAAAATAATTAACAAAACTGAAATGAAAAACTAAAACTAAACGAAACTATTAAAGTTGCTGGAAAAACTAACTGAAATAAAATAATAATTTACTAAAATATTTTTAGTTTTCGTTTTTGAATGAATATTCTTGCCGTTAGTCTTTAACCCTTGTAAGTTTGAACTCTAAAACAGAAAGTCATCCACCATGAGCCGCCCGCATATATTCATCCAGTGAACGGCAGCTGGTGAAGGAGGGCGGCAGTTCACACAGCATTTGCGGTGACAGAGCAAGCTGAGTGCGGGTGCATAAAGTATGAGAAATAGAAAGCGATTTGTGTGCCGCATTTCTTTGTGCTTTTCGTATATCAAGATGTAATTCAAATGGCTGAAATCAGAATGTGCTGGTCAATAAAACGTTTACCATAGAAAAATCACGAGTGAGTAACGTGTCAGTTTATTTCTCAGGTGTCTGCTTTTTGTTGACAGCAATTCACCTGCCACTTCGCGCAGGAGAAATCGTTTTTACATTCTCATATACAGAAAGTATAGTAATCATGAAAAAATTCGACCTTGATATTTTGATGAATCTTGACGTTGTCCAACAATACTGTTTTTTGGAATTGCTTGTGTGCGCGTCTCTGTGCGTGTGTAAACACGATAACTCAAAAACGTAACTAGATAGATGGATGAAATTCGGCATGTGGTTGTTATACCACAATTGTAGATCTGTATTAACTTTTTGGCCAAATCCATCACCCAGAAGTTGTACTTTATCTGAACACATACTCAATTTTTCTTTATTTATACAGCTGCAGAGTCCGATTTATTCAACTTTACTTTTTTAATAATTGTTCAATATATTATTAATTTGATTTGTTGTTGATGGTTCCTTAAAGTACATAATATGAAAATATAATCATTGTCTTGCAGTTTACTCCTCAAATATCCATCCCCATATCCGAGTATACAAGGAAGTCCAGGGGAGATCATTCCCGGTTTTTTACAATAAAAGGGTGCCGATCGAGAGACAGAGTAGGTCATCATACAAGATCAGCATATTGTTACTGACCAATCACTTTTGCTTTAAAAACATTGTTTAACAACGAAGCCATATAAACAAAGGCAGAAAGTCCGACAAGTGATGAAAAACTACAAATGGGTTTTTGTATTTATTCCATATTTATTAATTTATCATTTTTAGTTCATATTCACAACTCAAAATACGTGATATTGTGAAAGTAATCCATTAGCAAAATATTTTAAATATTTCTCTCCGTTTTTTCAATGTTTTTCTCTCTCTCCCAAAATAGATTGTTGAAATATCATATTCTTTTTGTTCTTAACATCAGCCTTATCATACATATTGCATACCAGGGATTTTTCCTGCCTTGCATCCAAACCTGCTACGGTAGGCTCCAGGTTTTCTGAAATCCTACTCTGGATAAATATGTTTAGATAATGTATATATTGTTCCTAATCTCAGACGCTGTCTGTTATTTTATGCCTGTTTGTACTCCTATTGCCTGCTCTTGCCCTGCTCATTATGGGTTTACTGTCCTTTATGTTGGGCTATTCAAGTCTCACTGCCCCTATCCTTGACACTACATGCTTGTTGTTCTTTGTTTCCCTCAATACAGCTAGGTGGGGTCTGCACACTGATTCAAGTCTAAGAGCCCTATTCTTCCTAAGCCCCTGTGATTTTCATGAGAAAATATTTTAAAAATTATAAAATTGTGTAAAATTGTTCATATTCAGTGTCTAGTTTTGATTATGCTTGTTTCTATCAGACACAAATAAAACCAGATAAAAAACCAGGCTGTATAGTAAGCTTCCACTAACATTAAACTTGTATCCAAATCTGTTAAGTGTACAGTTCTGTCTGATTGTGACACAAAACTAAGCGCTCCATGCCGTAATTACTAAAACTAAAACTGAAACTAATATATATAAAAATAAAATAGAAATGTTTTTGTGAAATAAAAACTAAACTAAAGCTAAAAATACATGATGAAGGAAAACTAAAACTAAACTGAATTTCCAAGTAAGATAAGAAAAAATATAGAAATAAAAACTAATATAAAAAGGCAAAACTATAATAACCTTGGTGTGAATATAACATTCATTATTTAGTAAATTTAGATTTTTGTCACATGCTGCCTGCTAGAGACCTTATAGATGTCCATATGGCCCTCAGGGAGAAAAAGTTTGCCCACCTCTGATCTAGAATATATGGGTACAAAGAGTAGTTCATTTTGGAATGGAATACATCCCGGTCCTGCAAAAACTCCAAATTATCATCCATTGACCATCAGCCTTGATGGTTGCTTTATTTAGTCAAACACCACATTTTGTATAATCCCCAGAGAAGTTCACTTTAGTTTTGACTGGTAAGAGGACTTTATTCCAGGCATATTGCATTTTGCTCAAAATAACTTTGCAAATCTGTACCATGCCACCATGTTGTTTTTTTAGGGAACTACTTCTTCTGCCTATTCTTCCATTACACCCACACATCTTCAGTCTTTTCTTGACAGTAGAATTGTGAAATATGACATTTACTATGTCAATGAATGCCTGTAGTTCCATGAATTCAGCTTTTGCTCTCTTTGAAATTTCTCTGAGGAATGTCCAATCTACTGTTTGATGAATTTTCTGAAACACTCAATCCTTTGTAGATGGGCAGCTCTGTTAAATGTAAATTTGTAAATAATCCTGTTTAACAAATTGTTTGGAAATGGCCTTATGACATTCTCAGAATTATCAGCAACAGCAATTGCTTCTGTCGGATCAGTGTAGACTTAGATTGCTCTTGTCGTGCTGTTACCTCACACCTAAAAGCTCTAGACTGCCGTAGGTTCTGTCTTTATATAAAGTTGGTCGCATTTGATTATCATCAACTAAATAAATGTCTCGACAAGCAACACCTGGTGGTTCTTACCTTTTTAAATAATAAAATGACCAACAAGAGAGTACTTACAGTACCTCTTCCAAATTTTTGCATGTTGGGTTATTCTTTGTTGAATAAATAATGACTGTAAACTCTACTTATGTGTTGTTTGTCAAACTGAGATGATTTGTAGTACTTTACCAAATGTACATTCTCTAATGTCCGGGAGCTGTTCCTGCATGCAGCCGCAATTAAGTGGATCAGATGACTTGTAGCTGTGCAGAGCTGACATGAAGCTGCAGAATGGATGGCTTTCTGTATGCTTAATGCACCTGCATATAAGTTCTTCTAGGGTATGGGCCTCAGGAAATGACATAAAAGAGCCTAAGAGTCTTGCTGTGAGGGTTCTATTTCTTCTTCCACGCTGGTGAATCTGTTACAGAGTACACAAATGTTTTCAGTTTGGAAGCAATGTTTGGTAATGAGTGCTGTTTGACTAAATACACTTCACATCATGGAGCCATCTTCTGCTGCCAGCAACCTCAGGAGAGCAGTTGAATGGCATGTCCTGATGCTTATGAACGTCAGGAGGATTAGGCGAGTTAGAGTTATTAGCCTTGGGAGAGTAAACAAAGTACAGGAACGGCGTAGAAATAAATACATAGCTATTAAATATGTGCAAGTGTCTTTTCTCTGATTGGTCTTAATGTATTTTCAGCTTTTTTCTTATAAATGCAAGTGAGAGATTCTCATGTCGAAAAGCTGAAAATGCCTTATTATATCTTTCTGGCCATCCATTTTCAGAACCAAACAGAGTATTGTAGCAGTGGCGGTAAAAGAAAAGATGGATCTTACACAAGAGGGTAGTACACTGCACTACTATGTTACCAGTGCCAAAATACAGTGCATATCCAATTCAATTAAATAGTTAATAGCGAACTATTTACAATTCCTTTTAAAGTAATTCTCTTGTATTGTACATCCTGTCAGAGAAGGCAAGGTCAGACTGGCATCCTGGCTGGGATAGATGGTGGTTCCTTACCCAGTGTGGTCGCTGGAAGTCGGGAGCAACAAAGAAACGGACCTCCAATATAAAATCTTGCTTAAAAGAAAAAAAACCTCTTTATATTACCATTAGCCAAAGAGAAAAAAAAATGACACTTCATTTTGAGGTCATACTTAGATTGTAGTAAATTACGGTTACATACTGATTTATCACATGCAGGAGTGCCCAGTTTCTTACCAAAATAAAGAGTTATCAGGGCACTCACATTCCAAAAAATACGCTGTCATCAGCATACAGACACAAGACCAGCTTAAAGGAGTTTCTTATAGTTCAGTACATTAGTTATAAAGAAATGACATTCCTATAGCTTTAATATCTTCTTAGATTTTGTCTGGTTAGATTAATAAAACCTTATCTATTAATCCATAAGGGACATGTTTCTTATAATTTTAAACAAGGATACAGAAACTATCACATTGATTTATAATATCACAGGGTGTTCTGTTAGTATCAGTATTTTCTTATGAAGGAATGCAAGTTACAGTTGTGCTTGAAAGTTTGTGAACCCTTTAGAATTTTCTATATTTCTGCATAAATATGACCTAAAACATCTCAGATTTTCACTCAAGTCCTAAAAGTAGATAAAGAGAAACCAGTTAAACAAATGAGACAAAAATATTATACTTGATCATTTATTTATTGAGGAAAATGATCGACTATTACATATTTGTGAGTGGCAAAAGTATGTGAACCTTTGTTTTCAGTATCTGGTATGACCCCCCTTTGCAGCAATAACTGCAACTACACGTTTCTGGTAACTTTTGATCATTCCTGCACACAGAACAGAACAGCTTCAAGTCTGGGATGTTGGTGGGTTTCCTCACATTAACTGCTTGCTTCAGGTCCTTCCACAACATTCCGATTGGATTAAGGTTAGGACTTTAACTTGGCCATTCCAAATCATTAACTTTATTCTTCTTTAACCAATCTTTGGTAGAACGACTTATGTGCTTAGGGTCATTGTCTTGCTGCATGACCCACCTGCTCTTGAGATTCAGTTCCTGGACAGATGTCCTGACATTTTCCTTTAGAATTCTCTGATATAATTCAGAATTAATTGTTCCATCAATGAAGGCAAGCTGTCCTGGCCCAGATGCAGCAAAACAGGCTCAAACCATAGTACTACCACCACCATGTTTCACAGATGGGATAAGATTCTTATGCTGGAATGCAGTGTTTTCCTTTCTTTAAACATAATGCTTTTTATTTAAACCAAAAAGTTATATTTTGGTTTCATCTGTCCACAAAACATTCATCCAATAGCTTTCTGGTTTGTCCATGTAATTGCAGACGAGCAGCAATGTTTTTTTTGGAGAGCAGTGGCTTTCTCCTTGCAATCCTGCCATGCACACCATTGTTGTTCATTGTTCTCCTGATGGTGGACTCATGAACATGAACATTAGCCAATGTGAGAGAGGCCTTCAGTTGCTTAGAAGTTACCCTGGGGTCCTTTGTGACCTCGCCAACTATTACACGCCTTGCTCTTGGAGTGATCTTTGTTGGACGACCACTCCTGGGGAGGGTAACAATGGAATTTCCACTATTTGTACACAATCTGTCTTACTGTGGATTGGTGGAGTCCAAACTCTTTAGAGATGGTTTTGTAACCTTTTCCACCCTGATGAGCATCAAAAACTCTTTTTCTGAGGTCCTCAGAAATCTCCTTTGTTCGTGCCATGATACACTTCCACAAACATGTGTTGTGAAGAACAGACTTTGATAGATCCCTGTTCTTTAAATAACACAGGGTGCCCACTCACACCTGATTGTCATCCCATTGATTGAAAACACCTGACTCGAATTTCACCTTTAAACTATCTGCTAATCCTAGAGTTTCACATACTTTTGCCACTCACAAATATGTAATATTCGATCATTTTCCTCAATAAATAAATGACCAGTTATAATATTTTTGTCTCATTTGTTTAACTAGTTTCTCTTTATCTACTTTTAGGACTTGAGTGAAAATCTGATGATGTTTTAGGTCATATTTATGCAGAAATACAGAAAATTCTAAAGGGTTCACAAACTTTCAAGCACAACTGTAGTCTCATATTCTGTGTATAAACTTAATTCTTTTTCTAACTAAATGAAGATGAAATCATATAGAAGTAAAAAAATCCTATAGCTCTCTGTAGCATGATTAATACATAATACAGTCCTTGAGTTAAATACTTATAATCATTACAGTTAATAATGTTTTTTCTCCCTCAGTTTCCACCCTTTGCACATAAAATGTGCACATTAAATAATCAGACTTCTGCATCATCGTAGTTGGAAAAGAGTTCGGGAAAGTGGTAGGTTATGTAAGAAAAGGTGTGTACTGGGAATCAGAGTCAATGCTGAGAAGATAAACCTTAGTAATGGAGGCGTTACTAAACCTTTGTAGAAATGCTCGGATGCACGGGGTAAGACAGCAACCCAAGAGCATGAAAACTGCCAGAAAAATAAGGACGGTTATGAAAATAGTTTTAATCCAACCAGCCCAAGAACCGAACTGATCTTTGGATGAGTTAAAAATAAGTCAGATGTTCCTGAGTTTTCTGCTAATTCGATAGATAGGGAGGTGAGGCCAGCTAAAGCACGGGTAATGCAACCATCAGGGGCAGTGTTGTTAGGAATAAGGTTACAGCAACTGTTGCTGAATACAACACCCACAATCCTCACTTTTCAATTAGGAGCATTTGTAGCATGTACTTTCTGACATTAAGATACACTAGAAAGGGCAACCAGGAAAATTATGTACAAAAAAGATTGTTGGGAAGGGATACAACTAGGAGATGGGGTATAGCAGTGGTGCATGCATAACAAGAATCTGTTCTCAATTGTGTAACAGTAACCTTCAATCACTTATATCACAGATTATCCTCTAAGAAAAAGGGAATAATCCCTTGACAGAGTCCCAACACAGAAAGTCCAAAAAATAGCAACAGCTTAATGATTCAGTCCACTTTTTACAGTGAGAGATGTGCATTCAGGAAAAGAGTCCTTCAATCTTCACGGCATGTGGGGTGTAGATAGCAGCACCTGGAATGGTCCCCTTCAGCGAAGTTGATGCCAATGTTTCCTTCGGGTGTCACTGACCAGTATCCAAGTTCCAAGGGGGATCTGGAAATCTGTCAGGTGGGGTGGGGTGGGGGGTGTGTGACTAGTCCACCAAGCCTGATTAACCTGTTCGTGGACTTCCTTCAGGGAGGCTCGGAGACCTGTAACACTAGAGAGAAGATCATTGTCCACAGTAAATAACCATGCCAATGGGCATGGGGCGTCCGGTTAAAATTTCAAATGGCGACAGTCCCAACTACAGATGTGTCCTTCCTCTCAACCCCATCAAGGCCAGGAGTAGAGCATCTGGCCATGTTAAGTTTGTCTGCTCACAAGTTTTTGCCAATTTTGATTTTAGGGTGCCATTGCACCTTTCTTCAATACCTCCACTTTGAAGATGGTATTTGCAGTAATAATGTACATTTATCTGGAGCCAAGTAGTCGACTCATTTATTACAGAATTCACAAAGTGGGTACCATTACCAGTCTGCAGTTTCTGTGGTATTCCCCATTATGGAATAATTTCTTTTCTTAAAGCTTTAGCCATAGTTTTTGCATCTGCATATTTAGAGGGAAAAGTCTCTATCAACTGGGTGAACACATCGACAATCACAAGGCAGTATCGATATTCTTTGGATGGCATTAGTTCAATGAAGTCAATTTTAAGATGCTCAAATGAACCCACTGGTTTCGGGGTAACGGCGGGAATTACCTGAGTTCATTTGCCTATACTGTACCTTGGACATAGGGCACACTGTCAGCAGAATTTTTCAGCATATGCAGAGAACCCTGTGGTTTCCCAATGTCGCTCAACATCCTGAGTCATAGCGTCTTTTCCTGCGATCCACGCCATGTGTGATTTTTACCATTCTTGGAAAAGAAGACTTTGGAAGGAAAGGTTTGTTAGTATGCTTATGGGTCCAGACCCCATCAGAGAGGGATCCTCCTCGGGACCACTTTATCCTTTCTCAGTCAGTGGCGGCACTCTGTAAAAAAACAATTTGATTATCAGGGTCTTTGTCATCCCTCTGTTGGAATAAAGAGACTGGTGTGTTATTATAGGCAGCCTGTTTAGCAAAGTGATTAGCCAGTTCATTTCCTGGGCTGACTGGGTCATGTTTCCCAGTATGGACTTGGCAATTAACTATTGCCAGTTTTGATGGTTTTATTATAGCTTCGAGAAGGGATTCCACTAATTTCTGCTGTTGTATGGGCTTACCAGTACTGGTTTTGACTCCCCTTAAATTCCATAATGCCCCATGATCATAGCAGACTCCAAAGGCATATCTGGAATCTGTGTAAATGGTTATGACCTTCCTTTCAGACAACTGGCAAGCTTGAGTGAGAGCTATTAGTTCAGCTGCTTGTGCGCTTAAACTAGAAGAGATTCGTTTTGCTTCAAGTAAGTGATCTCCTTTAACCACTGCGTAACTGATGGAGAGTGTCCCGTTGTCTAATCGCAAGAAACAGCCGTCCACATAAAGTACCTTTCCTGTTTCTAATGGAGTTTCTGGAGGTCCGGCCTGGGTTTCAGGACCTTTTTTATCTCATCATAGCAGTTGTCTGGTTCCTCCTCTCCCTCAGTGGGGAGTAAGGAGGCTGGATTTAAAGTAGAGCATTTTTCTATGTGACATTTGACAGGGTGCAGAGTACAATTTAATAGTGCATTGACCTTACAGTTGTGAGACGTGAGGTTTTTGCCTTGGCTAAGATGGAGTGAACAGCGTTAGGCACTTTCACTCTCAGGGGACTCATAAGTCACCTGGAATTGTCTGGTACCAGTGTTTTCACCGTGCGTTTCTAATGAGAGCCCAAGCCCCAACTGGTATAGAAATTTACGTTTCAGGTAATGAGTTAGGGCGGCACGGTGGTGCACTGGTAGCACTGCTGCCTCGCAGTTAGGAGACCCGGGTTTGCTTCCCGGGTCCTCCCTGCGTGGAGTTTGCATGTTCTCCCTGTGTCTGTGTGGGTTTCCTCCCACAGTCCAAAGACATGCAGGTTAGGTGGATTGGAGATTCTAAATTGGCCCTAGTGTGTGCTTGGTGTGTGTGTCCTGTGGTGGGTTGGCACCCTGCCTGGGATTGGGTTTCTGCCTTGTGCCCTGTGTTGGCTGGGATTGGCTCTAGCAGACCCCCGTGACCCTGTGTTCGGATTCAGCGGGTTGAAAATGGATGGAATGGATGGATGTTTACCAATTTAAATTTTTTAAATAGAATATATATGCTCCACCATCCCTCCACTCTGTGGATGATACTTGCCGTAGTGGCGGACATCAATCTACAGCCACTGAGTCAACTCTTGTAACAGAGTATTTACTTACAATTTCTGAGGCAAACTCCAAATGTGGAATGATTTTTTTATTTATATTTTAATTTTTTTTTTTAACTAGCGCTTTAGCCACTGACTTGGCATCTGCATGCCAGCATGGGAAAGCCTCCACCCAGCGTGAGAAAACGTAGATTATTACTAAGCAATATTTATGCCCATGAGATGGGATTAGTTACATGAAATCTATCTGCAGATGTTCAAAGGGCTCTCTGGCATTTGATGTTACAGCTGGACTTACCTGCAAGCCTTTTCCTACATTAAATCTTTGGCATAGTGTGCACCTCTTACAGAACTGATCAGAAAAGTTAGAAATACCTCGGGCATGACAGGTTTGTTGCACCTGTGCCATCATTGCATCTTCTGGAAGGGATTGCCAGACCATGCACAGCCTTTGCAATACCTAGAAAGAAAGCTTTTGGAAAAAAAGGATGTTTAGTTAATGGATGGATTCAAATTCCTTTTGGATCTTTTTCTGATCCCTCTTTCTGCCACATCTTTATTTCCTTTTCCATTGCTACAGTTTGTAGAGATAAAACTGCATCCTTGGGTGACTCTTGTTCCTCCTCCTGTTATAGAAATAAAGAGGTTAGTGGTGAAGTAGGATCCCGGGCGGCTTTCTTTACCCACATATCTGCTTGCACATTTTCCTCACTCACTGGATTCATCTTCCCCTTGCGAGTTTGACACTTCACTACTGCAAGCGCACCTGTCAAATGAGATGTTCTTGTCTGTACTAAGATGGAATGTACAGCTTGTAGTACCTTAACAGTTAATAGACTCATGAGAACAACATCTCAGCATGCTAATATGGCCTCTGTTGTTGCAGCAGCTGCTTTCAAACAGGCCGGGATTGTAGCGACCACTGGATCCAGTTTTTATTTATTTATTTATTTTAAAATAATATGCGACCAGTCCTTGTCTATCTCCTTGTTGTTGAGTTAATACTGCAGTCATACACCCCCCTTTCTCGTCCACGAACAGAGTGAAAGGATGAGACTAGTCCGGAAGTCTTAATACAGGCGCAGACATCAAAATTTATTTTATATCAGTTAAAGCCTTCTCAGCCTGCTCCGTCCATGACATTTTATCAGTCAAAGCCAAATTATAAGAGGTCGCTAAATCTTGGAGTGTCTGTGCTTTTACAGCAAAAAAAAAAAAATTATTTTCTTTTTTTAACCCATTGCTGCCAATATCCTAACATTCCAAGAACGGACATAACTTGCCGTCTTGCAGACTGTGCACATTCCCCTGAAGTCAAATCATGACTCAGGTATTTCATTTTTCTTTCAACCAGTTGCAACTTTTTCTGGGACACTTTGTGCCCAATTTCCGCTAGGAAGACCAACAAAACCTTTGTGTCTTCTTTGCATTATTCCTGAGCCTCAAAGCATAACAGCAACTCAGCTACATATTGCACCAGGACACCACCCCCCTTTGACCAATAACCTTTCAATTTTTTAACTGTTGTATTTCTTGTCCATACACACATGGACACACATACACACTCACACGCTCACACACACATAGATAGCCTCTGTATATCCCTGCGGCATCACAGTTCAGGTCCAACGATTCCCTTTAAAAGTGAATGCAAACCAGAACTAGGAGTCAGGGTGAACAGGAATTGAAAAGAAAGCAATTCGCAAAATCAGTAACAGAAAACGTCATAGCAGTGGGTGGGACTGTAGAGAGAATATTGGAAGTATTCGGGAATATAGGAGTTCTATGGTGTATAGCAGCATTGACTCCGCGGAGGTCCTGAACGAACCATCATGAGTCATCTGGTTTTCTAACTGGACGAATAGGAGAGTATTGGATCAGAATAATAGCACCCCACTTAACTAAGTCAGCATAAACAATTGTAATACTGGCCTCAGCCTCAAACGGAAAAAGATATTGTGCACAAGGTAAATGGAAGGGTGACTTTGGGAAAATCAGCAAGGGTTCAACATGAGCTATTCAGTCAAAATATTATTTCTCTTCTACCCAGAGAGATGAGTGGAGTGAATCTAACTAAAAGATTTGAAGGCTAAACAGTATGGGTGTAGGTGGAGAGGTGGAAGGTAAATGACAGAGTGATCGGGTTACAGGTACAACTCGTCCTACTGCAATTTTCATAACAGATCTATCTGGATGGACCAAATATTAGGTCCCACATACTCTCAACCCTCCCCTTCCTGACATGCTAATACCCATTGTCTCACATTATGCCACTGAAAGCAAAGGGATTTAGCAATGGGGATATGTGGGATAGAACCACTCCAGAAGAAAAGCAGTTGTTGTGACAAAAGAGAGATACTGCTCCAGCCAGTTCTGCTGGGATATAACAGTTAATTATGCAAGTACTCTTTTTTTCTGACAGCAGCAGCTAAAAAGTCTTGGATTAAAGTAAATTATTTTATTTTAAAGAAATTTATTTTTTAAGGTTTTTCACACAATTCTCCTCTTCCTTCTTTCTTTCCTTCATTTATCTTTTTATTTTCGTGTTTCTCCTCCACCCCTCCCCGGTGAGATTTACCTTACTATACATTTGACTCTGATTCTCCTGGGGAAGGCGGAGCAGCTTCTTTTTAGCCCAGAGTTAGGAACACTTTCATTTCAACATCATTGCTACTAAGAAACACTTCCAGCTCAGGTGATGCATCCCTAGGATACAGGGGTACTCAAGTACCCCAAAAGGGCCACCCATGCTTCCCTGAGGGTGCACATGAAAAGCTTCCACCGAGCGCACGCAGGGAGTTCACTGGGAGGACATCCTGAAGATGCCCACCTGACCTTACCTTCTCTAACAATCATTAATTGCTGCTTTTCAAATTCATTTGTATAAAATTTATGCAAATTAGTTTAGAAACATAATGGAGTTTAGATTAATTTTACACATTAATAGTTTTTGCAATATTTACGCAAGATTTTACAATCAGTCTCTTTAGCAAAACAACTAAATTGTCAGTAATAAAAGTCAGATACATTTTAAGATACTGTAGACTTTAGCATGTCTATTAAATATTATTATATATTTTATTCAGAAGTACAGGTAAAGCATAATAGCATTATTATTGCCTACTATATTAAAAAGTTGTGAGATTAAGCTGAATAATCAGAAACTTCTTTTTTTTTAATGAAAATGCACTTTATGGAAATTAATTTAACTGGATTTATAAGAGTATTTATGGATTATTTTATAGTGAGAAAGCTTGTGCAATATATTTGTACCGGCACAAACACCCTCTCACAATGTGTAAGAATGGTGCTACATATTGAACAATGATTAATCTTGTTAAAAATTTTAAACCATGATGCTTTTAATATATTAATCTATTTTAAAAAGAAAAATTTACATAGTTATGTATATTGTTTCAGATGATGGTTCCTCATACTACACTGTCAACATACTCACAGTTTGGTAAGTATCATTAACATTTTTCTTAAACTTTGAGATATATTTTATACTGTATACAGTGGTGTGTGTGTATATATATATATATATATATATATTTATATATATATTGTCACAAGAACGAGACATAAACAGATAAACGTTTGGGGCACTGATGTGCATACAACTGAGTCCAGAACGAGACTGAGGGAAAAGGGAAAAAGGGCAGGCTTTTAAAGGGGAAGACAGGAAGTGAGGTCATAAGGATCGGGCACGTGTTCTTCAGTCATTGGATCAAGCCCGGACGTGACATCCAAGGGGCCGGAGCTGGTAAAGTCTAGTTCCATTGGCATGGTCCCAGAAGTGACGTCAAGAGAGCCAGGTGGAATCTCCCGGTAATGGTCTACAGGAAAGGGAAAAAAAGAGTCAGTGCACTCTGCCACATCCCGGCATGCTTCAGAACTGCCTTCACTCAAGCCCTTTAGCTGCCTCCCATGCGCACGTGTGTGACATATATATATATATATATATATATATATATATATATATATATATATATATATATATATATATTATATGAACAGTATTTTCTATGCTGTGTTTTATATAAATAGTTAAATACACAGTTATACTACATACATCCAAGTAATTTTGGTGTAAAAAAAAGGTTTGTCATATATTTTAATAAGAAGACATCTTCCAAAGAGTAGCCCGAAAGCTCTAGACTATATCTGAATATTTATTCATCATAAATTGTAATAGTTTCAAAATTCATTAATGTGGTTGGTTGGGTTTACTTTCAGGTCACCCAGGATTTATGGAAGTCAGCAGTACAAACTCCAATGTTTCACCTATAGATGATGGGACCATTTGCACAGGATGGATTGCCCAGCCATCATCCACTACTCTGCAGCCCTTGACACACTGGAACCCTTTCTCTGAATATGTTACCCATGATGCATCTGCTTCCTCCTATACTGCCGACATGTACATGCAGCCAATGTGCCCTAGCTATACTGTGGTGGGACCATCCGTCTTGACCTATACTTCAACACCACTATTCACAAATTTAGGGGTAAGTAATTCTCAGTTCATTGTTGCTGATATGCTCTAGTATCAGTTGAAAGCTAGCAAGTACAAAAACTAATGTAATGAAAGCGCTAAATATTTATTAAAAGGAGATGTCATTGAAATGTTTATGAATTTTGACATTGAAATTGATATTGCGAATGTATTTTTACTTGAACATTTCAGTAATTATTTACCTCTCTTATGCTGATCTTTCTGGTCATAAATTAGGTCATTACGATAGCAAGTGACAAGAAGAATTTATAATTAATTGCAGTATTTGAAGCTTCCTCTAGAGTGCCTCGTTCTCTTGCATGATTTTGCTCAAGATATCAATGTTTTCGGTATCAGGGGACCCTAAAACGTCAAGATCCATAGAAAACTGGAGGTCAAAATTTTTGACAAATCTAAAGCTTTTACTCATCCCCCATAGATAATAGGTTACAAAGTAAAAAAAAAGTAAACATTTTGTACTCTCTAGACATTAAGTTCTTTAAAATAATGCCCTGCTGATATTGTGGGCTGGTATAACAATTCCATAATGGAAATTAATTTCCTCCCATTGCCAGTAGCTATTATAAATGCCTTGCTCTTGGGCTTGATTCTGTCCTTCTCCAGTAGAAATTCACTGGGTGGACTCACCATTTACATGTTAAACGAGGTAGTCAGGTGCAATCCCCATTTGGTAGGAGGAAAGAATGGTACTTTAAAGGTAGAAATGGTCTTATAATATGGAATGTTTGGAAAGGGCCAGGCTTTATTCAGGACATTGACAAATAAGAGCTACAGGTTATACAGATAGGTATAGCTAATATCTACTATTTGCATGTCTTTGGCATTGAAAACAGGAGTTGCGCCAAGTGGTTTTACTTCCCTTCTGGAATCACCCCAGTGAGTGTGCTAATACTCAAATACCTAAAGGCTTGCATTTTTTTAGATAAATGTTATGCTTTTAGTCTCACCTGGCTGTGGTCGCTGTAACTGTTCACAGTTTCAGGTCACGTAGTCAGAATTACAGTCAACACTTCCTGCTCTGATGTTATGGTCCTCTCCCATAGGTTCCCCGGGACAAACTCTTTCTTAACTCCTGAGATCTTGTTCAGGGCTTTGGGTAAAGGAGATCACAAGATTCGCAAATAGATTATTATAGCTTGTATTTTACAAATCAGTGGAGGTGAAGTTGAAGCTATGTAGTCAGGCAAAGTGGTTCCAAAATATTTTTAAATGATGTTTTTAAATATCTGCTTAGATGGTGTTTATTTATTATCTTGCATATCCACAAGTGATCCATCTGTTTTCTTCCTCTGTGAACCAGTCTCCTTCTATGACACATTTTAAGGTGTACACTACCTCTTTAAATATTTATTACAAACTAGCCACATTTCCTGTCAAAGACAAGTAAATGAATAATGTAAAAAATGCCATCTCTTGACATATGTGTACTTTCCACAGTATTCACGTGTGTCTGAGCCTTTCTTGACCATTACTCCTTCTCTCATCATTCCCATAAAGCCTGCTTCTCAGACTCTGTTATTCACTCTTTCTCACCTCCTGTCTGATTTTATACTTTCTGTCTTTGAAGATGACTCTCCCAGTGTGCCTCACACGCTTTTACTCTTCCTCGTGCATCTCATACTTGCACTTGGCCAAACTGAGCAATCACATCAAAGCTAAACTGGCCAATCAGATTTATTTGAGGGATGTAACACATAGACCTTGGGGTTTTATGATATAGTAAATCTGTACTATAATTCAAGATAGCTACCACTTCCCAAAGTTCTTTGACCCCTCCAACCTGTAGTACTGGGTGTAGTCGCCTTGAAAATAAGCTTTAAAGAAGTCAAATATCAAACGATCAAAGCATGGTATTGGCCTCATTTTACAATTTTGGGTTGAAAGTGTTTAACAACTTTTTTTAAAAGTATAAACTTCGTCTAAATTTCCTATTCATTTGGGTGTTAAAAGAATATTCCAACATACTTGTACTGTTAAAGCTGGTAGGTGTTTTGCCATGCAGGTTAAATTTAAGTTTGTACAATTAGCTGTTCTTTATGTAATTTTTATAATCTTCACAATGTTTGTTACACACACACACACACACCCGCACAAACACACACACGCACGCACACACACACAGATAAATATCACTTTCATTAGTCAAAAAGGAGAATGAGACATGAGTTCAAGTGTTAGTCATTAAGAAATTTTCAATGTCAATTGTACCGACTGTTTCTGCTTTGCCATTCAGTTCAGTTTAGCACGGATAGATTTTAACCCCCATGTTGTGTTATTTCAGTAAATATTTTTCAGTTTTCTGCTAACTGGTTAGTTTAAACTATTAGCTGTGTACTCCTTTAATTCCTTTTCCAGGTAAATATTTCCAGTTCAATACCCTGAGAGGCTAAATGTAGAAAAACCAGTATTCATTTTCAATGATACATTGTTTTTTGAATGTTAGAAATTCATATCTCTCCAATTAACTTTAAGTTACTGCAGATGTGGCTATATCGGATGATTCAATTATGTTAGTGTATAAAATGAAAAATGCAAATTAAAGACTGAAAAATTTACCTTAACAAATATTTTTTACAACAGTTCTTGGGAACTGTGTATACCTTACTTTACGAACCATTGTTCTAGTACTGTCAATCAATTTATATCTCCATTCTAATCTTTAGTTTTTAGCTACAGGACATTACTTAAAAAAACAGATTGTAGGCACAAGTGACTAACTTAAATTCCAGTAAAGAGTTGTTGGTTTCATTCTCCATCACAAGACGTGGAAATTGTTAGTCTGGGGTAACCTTGAAGTCGAGTCACTGAGAAAGTGCAGTTGAGGTGGTTAGGACATCTATGTGCAATATCTTACACAATTCTTGTACATCAAAAAAGCAAGATCCTGGGCAAAATGTGTTTCCTAATTTTTACCTCTGTTCTCAATGGATTTATAAGAGTAAATCTTTTTGCCTGAAAAAAAGATATAGAATTGGTGACCTAGTTTAGGAAATGAATCTAACAAGAAGTTAGACCAGATAACCCTATATGATTCTCTTTCTGCAAGTATCCATATTATATGCTTATTTGAGAAATCTTATTGTGGGGGTGCTTCTTAGCTTCAGGTTTAAATGCACGTACCCTGAATTTCTACTGGTGCCCTGGAGTACTAGAAGCTGAAAGAATTCTTCTGGATTTACTTTACTTAGGAAGGCAGTGTGATGTACTGGTTAAGGCTCTGGACCACAAACCCTCAGGTTGCGGTTTCAAATCCTGCTACTGTATGAGCATGACCAAGTCATTTGACCTGCATGTGCTTCAATTGGAAAACCAAAAAAAATCTAACCGATTGTATCATAAATATTGTAAGTTCCCTTGGATAAAGGCATCAGGATTTTGAAGTCCTGAATTAGGTATCAAGGCAGTCTCTTCTATTCAAGACTAAACAGGTTTAATTCTCTATGTCTATCAGTCCTTAATTCCTGGGATCCAACTAGTTTCTTTCCTCTGTACAGCTTCAAGTGCACACAATACTCCTGATGTGGTTTGAATAGTTTATTTATATAGGCTAAGCATATTGTTCTTTTGTTTAAATCAATAGTTTTTATAAAATAACCTAAATTTTTATCTTTCCTTTTAATTTCCCCTGTACATTATGTCAACATTGTGTCAGACCCCTAAATCTTTTCAGAGGCTGCTTCCTTTAGGACGGTGTCTCACATCTTGTGTTTATACATGATGTTTCTTTTTCCCTTGTTTAGCACTTTGCAGTTTTCAACATTAGTCTGTATTTTCCAAGTGCTTTACAAGTTCTGAACCTTGTCTAGATCTTTTTAACTTTTTTGCTGCTTCCTCAGTGTCTGCCATTCCTCTGTGTTTAATAAAAAGTTTACTAACTGTACCGGAATCCATGTCATTAATATAAATCAGAAAATGTAACATTCCCAAGACATACCTCTGAGGGATTCCACTGATGACCTCACTCCATTCTCCTCTTAATTGTAGTCTTTGTCTCCTGTCAGTTAACCAACTTGAGATCTAGTTTTATAGGTTACCTCTGAAGCCTACAGCTTCTAAGTTTCACAGTTAATCTTCGGTGTGAGATTGTCTCAAAGGTTTTCTGAAAATCTAAGTAAATTATGTTATATGCTTGGTTTTTGTCAGCTAATTCAGTTGCCTGTTTAAAAAAAGCTAAAAGGATTATTTCACCAGATCTTCCTCTCTGTTATTTGGTATATTACTTTCATATAGGTACTTTTGTATATATTTCATATTACAATTTCCATAATTTTGCATGGTGCAGAAGTAAGACTTATTTGTTTGTAATTACCATGATCCATTTTGTCTCCCGTCATGATGATTGGAATCACATTTGCAACTTTCCAGTCCTCCGGTACTTCACCATTTTCAACTGATTGCTCAGATATTCTTAATAAGGGTTTATAAATTACATGTTTCATTTCTTTCAATACAACTGGTGAAATCCCATCTGGTCCAGGAGTTTTATTAGTCTTCAGTGTATTGATTGTTCAAGATGCCCTCAGGATGCAATTACAAAAGGTAGTTATAAATACAAATACTGTATTTCCGTGTACATGCAAATTACATAATGTGGATAGTAGTAAAGGATAATAGCTCCATAATTTCAAGGTACTTTATATTTATTTGATGTTCTCAGATAGGCATTCATTTGTTTTATACATTTTTTTTCTAATGGTTCAGGTGATGCCTTCACCTATTTAAATGTATAAAGCATTGTATTAAAAATTCATACACTCATACATTTTCCAGAACTGTTCAGTATAGGATAATATGGGCTGATGTTTATTCCACCAAAATTGCACGTAACTCAGGAACTAACACTTGATGGAATGTCAGTCTATTTCAGGATGCACTGTCTAATACACCCACCTTTACAAAATACTTTCAGAATTTCTAGCAAACCTAACAAGCATGGGATGAGAGAGAAATCAGATTATCTGCAAAGCCACGTGGACATGAAGAGAATGTGAAGTTTCCACAAAATTTAATCCTGGGATCTTGTATTTGTGAAACAGTTTTTTACTAGGAGGTAAATGAAGCTTCTGTGTGTTTGCCCAAAAGTAAAATTTACTCATCTGACCCACTAACAAACCAGAAAATCCATATACCCTAGGGAACAAATAGAAAAGTGTAAGAATGCCTCTGAATATGATAGGAACAACAACCACAGCAACATTTATTTCTATAGCACGTTTTCCTGTATAGTATGTAGCTCCAATTGCTTTACAAGATGCCAAGAATTAGTTACTAATTAAAGTTCAATAATAATAATAATAATGAATAAATAATGTACACAAAAGAAGTAGTACACCCATAAAATAGGTATATAATAAATAAAAAAAGTACAGTTCTTTTTATCTTTGATTGAATTTATTAAAAGTATGTAACATTCCATACAATCAAGTTAAACTTAACAAAACTAGATTCAATTCAACCCAACCCATGAGAAAGAGAGGAAGGCCAACAGCCAAAGTAAAACTTTAAGAGTAGTAAAGAGGAAAAGAAGTCCTTTTCCCCCAAATATAAATGTTTATTCTAAAATAATAATAATTTAAAATACATTTTTAACAGACTCTCTAAGGGAGAATATCATTTTTTCCAATTTCAAATAGTATATAACATCATTTACCCACTGACTTAAAAGAGATGGGCAAGGATTCTTCCAGTAGAACAAGATAAGTCTGCATGCTAATAGTGAAATAAAAGCAATTACAGTTTGTTTGTACTTCTCCACTTTAAGCCCATCTGAGAGTACACCAAACACAACTTTTAATGAATTAGGAGGGATTGTGATATGCAGGATGTCTGATAGGCATTTAAAAATTTTGTTCCAGAATGATGTTCATCTGGTACACGCCCAAAACATGTGGCCCAGTGAGGCTGGAGCTCGATTGCAACGTTTGCACGTTGGATCTTGCCCTGAAAATGTTTTGGACAATTTTAAACGAGATAGATGTGCTCAATAAAAGATTTTAAGTTGAATAATTGAATGCTTTGCGCATATGGAGGTAGAGTGAATTCTGTGCATGGCTGCCTTCCACTCCTTTTCTGAAATGTTGAGTGAGAGATCCTTTTCCCATTCTGCTCTGGGATCTTTAAAAGGAAGGACTTTAAAATGGTTTTATATATTGTAGAAATGTTAAAAGTAGAGAATAGAATCAGTTTTGTCAGCTAATTCAGTTGCCTATTCAAAAAAATCTTCAGGGTTTCGAAGGCCAAAAAACAACCAAGCTCCCACTGGATTTTCTGCTTTACATTAATGTTCTTAAGTAGTCAGGTATTATTTTTTAGGCGTTTGTTTTACAGGATTCAACAAGTGGGTCTCATGAAAATTTGGTGTGTCTGTTTTCATTCAGACATCACATTCATGATGCATGTACAGTTTATTACAAGTAGAACTAAAATATAGCTATGAAGAAGCCAGATTAAAAGAGTGTTTTTTAGGAGTCTGTTTTAAACGATACACAGTGTCAGCCTGTCGTATCTCTGTTGGCAAAGTATTCCAGATTTTTGATGCATGGTAGCAAAAGGTTGCCTTGCCACTTCTTTTATGCTTTTCTCTTGGAATAACAAGCAGACCACCTTTACAAGAACTAAGGTCATGACTTGGAATATAGTAGGACAGGCACTCCAAAATATAGGTGGGAGCAAGATTATTTAAGGCTTTATATGTCTTTAGTAGTATTGTCTTTTACAGTCAGTTCTAAACCAATGTAACAATGCCAAGACTGGTGAGATGTGCTCAGATTTTCTTTTTCTACTTAGGATTCTTGCTACTGCATTCTGAACTAACTACAACCAACTGACGTCTTTCCTAGGTAGTCCAGTTTGGAGTGAACTGCAGTAATTTAGTTAACTAAAAACAAAACCGTGAATTAAATTCTCACCATCTTGCAATGCTATAAGAGGTCTCATTTTTTAAATCTGGTTAATGTGTAATTTAAAGTGTAGGTCAGAGGCCATAAATTACATCTAAATTCTTCACTACTGACTTGACTTTTAATGCTTAGGGATCAAGTTTATATCTGTGGATATGTATAGGGTATCTTTATTCATCTTCCTTATTTTGAGAGGTTTCTAACTGAGTATACATTTTGCAATGCACATATCCTTTTCTAATGACTTTTATTAATCATTTGTGGTGGTTAACCCTGAAAACTAGCAAAATAAACATAAAAACATGAAAGCAACAAATACAAAAAGGTCATGCATATTTTAGATTACTAGATTAAATAAACTAATAGCTTGAATTTGTAAAATCATTGTATGATTATTGTAAAATGCAAAGGTTTTTTTGAGATAAAAGTCACCATTCCATATTATATTCTACACTGGTCTTTAATTTTCCAAATTTGTAAAGGATCATATCATGTGTGACTGTGTGGCAGGGAAGTATGACAGTGGTGAGGTCTGCAGTAGGAGTGACGGATGCATTCAACGTGGAGGTGGGATTACATCAGGGATGAGCCCTCTCTTATTTGCAGTGGTGATGGACAGGCTGACAGATGAAATTAGACAGGAGTCCCCGTGGACTATGATGTTTGCTGATGACATTGTGATCTGTAGTGAGAGTAGGGAGCAGGTTGAGGAGACCCTGGAGAGGTGGAGATATGCTCTAGACAGGAGGGGAATGAAGAACAGTAGGAACAAGACAGAATACGTGTGTGAATGAGAGGAAGGTCAGTGGAATGGTGAGGATGCAGGAAGTAGAGTTGGTGAAGGTGGATGAGTTTAAATTATTGGGATCAACAGTACAGAGTAATTGGGATTGTGGAAGATAAGTGAAAATGAGAGTGCAGGCAGGATGGAATGGGTGTAGAAGAGTGTCAAGACACACGGGTATCAACAAGAGTGAAAGGAAAGGTCTACAGGATGGTAGTAAGACCAGCTTTGTTATAGGGGATGGAGACGGTGGCACTGACCAAAAAACAGAAGACAGACCTGGAAGTGTCAGAGTTAAAGATGCTAAAATTTGCATTGAGTGTGACAAGGATGGATAAGATTAGAAATGAGTACATTAGAGGGTCAGCTGAAGTTGGATGGTTTGGAGTCAAAGTCAGAGAGAAGAGATTGCTTTGGTTTGGACATGTGCAAAGGAGAGATGCTGAGTATATTGGGAAAAGGGTGCTAAGAATAGAGCTGCCAGGCAACAGGAATAGAAGAAGGACTAGGAGGAGGTTTATGAATCTGGTGTGTGAAGACATGCAGGTGATGGGTGTAACAGAGCAAGATGCAGAGGGCAGGAATATGTGGAAAAATATGATCCTCTGTGGTAACCCGTAACAGAAGCAGCCGAAAGAAGAAGAAAGGATCATATCATAATATATGGCACAATAATATAGTGTGTACTTTGCTGCTACTTTTTGGATTTACACTGATTGTTTTTCTTTTCATCCTTTCTACAAATAGACAAGAAACACAGCTGAAACTGTACTTCCCCAGGTGGAGCTCCATGAACCCCAAGCATCTGTGGCTTACATTCCTTGGACTCAGCCTATTTCAGCTCTGCCATCTCAAGCCCTGCAGTGCTCAGCAGCTGCTACACCATTTCCGGGAACCCAGTTTTTACCTCTGCCAATTACTGTGCCTGAGCCGGCACCCCATGAACTGGAAGAAGCCAGTCGGGCCATTGGCAGCCTGCCAATTGAGAAACTTCTTCAGGAAGATGATGATAAAGACACGTATGTTTCAAGTCCTTCACTGTTTATTGAAGGTTTCTAAGAAGTGATAGATTTTCCATTTTTATTTCTTTTATTTGTTTTGTTTTGTTTATAGACATGTCTTATACTGTGGGGTACTTGGTATCTTAATTGTGCACAAGAAAGACCATTATTGTTTAATTGTAAAATAACAACAGAAACTATTGCAAAATATGTAATTTACACATAACATTACATAGCTTTCTCTGTACATGGTGGTATATACCTTATATATATATTTATATATATATATATATATATATATATATATATATATATATATATATATATATATATATTTACTGTAGCAGTTTCTGACTGTATCAGAGACTGGTGTAACAAAATGAAACACTATTCCATTTTCACATTATTATGCCTTAATATCCAATCATCATACACACATGAAAAGTGTGTCACTGCTTGCTGCTTTTCTTTGGTACAAACAGAGAGTAGAGTGGCTGTGTTTACTCCTTGATAACAACAAGAGAAACTGACTGCTCAAGTTCCAAACTTTACCACTGTGACCATAGGCACACCAAGTTTTTACATGTGTGTGGAGAATGCTGTACAGCCAGCCCAAACAAAATTATCACAACCATATGGATAATTATTGACTTACCTTCATATGTTAGTTGCTTTTGTTTCATAGATGTTTGTGTGACATGAGGTTAGGCTTAAGCCAGAGTAAGTCATGCTCTAGTGCCAATTTTGTGTACAAGGGGGAAAAATGACAAATGAGCTGCTCATCTACAGGGCACATGCTTTTTTGTGTTTTTTTCAATAAATATCCTATAATAACTTCTACTAACTATGTAAGAAAAGCAACAAATATTTTTGAGAATTTTGGAATCCATA
The DNA here is from genome assembly GCF_016835505.1 of Polypterus senegalus. Taxonomy (NCBI): domain Eukaryota; kingdom Metazoa; phylum Chordata; class Cladistia; order Polypteriformes; family Polypteridae; genus Polypterus; species Polypterus senegalus. Next base: position 138,560,561 of record NC_053162.1, read on the forward strand.
TGAAGATTGTAAACATGATTAGATATGGAATTCAATTAAAGTTTTTTCCTCTAATGTAAAAGTTTGGTTAAAACAAAAATCTACAACTGCCACCTTTTTCTAATAGCAAGAGTGCTTAACACTGCAGTAGGTACTACTTAAAGTCAGTATATAGTAAATTAATAGGGGGTTACAATGTAATAGATGGTAGCATGCAGTTTATGAAAAATTTGCTTTACACTATTTCTAGCAGCACCAAGTAATAACTACAGCAACTGGACAACCAGGGTGTGATTTAAAGGGTCAACAGAGGCAAATTGTATACCTAAACTTTTTTACACCCTGGCTTTCCCCAGGCCATAATATAATGTAGAGTAAATTCCAATGCAGCATTTACTGACCTTTGATCTCAGCAAGTTATAAGCATGTCACAAGTGTTTTTTACACACAATGAGAAATTATTGATGGTTACCACAGTTCCGGTAAAATTCCCAAAAGATTAAAATACTAATATAAAGTTCAGTTCTGAAACATCAAGTCAGTCAGTCATCGTCAACCCGCTATATCTTAACAAAGAGTCACAGGGGTCTGCTGGAGCCAATCCCAGCCAGCACAGGGAAGGAACAAATCCCGGGCAGGGTGCCAGCCCACCACAGGGCACACACAAGGGACAATTTCAGGATCGCCAATGCAAATAACCTGCGTGTCTTTGGACTTTGATAGGAAACCGGAGCACCTGGAGAAAACTCACGCAGACACGAGGAGAACATGCAAACTCCACGCAGGGAGGACCTGAGAAGCGAACCCATGTCTCCTTACTGCAAAGCAGCAGTGCTACCACTGTGCCACTGTGCCGCCCAAAACATCAAGTAGTTTTCAGTAAAATGTTCAAACAATTACATCATTTGGAATTTGACAGCTAAACAACTTGCATTTTTTGCAGAGTCTTTCCATACTGAATACCATCACAGATGCTTTATATTATTACTATTATAGCAAAAAGTCAATTTATTAAAAAAGGCTTAATCATACAATCCTGTTTTAATTGCGTTCTGCAATAACCTGGATATGCCATCTCATTACATCCCTCTTTCTTAGTGCTTCTTATTGCCTTTCTTCAGTGCACATTCCAGCCCTTTGGTGGATGACATGATGCCTGGATGTACAAACATACACCTCACAGTTTGCTATCTTACCTTAGTTCATCTGACATTCCCACCCTCTTCTGGATGCCAGACAACATTACACCCAGCAAAAGCATGAAACCTGGACACATGTGCTGTCACTCTATATATAGAGAGATTAGGCTGATACAGGGTGACTTGAACCATTTTGAGATACAATTGGTTACATTTCTTTTATTTTTTCAGTTTGAGGAGAGGCAGGAGAAGCTACTTGCTCATGGTCACACAGTGTGAGTAATCGGATTTGAACCCACATCTCTCTGCCTTATACGAATCATTTTTTTACAGCTGAAGCACGCGCAGGTTAAGGGACATCCATAGTAATCTGGAAGTTGGAGATAAATTGATGAGCTTGTCACTCTTTGTTTACAGTTCAGCCACTAAGTAACTTTTTCAGTGAATTATCCACTTTTGTTTTAAATAGAAAAATGTGTTCCAAGCAAATGTGTATTCAAGTTTCAAAGCAGACACAGATGCCCTAAAATTGATTTGTTTTATATAGGTTAGGTTTAGTCATCTAAAGGGAATTAAAATACAAACCAACCAGAGTAGGTTGTGAACGCATTTCCAAAACCCTTAATCTTAAAAATAAATAATAATTCATTGCTGACATCTTACATTGTGACACGAGAATATTAGAACAAAATGGTTAGTCAATTAGTATGTATCTTAAATGGTGCTTTTTGTACTGTTTTTTCTAGGAAAGTAAATTTATCTTATATGACCTGAGGGTTGCTGCTTCGATAATTCTAGTAATTAGAATGCTAACATTATGCATTCTCTGACTAAAATTATTTTTTACAAACCAGTATTTTGATTTTTGTGTTTTTCTTTTTTTTTTTTTTTTTACGTAATTTCATGAATGAACTTTACATATATGTTTATGTTGTGGTCGTCTGAGGAAAAAAACGAGCCAATGACTGCAATTAATGCTGGGGTGCCAACCCGGCTGTCCCTGTTTGTTTCCAAAACAAAATAAAACAAAGCTTGATGGTGCAATTACTAACAGAAATGTCACATTCTAGTGTCCTAACAGATAACTGCTGCCTATTAAGTTTTCTTATTAAGGTTTGAAGGAATTCCGTCTCTCTTTCTGTCCTGTCAAGAAGTGATGTCTCCATCTGAACTTTTATGGTCCTGGGGCTAGAAGGGGCAGAGTTAGTTGCCCTCATTGTTTGGCTTCTTGGATCTGTATAGGCAAAGGAAGACGACCCAGTTAGCAGCAGCACACCCTTTTGGTGTGACAATGTATATTGTATATGCAAAACAGCATCACAAAATATCTAATTCTAGCACAGTTTTCTACAATTAAATGATGTGTGTTAATTAGTGCTTTCTTTTACTCGGCCTCTCTACAGCAGCATCTCCATAACATTATTTCCTGGCCATTGTTGCACTATAATTTTACTACTTGTAGCTCTTAACACTTGAACAGATCTTGTAGTAACTTACACTTGTAGAGACATAAACCTGTACACAGTTTAATTTATTTCCATGTTATAACTAGCACATTATTTGCTAATTGTATGTACACTATAGTCAGTTAGTTATTATGACACTTCTGTGTTAATGTTATATATTGTCTTTTTAGTTATTCTTGTGGTTGTGTCCACTATTAAAGGCATTACATAGAATTAAGACTGTTTTTTTTTTCAGAACATGTGTCATTCAGTTTGGCAAGAATGTAATACATACATAATATGTAGCTTAAATTCTGCCTCTAAATCTTTTGGGCTTTCCCATTTTTCCTTATCAGGATTTACTTTAAGAATTACATCCAATAACCTATCAGATGCTACACATTGCTTTACAGCCTTCTTAGCAGTGCAAAGTACAAGGAGGAGGAGGTCTGGAGCATGCACTGATAGAGTGTGTTGCCATACCCACAACATGATCCCTAATTAGGATCTAAGTACAGCTGTAGACAAACCTTTTATATACTTTGAATAATTAGTCATTTGTGGCATGGTGATGCCTTGCTCCAGTACCCAGGCTCTGATTCTTGTCCTGGTCATTGTCAGACTTTGTTTGGAACTCCAGTTTTCTTTGTATATACCACTGATGTCCTGGCTGGATTGTTTGGCTGGTGTCAATTGGCCCTGTATGAATGGTTATAGATGTGTGAGCAAATGTGCTCTGTGATGGTATGGCAACTAAACCAAGACAGGTTTGTGCTCTGCTCTCAATGCTGCTGTTATAGAATAGGGTGTTCCATGCACATATAATTGAGTTAAGTAAATGGATGGATGGAAGGTTGACACAAGTAACTGCCAACATGTTAGTCAAGTAACTTTGGCTAGGGAGTTCTACTTTTATTAGTATATAAAATAGCAGAATTAATGCTGCATATATTATTTTGTCATTGTGTTAACACTGATTTCCATGCTAGATTACAGGATAAAAATACTTCTCCATGTTAAAAAAATAAATGAATCACGTTGAAATCCTACCCCAGCTCAGAAACTGACAAATCCCCTAATGAACATGTATTGAATTCTGTGATAATCCTCTCATAAAAAAATTCAAAAGTACAAGGTCAGTTTCAGTACACAAATTTTGTAACCACATTTAAGAATGCATTCATGAGTTCAGAATAAATTCACCAAAATATAGTTTGTTTGTTTTTTTATAAGATAAGCAAGACAAATATTATGAGGTGTTAGGCTGTTCTGCTTGGTTTATGTTAGCTTCATTGGTGTTTCAGATTTATATTTTTAATGCTACAAAATATTTAAATTAGGGCTGTCAAACAATTAACATTTTAAATCACAATCAATTGCAAAACTTCACTCAATTAATCTTTATTATTCACTTGTTTAATCAAGGCAGATCAGTATTGTCTAGTAGTCCCCAGTAAATGCCACTGCTGTGCAACTTCTTAGCTGCTAAACTGTGAAATTTGGTGTCTTTTATATAAATCATTGATATGTGGCACAATTTTCTCATGTGAAGGTAATGTGTAATAATTTTTAGACCTCACTGAATGACTTATCTCTACTTTGTGTCTTCAATTATTTTTTGAGGTCTGCACTCTGATACAAATCATTTTGCTTCATTCGGATTTTGCTCCTTAGACTTTTTAACTGAAATACATGTTTTGCTCTTAACCAATAAGACAAGGTCATTATACTTCTGTGATACTTAAATTTGTTGACAGTGTTGGCCTTTGAGCTGTCTGGGAGAGTTTCAGATCTGAAGCAACCATCATAAATGTTGCCTTTTTAGCCATTGCTAATAGAATAGCTTAGACCAGGGAGTTCACAAACTTTAAATCAATGCCTCCCAATATGTTGTACTATCTAGTCAGGAGCCCCACTAATATAAAGCCAAAGCGGAGAAGCAGTCATACTGCTTGATTTTCTATGACATATACTGTCTGTGATCCAATGTCACGTGATGCCTATAAGGCCAGGTGATTTGATTCTTTTTTCTTGACATGCCACCTCTAAGAATTAGAATATTCAATTCTTACTAGGAACAGTTAAAAGTGATTATTTCCTAACTCACACCTTTCCCTTAATATTGCAATTATGGATTTTAGTTTTTTTTATGTACATGAAATGCCTTTTTAATGTATTATTTTTATGTAAGAACAGTAGTATGATTTGTTAGAGAATAAATATTATCCATCCATCCATTATCCAACCCACTATATCCTAACTACAGGGTCACGGGGGTCTGCTGGAGCCAATCCCAGACCACACAGGGCGCAAGGCAGCTTAAAATTTCCAAATTTTCAATATGCAAAAAACTATACAGTTACATATAAATCCATATCAAAAAAGGTAGAAAAAAACTTCAAGTTATTTATGACTGCAGGTCACATACAAGGACAATAACTCAAAGTCAGCCCTGAAGGTTAAGTGTCCTTATGTTTAATAGGGTCATTTATTGTTAATGTCGGGTTCTGGTTTTGATAACTTTAAGCACAATTCTGCTTCTAATTTCAGCCATTTCCTGTATTTATTTTCAAAGGAAAGTTACCAAACATTGGCACCATTGTCAGAAATTATAGTTTTCCACTGTTTATTAATATTAATAACACTAAAATGCAATGACAGATACATGTACAGTAGTCATTATTAAAAATAGTTAAAATTTGTCTTTGTTAAGTCTTTGTCTTTGTAACGACGTAGAATTTGTACATTCTAGCCGTATTGTGGCTAAAGCACGCAGGATTAGGTGGTATGCCTTGGAAAAATGGAAAGTGATATAGACATTGTTAGTAGAATACAAGTAATGAAAATGAAAAATGAAAAATAACCTGCTGTATTGTTGAAAAAAATTTTACACTGTACAAAATGTCCATATGTTTTGATTCTTTTACTTTTAACAAACATTTCAATTAAATCTGAAATTTCATTTATTAGTTTATGTGTATAGATATACTATATAGTAGTGATTAGCTATCATTAAAAGAAAAAGTTATTACTACAATGAAAAGCTGAACAAGGGAGGGTGACTAGAAAAGTAGGTGTATCACTCAGACAGTCTTTCTATCCATACATACATACATACTGTATGTATGTACATGTAAGTATATGTGTGAGAGTATGTGAATAATACATACTTTGAATTCAATAACTGCAATGACAAATGTAATACTAAGTTTTTTATTTGAATGTGCAGCTACAGGTTCACAATCACTTATATGAAACCCTCATTGCATAGTGTGTCTAAAAAGTATGGAATTTGGCAGGTTTCTGAACAATGCTGTACAAGTACAGTATATGGATTCATGCTATTTGATAATGTGTTTTCAAAGTAGCACACCATTTAAATCAAACATATATGTAGTTTTCTTTGATTTAATCCACAAGTTGTAATACAAAACAATTTGTTTAAAGGTTTGCTTATATCAGCCATGAACACGCTACACTGGCCTCAAAATGCAAGTTTAAACAAATAGCATGCAGCAGGCACGTAGTATGAAGAAAAGCAACATTAGGACCTGTTCATCCTGTTCATGAAAGATAATGTGCAGTTATACACATGCACAAAATTAGATCACTTTTACATCAATCCGTTCAACAGCACACTTTGGAAAGCTATTTATGAATCTTCAAGGCTTTTTTGTATCTCTTGCTGACTTGTCTGCATTGATTGCAAATATACCACAAATGATATACACACATCCAAGGAGAGTTTGGAGGAGTTACTATTCTAACCTTAGTGCCTGTGTTCTGGCATCTCAGAAAACTATAAGAACTACATTAAAGTAGCTGTGGTTTGAAATTGATAGAATATAAAAAGAAAAATGTTACACAAAACCGAAACTGTGAAATTCACGTGCTAATCACTCAATAACTAAACTAACTTTACAGATTGGTATATTGTAAATCCAATGTGGAGAGCTTGATCCTTGGCAGATAACTTGGCAAAATGTCTATGCATGAGGGAAAGTAGCCTGACACTATGTCTATACTTTTAGAATTCCTTCTGCTTGTAAAGGCCTGATGTCGCATAGGTAGTGGTAAGTGTTGGGAAGGCATAGCTGTAGCAGTCAATGGGTTATTGGATGGATTGTGACAAGTCTTTCCTCTTAATTTTACATCATAGTGACAATATTTAGTTCTTTGTTACATCTTTACTTGAGTTAGTGCCTCAAATGAACACTTTAGTGTTTGAATTCCACTTCAAATGATAAAGATGGGAGTTCTGTTATAAGGATGGACACTGGGAAAGTCAAAGTGACTCCATCTGTTTGACCATTACTGTATATTCATGATTTATTTCAGTCTCTAACTAACAGGTGGTGTAGCAGGTTACATTATTGGCAGTGGAATATATGTGACATAAGAAAAAAGCAGTAAATGTATGTCAGATCTGGTGATGTTATACTGTAAATGTAATTACAGGGTTTATATACTATTTTGACCACTTCATACATACCTAAAAATATCTTGAATTTATTAATGTTAATTAATGGATCTTTAAGCAGTGTTTTTATAGTAAATGATACCAAGTATCCCTGAATTGTCAATATTATTAAATTAACTAATGTTATATAGGCATATAATATTTATATAAGTAGTACTTATGAATGTCAGTTTAGTAAATAAATTCAAAATGTGTTATAAAAACTCATCACATGTGTTCTTTGCCTATTGATTATACTGAAATGTGTACTTTTCTGGATTTTTCTGCTTTAAAACCCAGTGTACCATAAATCATTTTAAATACAGTTTTGTTTTGTATACTTCCCCAAAATGTATTTAACAGCTACATTAAACATCAGCAGGGCTTTGTTTCTAATACAAAGTAGCATTCAAATAAACTGAATTTCAGTTCAAACAAAATTTTTTTTTTATTTCATCGTTCGGGGAATGGTGTAGTCATGATGAAAATTTTAATAAGTAAAATGAAGCTTCCATTTTTTTTTTCTTGAATCACTAATGGAAAAATTGAATCACATGCAGTAAAATAACCCACACTTTTAAGGAAATATCAAGCTCTTTATCAGTCAAAACACATTATAAAATGAAAGTAGAGTGAAACAGGAAAGCTATATTAATTTATAATAAAACATGAAGCAGATGGCTTCTGCTAGGATTAGGAAGGGCCAAGATCTCAATAAACATATTCAGTTGAATAATGAATAATCCAGGAACATGATATTTTCAAAAAAAGAATGATATTAATATCTGAAAATTTTAAAAATGTAATTTATTTTTATCTTGAAATAATTAAAATACAAAACATAAAATAAGCACACTTTAACATATATTAAAAAGTAGGATTTACAATAAAACTTACCATAAATGGAAAAAGCCATGCTAAAATCCATGTACAAATTCATTTGTCAAAACTAATTAATATAATTTAGCCTGAAAGGAAAGCAAAGCTTTACTATGCAGCACTGGGCATAAGGCAGGAACCAGCTCTGGGCGGGAAAGCAGTTTTACTTAAAAATAAAAATGTAAAAGAAATTTGTGTTACATCTAACAATCATACAAAGAGGCACTCTGCTGTTTTTAAATTGAACTAAATAAATGTGTTTGCTTAAAATTACTGGGAACATTCATTGCTCCTAATTGTAACCATATTATCCATTTCCCAATCATTTTTGTATTTCTGCTCAAAATTTACATGACATTTTCATGTTATTTTATTTATGTTTGCTGATCCCCTTAATTCTTTGTATTTTCATGAGAGATAAAATACGAGGAAAGTCATTTGGTGTAAAGCATAATCTAAACAAACACATTTTCTTTACATTTTCAGTTGAACACATAAAAATTAGGTGTTTGCATAGAGTAGCATTCCTCTAAATATGTATTCCCTGTGAGGTGCTAAATTTAAAATTGCAAAACGTTAAAAGGCACACATTTTATATCACTTAAGTTAAAATTAAAGTTTGTAAAAATATATACAGTAAATAAATATTGAAATGCTTAAGTTAAACTTGAGAGTGAATTTATTATCCTTAACATTTTGGAGACAATATACTACAGGTCACCTGTACTTTTTAAACAATCATTTCTTAATTACATTTTGAAAAATATTAAATGATAATGTCATGCAAAATCTGCTAGGCAATTTGTGAAACCTAAAATTTACCCTCCAATGTTGTTAGAAAGTCAAAGAATGAATGGGATTTGCTGCCATTAACAACTCAACACATTGTGGTTAAATTGTCTTTTTTAATTTAAATATTATCCAAAACTTGCCTAAAATATACCCAGAAAGAACAAAACACTAGACTGCAGATATAATAAACTTGCATACACACAGGGTGGTATTTGCAGAAAAACCCAGTAAAGATATTTCATATGCCTGTTGTTGCCTATATTAAATGAATATTTTTTTACATTTTTTCTTTGTCATTTTTATAAACAAATGTAAAAAATGTATTCTATTCTGGCTTGACAAACTTTTTATTAATAATGTAATATTTCTGAATTTCTTTCTGGGTGATTCTGCATGAATAAAGCTGTATTAATTAATCATCATGTTAAAAAAATAAAATTCTGACTTTAAATTGTACCGCATCTTGTTTATGTTAATGCTGAGAGTGAATGGAGTGTATATTTTATGATGACATAATAAAGCTGTTACTACAAAATACTAACAGGAACAAACATTGAAAATGCCACAAGTCCATTGCTGGTCATATATAATATAATATAATATAATATAATATAATATAATATAATATAATATAATATAATATAATATAATATAATATAATATCAGCTCAGGTCATGTTGGGGAGCATGCAACCCCTCAGGCAGACAAATGGCCTAGTCCCACCATCCAGAAATGACCCTTTATCTGCCGCGGCCAGGTGTTAAATGGGCATCCCCATGGCATGGTCCAGCTACTCTGATCTTCAATAACGAGGATCCTGTGAGCCGGATCACCCCTGGAAAAACACACCACAAGGCCATAGTTCCATAACTTATGCTCCCTCACAATGCAGGTAATGTGCCTCATTTGGGGCTCTATGAGCAACTGCTCATTCAACACAAAGTCAAACCAGAGGTACCCAAGACACAGTAGCAAAGGAGTCCAGTCTTCGTCTCAGGTCATTGGACAGCGTCCATGTCTCTCAAAAATATTGCAAGATAGGAAGCACCAGAACTCTAAAGACTTGGACCTTTATCCGTTTGCAAAGGAAAATTGCCACACATCCCTATCCAGCGGTCTCATGACCCCCAATGCTCTCCCAATCCTTCAATATAATATAATATAATATAATATAATATAATATAATATAATATAATATAATATAATATAATATAATATAATATAAAAAATATAATATGGGTTGGTACCCTGTGCTTCAGAGAACTGGATTAAGAGGGTTTTATATTGTAGTGTTTTAATATAAAACATATAGTCATGCACTTACAAAACTGCTTTGTCAGTCTTAAGGAAGCCTAGAGCCTACTTAGCAAGCAACCCAATGCGTTGTTTCACAGCTCCAATGGACTGCTTTTAAATCCTGAACTAGTCATTGTCTGTCTGGAGTTTGCTTGCTGACCTCATATTTTTTGTGGGCATTATTTATGTATGCCAGTTTCTGAAAAAGTGCTTCTTATTAGTGACTTTAAATTGGACCACTGTGGATTGGATGTGTGCATGTGTGTTTCCTGTGATGGACTGTCATAGGCTGCTTCTTGCCTTGTACCTAATGCAGCATGGATAGGCTGTGGTTCGCAGGGCAGCTGAAGAGAACTGAGCAAGTTTGATAATGGGTGGGTGGATATTATAACATACAGTTCTGGACTTCAGGGTTTATAGAGCACACATTTTAAACTCAGACTATTGATGATACAGAACTACATTGCAACCCTCACTAATCCATTATGGACAATAGAATGCTTTAAACTATCAATCCATCCATCAAATGCAAATATTTCTATAAAGGGTTAATACTACCCTTCTATTCTGGAAGCATCAGGCACCAGGAAGAAGTCAGTCCTGTGCATTGTGTTAATCTTTCATAGGGTACACTCATCAAACCCACTCATTTTACTCCATTTTAGAGAAATCAGTTAAAGTAATGTTTCATATGTTTAGCATGTGAAAGGAAGCTAAAACTAAAAAAAAATAAAACAGGGAAAACCCAGGCAAAAAAGTAAGAATGTGTAACAGTGCCTTGGTAGGAAATCAGATGAGCAGTAAACACCTAGTCATGGTGCCCCCTTACACATATTTACTAATATTTCAGGAAGTAAATGCAATAAAAGACAGGGAAGAAAGATGCAAAGATTATAGACCAGTAACACTATTAAAAAAAAAAATGTCCAAGTTTGAAAATACCCAAATCTGGTAATATGTTTTGTGCTGAATCCAAATATGATTTTAGAAATTCTTATTCTGGTAAAGTTTTTGAGCAACATGCAATTTTGGTTTGAATATATATATATATATATATATATATATATATATATATATATATATATATATATATATATAGATAGATAGATAGATAGATAGATAGATAGATAGATAGATAGATAGAGAGAGAAACATCTCTCTTAAGACTCCAGCTGTAGTCCGCCAGTATGCTGGCACTCCATTTGCCTTTGTAACACTTTTCCATATTGAAAATATGCTGATCCAGGAATTTCCCACAGTCATCAATTACTGCACCAAGGTTTTCTGAAAAGTAGTCCAAGTGGGAGTCCAAGAAATTAAATGACATACTGCATCCAATTTTCTGTAATAAACTTAATCACTATTTTAATATAGTTTTAAACCTTATGAGTTTCCAAACAAGTTGTGCAGAGACTTTTGAAGCTCTGCCAAGCAGTTTTCTCAACTTCATTAAAGTTTTCTTTTAATCTGTAATTTTTTCTAAGAACCTATAAAATGTATAAAAATAAAAACAAAGTTTTTCATAAATCTAAATTTAATATGTAGAAGAGAAAGACAAACTTTCATATGATCAACAATTGGTCTGTTTACAACATTTTGTCTTTCCTGGAACAAGTGAGGTACGTCTAGAAAACTCTTTCTGAATGTATTGGTTCCTTTCGTTCTTATTGTGACACTCACAAAACAAACAAACAAACAAAACAAGCTATAAAATGCTATTTAGTATAAGTACCCAGAGGAAACTTTTAATGTAACAGTGGTTGATATTTTACAAATACTAAATGACAAAAATATGAAGGTGGCATCACAAGAAAAAAAAGCCTGATAGAAAAAAAAAAAAAGCTTGGAATTAGTTTTATAAAGTATACTTAGAACTTCTATCACAACCCTATGGACAAATTGTTGTTGCTCAGTGTAAGCTATTATTGCCCTGTGTGAAACCTTAGTACACCTTTATTACATGATAATGAATATGCCTATGCAAAATTTCCACTAAAACATGTTCACATCCACACTCAAAATACCAGAATTCACTGCCAGACCAACTTCCTGCTACTGGCTCTGAGCTCTCAGAACTGAGTGCAGCTTTTTAAATATCAGAGTTGCAGTCTTCTTTCAAATGAGAGCACCTTATAGAAAGCACCATCTCCTGGAGACTCTAAGGAGAATCATTCCCATAATGTACCTGCAGCAAACTTATTTAAGCGACCAAGCTCCCATAACTTCCACTGATCAAGTTGCCTTTTTTAACATAGAGCTGCGAGAAATGCAGAAATAAAGAATGTGATTCCTTGGGAGAAGGCCTTGAACCCTCCAGTTTATTTCTCGCCATTGCCTACATATGCTGGGAACACACAAAAAAAATTACATGAGGACATAATGTTCTGGGTTAATTTCTTTTTCCAAGTCAACTTGTGACCCTGAGGTAATCACTTATATTTTCTGTGTCCCCCACTGTAAACAATGCATATGTTAAAAAATTGTGAAGTATCTCGTAAGTCTGCCATATTATTATTATTATTAATAATAATAATAGGTTAGGAGCAAGCACTGATACAGTGCATTGCCGCACCCGCCACACGACAGACCCACTCAGGATCCAAGTGCAGACATACAACGGATGACACCTCAGCACCACACTAGTTCAGATGGAGTGGAACAGTGTGAGGTTTTTTTATGATGGCTGGAGTGCCAATTCTGCCACCAACCCCCAAGTTTTTCCCTGCAGGTTGGAGACCCTACATGCAGAGATGGATGCAGATTAATGTCATACTCAGGACGGAACAATTGCAGGTTAAGGGCCTTGCTCAAGGGCCCAACAGAGCAGATAATAATAATAATAATAATAATAATGATGAGGGGGCTACAAGACTTTGCAGTGGTGAAAACCACTGTCTCATAACCCGAGGCACTCTTTGTATGGGTTTTCCACCAGGAACTCTGATTTCCCCATACAAAACACATATATAGAAGATTCTGAGCCGACCCATTGTGTGCAAGTGTAAGTGTGCTCTGTGACAGACTAACGAAGAGATGGTTTCTTCCTCATATGCAAGTGTTGACAGAGTTTCATAGCTCCTGGAACCATGAACTAAACAAAGAGTGTTCTGAAAATTAACAGATAAATAAGCAATGAACACAGTTAACATAATCTCATCTAATTGCAATATTAAATAAAGCTGAATTTAAGAGCTCTTAGTGTTTGATCATCACACTTAAAGGTTTGTTATACAAATACAAATCTGGTTGAAAACCAGTCTTTTTTAACTGCACCATTATTTAACTGATTGAGAGCTATGCAGTTTCACTAAAGTTTCCCAGTAAAATGACTGCGACCAACAGGTGGTCACACTTGAGTCGATCCCAAATTCAGAAATGACCCAAGGAGTTAAAGACATAAGAAAAATGTTATTAATTATAAAGAATAAAAAATATACAGGTTGGTAGAATCACAGTACAGTAATCACAACCAAAAACTATAAATCTACAGTCTCTCAGGGCACCTAACTAGGAAGACATGACTCATATCTGCCTATTGCACTTACCTAGTTATACTTTAATGAGTCTCATCCTGATCAAATTTTCCACCCTTTCTTTTTGTTCTCTGGTCTGTTTTTCTTATTCCAATCATGGTATTGTTGATCGTAATCCTCCTGTCTTTAGTTATATTGAGCTAATCACCAGAAGGGGCTTTTAAGCCCTAGCCAGAAACTGTTTCTAGGTCAGGACCTAAAGCCATTTCTAGGATTAAGAATGATCTTGAGTATTCATGGGACTATCCTTCTAGAACTCCCCCTAGTGACCCATGGTCTTTGGGATATGCCAACCCCAAGTTATTCTTCTATAATAAGGAGTAAGAGAAAGGACCCTCCTATAATGTGTTACACCTCCCTGCTACTACTTAATGCTATGGTTTGTGTCAGTGTTACAGAATAAGTAATCTGTAACTCTATTGCAGCATTACAGCATAACACCTCTGTAGGTGGTGACCTGTTGTTACCAGCAAGTTGTTACTATTGCCAGTTCACTTTCCACAAGAAGATCCTACAGTACTACCAAAACTATGGTTTTGCCATTGCAGCTATGGTATCTTTCGTGCACTCTTTGACATGACCCATAATTGCTGTAACAGTTATGGTTATTTGGTGCAAATGCTAAATTCTGAACTTTCTACTTTACAGTACATGTCTTCATTAGAGCTCAATTAAGAAACAGTTTAATAGAAAGAAGAAAATGCAGTTACCAGTTTATGAAAGTCTCTATGTAAAATTAGGTACATAAAATATCCCACCATAAGTACTCTTATCCATCAGAATTCATTGGCTTGATAAGAATAGGATTACATGCTTATTTTCAATGTGGCAAAGTGGTCTCAGAAGTTAAATACTGGCATAAAATTAGATAATGACATTTATCTGGCTTTATTTCGACAATCTTGAAGCAAGAATAACTGGCATTACTTTGTTGTGGCCTGTGCAATTAAAGAAAAAACTATGCTTTGGCAACACCACAGCATTTTTAAAAATGCCATTTTGTATTTACGTAATTTGGGCTAATACAGATGCTATTACTCTTCTCCTAGGACTGTGATGGGTTATTGTGTACCTCATTAATCCTTATAACCATAATGTTTGCAAATATGTGCTCCTGCAAGGTTTACCCATGTCCAAGGGTATATCAACGATTAGCCCTAATATATGACTTCCATAATAGTTCTAAATAAAACTAAGAAAATCTACAAATTAGCAGAGATACCATAACCCACTCCTGGAACTAGTTCTGGAGGTGTGCTCATGCTAAAAAACTTGTGGAGATGTCATTAAGGCTCAAAATACACAAGGAGAAGAGTGAAGCTGTGTGCAGTGCTAGTTTGACATATCCAGATATAGTAAAACTTGCCAAAGGAAACTGACTCCTACCATGAAAAATGTAACATATCTCACCAAAAATTAACTAGTGTCTGTGTACAATGTTGGAAACTGCCCCCAGGTATATTTGGGTACAATTCTATATACAGCATTGACTCTAAAAGTAGTCTTCCTATTCAAGGCACGGTTCTCTCCTACCTTGGAGTTGTCCCATGTAACAGATTCAATGTTGTTGTGGAAATACTCACAAACTCCTGGATTGGAGCCATTCAGTTGGAGTTTGTACCAGTGGAGAAGAAGATTGCCTATATGTGACTTCAAATTGTAGAGAAGAAGGCTTTCATGTTGCTTTCATATATGAACACTGAGTATTTAGGTATGCTGGAAACAAATAATGGTTGTCTTTGTTCAGAATGAGTTCAGCTGTCACTTTTAGCTGAGCCTGGCTGACACATTATGATTCAAGAAGGATAGATTAGACATTTCCAAGGCTGTTCTTAGCAAGGATTGGAAAACATGATCTCAAATGACCATAGAGAAAATAGGTGGAAGGAGTGATTGGAGGAATTCCTAAATCTGGTGGAGACACTCTCACATGAAATCAATACAAGAAGTACTATTTAGGGAAGTGTCTATTTCTTTGATAGAGTGTGTAAAAAAGTCACATGCTGGCAAGGCTTTAGGTGTAGAAAAAAATGCTACCATACATGCTGATAGTACTGGATGCTATGTAGATGGTTTGGCTAACATGATGTGAATGTGGGGACAGTACCTGTATACTAGCAGGCAGAAATGGAGGCTTCCAGTTTTGGAAAGGGTTCTAGATAGTGTGTTCCAGTTACTGGGGGGTAATATTAATTAGTGTCCATGTGAAAGACAATTCTTAAGTTGAGTGTAATGGAGAATTTGTACAATAGTTAAACCTCAGATCCAATAGAAACAATACAGATTCTACCGTGGATCACTTCTTTGTCCTTGCATGATATTTAAAAAGTGATGGAAGGGGTCAATCTTGTTTTAATGTGTTTATTAATTTGGAGAAAGCATATGATTATGTAATCTCTTGTAACTTGAGTCATATCTTAGAATCCAGGACCAATGCTGCATTCCTTTTAGTTCAATACTTGTAAAGCAAGCGCTGTGTTCCCATATAGTACTTAACTCCACTAGGGGCCACCTGTTCAGTTTGCAATTTTCATGGACAGAATATCAAAGGGTATTTCAGGATTGCCTATTATCCACTTTGAAAATCTAAGGTTTAAATCTTTGCTTTTGGCAGACAGATACCAGAAAGATTTTCATTTGGGTGTAATGGAGTCAGGATGAAAATGTGCTTTTCCAAATTAGAGATTCTCTTTCAGCAAAGAGTGACCTGCATCCTTCAGGTAAACACATAATTGTTTCACAAGGATGAGGTGTTTGTGTTCCTCAGGTTCTTGCTCACAAGTGACAGTAAAGGTGATTGTGAGTTTAATTTAAAATCAATGTTGTGGCTGCAGTTTTAGGAACATTGCACTAGACTGGGGTGGTGAAGCAGGAACTAAGTCTGCAGACACAATTACTGGTCTCTCTGTGACAGGGAAACACTCTCAACAATACTGGAAGACCTCATAATAGAGCCACTGCTTCTGCAGATTGAGAAGAAAAAGATGTGATAGTTTGGGTATGCATTTCAGATGCTTAATGAGAATGACCCACTTGCAGAAAACCCAGAACATTTTATATATATATAATAATTCTTGGATGAAGTGGAAGGTGGAAACTGTTACTAAGTGTAGGGAAACCTGGATTTGGCAAACTCAACATGTTGCAACCACTACCCTCTCCAGGAAAAGCAAGATGACATTGAAGTGTGAAGTGATAAGATATCTCATCAAATATGAAGTTAATTATAACCTACAAGCCATCTGCTAATGCCTTTCAGTGCCTTAGATTATAATCTTATACTGGTCCCCGTCCCCGTGTCTGAGCATAGTTTTCACTTTCTACCCATATCATCATGCTGTTTTTCCAGGTACTCTGGTTTCCTCCCACATTCCAAAGATCTGAATGTCAAGTGTACTGGTAATTCGATATTGAAATGGGATGCATATGAATGTGTCCTTTGATGAACTGGTCTTCTTTACTCTTATGTTTCAAAGATAGCCTCCATTTGTTAAATTACAGAGCTTGTACTTTAAAGATGTTATGGTAAATTTATTGGTTCACTTGCAGGAAACAATGATACTTATATATACATTTTAAGTTTTCTAAAAAAGCATGAAGATAACAAACAATAAAAAAAGAAACACTTTCCCAATACATGCACACTCCAGAACAGGACTCTCTCCTTCTTTAAAATATGGAGTCACATTGCTGGCTTCTTTTTCACAACATGGAAGGAACACATATAAGGCTTCTTGGGTGACTTTTTTAAATTTAGCACTATTAAGCAGCTCTCTTCGGTTTTGCATTAAGTTTAAGACACTGCTCAATCCCATTCCTTCAGCATAATATCTTGTGTTCAGTGCAATTTTTCATATTGATTTGCTTTCATTTTCTTTTTTGTTTTTTCTCTTTTTCTTTCAAATTACTGTGGTTACCTTTCAGGGATCATAGGGTGCTGGATTTTTTCAGCTGGAGCTGCATAGTTTTGAGTGGGAAAAAATTGAAACAAAAGTGCATATTCATGATTAACAAATCAAAAAAACACAGTTTTTCCTCATTTTATTTTCAAGGATAAGGAAGTCTCATCACTAAACTGGAATTCAGGCTGCATATATACTGGAATTCAGGCTTGCAGCACCCAGCACAAAGATAATGTTATATTCTGTAAAAAATATTTTTGTAGGTAAGAAGTTACATCAAGCATATCATGGAAACTTAGAAAAAAATAATACAAAGCTGTTGGTTATTTTAAACATTTTAACAATAAGTTAAATTACTCAGAGAAGCTTACTTATATTTACTTATATAGAGGCTTACTTATATTTCACAAAATTTGGTGGTGCTGTGCCCACTGACCCTTAATGCAGAAACTCCTCTGACTACCAGAAAGAAGCAATTTGTAATTAAGAAAATTACATGAGTAAAAACCTGCTGCCTCAAAGTAGGGTGTTCATTAAACTACAAGTACAGCTAATAACCACAGTCAGAAGTCCATTATAGGAAGAATAAAGTATGTATCACAGCTTATGAATGGCAGTTTCACAGTGCAATCAGGAGAAATGAGATGTAAGATTCGACTTGTATATTAGAGACAAATGTGTTTCGTAGAAGGACATTGGAAGGGAGACAAAGCTAGCTCGATTTTGGGAAGGTTTAAACATTAAATTGCAAGCTCCTTCATGTCCATCTCACTTGTGTCTTTTTTATTTTAGGATCTTACATATCTATACGGCTAAAGGAATGAGAGAATATGCCATTGTTGCTGCAGAGAAAATGAGAGATTTAAAATGCCTTGATGCCAAGGAGCACCATGGAAAGGTACCTGAATATTATTATAGTAATGATATGTGGAGAAAAGAAACATTTATCCTCAGTCTCTTTAAGCAATATTTCATGGGGAAAAGACTAATGAACATTGGTTAGCCTTGTTGCCCCACTGTTTAACTTGAACTCAAATCCCTACACCTGCACTGTCTATGTGGAGTCAGCATGACCACAAATGGGTTTTCCTCTAGACCCTCTGGTTTTTGGCCCAAACATGTGCAAGATAGGTGGAAAGGTGACTGTAAAGCAGCCTCTCTTGATTCTATATGTGTGTATGCAAAGGCACCCTGTTCAGAATTGGTTCCTGCAGCTCGGACTCCCATGACACTGAATTGAATTAAACTGGATGAACAATGGATGGTTGGATAGTCATCAATATACTTTAGTATCCAACAACCTGATCCATCTAGAACAACACTATTAGTATGTTTTAAAATGCAGGTAAAAGTTAAAGTGGAAGAAGCCACATGGTTGGAAGATGATATCTAAAGCTTGAGATGAAAGCCCATCACAGATTGTTTGAAGAGTGTTCTGGGATGACAGAGAAGAGGCAAAGGCAATTTAAAGACTTGCCTCCAGTCTTTGAAGACATTTAACACTACAAGTTGGCTTACTCCCAGATGGACAATAATTACTTTGAATGAACTGAAAGCTAAATGTTCTTGCGGTGTCATCATATTGAGTAGCATAGAGAGCTGCTGACATAGTGAGAAAACTGAAAACAAAAATTTTAAAGAAGGTGTATCAACTGAAAGGCTTAAGGCAGCTCTCAATTAATGTTCTAGTCAAGTGTATATCCTGTAGGTGACAGAAAGAAACTGATGAGAAAAGACAGATGAGCTGGCAGTTGAAGAATTTTAAAACACATACTGTATTTAAGTGATAATTGATGACAAATTTTTAATGGCCTGAAGAGAAGCCTGAGAAGCAAGGTGAAAAGAAGAAAAGATGTCTCTAAATTACATGTATGTAAAATAAAAATGACATTGGTCAATATAATGGTAAAAAATTTTCAAACATGTAAGATTATACAAATCCGGTGTTTAGCAGTGAATGCTGCAGTTTATCCATTTTTCCTATAATCCTTTCATACAAATATATATTTACTTTTTAAAACGTTATACTATATGAATTGTCAACATGCAAGGGACATTTTCAATTTATCCATTCATTAGCTTTCTTACTATTCCTACATATTAAATATAGGGTCAATAGGTAGCATCGTGTATACAGTGTGTGAGGTTTCTTAACTCTGTTGGGACCCCCTCCAACAGGACGACAAGACGAAGTGCAATTGCTGCATCTGTGGAAGGCTGCCTGTCCTTTGTGGAGGCAACCGCAGGTTCGCAGCATAACACCATGGAAGCATCTCCGAGCTGATTGCAGTCGAGCTATAAGCACCTGTGGTCAATGGGTGATGCAAGGAACATTATAAATGCAGGGAACAGTATTACTAGGCCACTATCTAGTCCCTGACCCAGCCTGTTTTCTATTTCTGTGTATAGGAGAGTGGTATATGCGACTACAATAAATAAATGTACGGTTCCTGTTTCAAGTTGAGTAAAGCTGGCTTTGCTAAACACTCAGCCTCGTGTTTTGGGGTGCAAAACAGAAACTCACGCATCACATGGTACCAGGAGTGGGGTCTTGCACCAATGGAACCAAAAGAGGCATATGATATCCTGTTACCAGAGGAGCAAAATGAGGCTCCTGTGTGTGCCCCAGTCTTCATGCTCCCCATATATGTGCTGGTGAAGATGGCTCCCTCGGACAACCAAGATAGTTTCCTTTTCTGCTTCGTGCCCACAGCAACATCGATTCTCTGGGACAGGGGAGCCTGGGCAGCTTTCACGACCCTGTTTTTAACCAGGGTAGCTCTACAGATCATGCAAAACCTTGCTCCTGAAAGACTCGATGATTATGACTTCCTGAAGCAGCCAATCCTCCTTCATACGGCGGTGAGACCTGTGATCAAGGGGTTCCAGCTTCGTCTGTGGTATATTTATCTGGACCACCCTATATGAGAACAGATTCAAGACTTATTACTCCTGATTTATAGCTGAATCCATGGAGACACATTTGAGCATATTGTGGAGAAGCTCGCTATTGATGTAGTCCTGTCAGGGATAGATGAGAGAATTTGTGAAGAAATGCCTCAGAACAATGTCCACTTGCTGTTAGATCTGACTCACGGAATGGAGGGTGCACAGGCTTGACCCCGACTTTGATCCAGCCAGCACAGACTTCTAGAGTCGCCGGCACCACAAATGGAAGACGCCATCATGGGAACACCATATTGCTGACTGAACACAGCTGCTTTCGCTGTGATCAACCAGGACATCTGGCTCAGGAGTGACATCTCCCTTGCGCAAACCATGACCATCGGTCTGGCCCAGGTATGTGGCTCGCAAGTGTCCCCCAAGATGTCCCCCAAGATGTTAAAGGAGGACAATTTTAAGGTCTCTATTACATTGGATGGGCGGGAAGTCTTGGCACTGTTTGACTCTAGTAGTGACCTCTGTGTAGTCCATCGTAACTCACTTCGGCAGACCCCTTATAAAACCACAGAGCAACTGCACATCCGCTGCATCCATTGGGACATTAAAACATATGAGATTATATTACTCCCTCTGAAATTTAAAGGGAAGAATTTTAAGGTTTGGGCTGCCATATCAGACACCTCACCCTGGCCACTCTTAATAGGTAAGAGTAATGCCCTCTTCACACAGGCCTTGGCCACCTGCAGAGTGCCTCCCCCTGCAATGAATAGAGTGGATAGAGAGGGGCTTGCCACTGATAATGACAGTTAAGGAAATGGGTTTGAAATTGAGCCAGAGTTGTCCAGTGAGGTGGGGGACAAATCCTCAAGTGAAGACCCAGGACAGCTGTCAGACTTTTCCATGCCATCGCTCGCACCAACAGCCTCCCCAGACTGATCACCCAGTACATACCCAGAAGAAAAAGATTTAGCAGTGGGAGGTGAGGGTGGTGCTGCATCGGAAAAAGGGGAAGCAGCGGCTGCCATTGAAACAGAGTTTGCTCGCCAGCAAAGAGCTGATAGCACCTTGGACTTTGCATTCAAACAAGCCCATGTCGCAAATGACCCTTACTATTGGGAGAGAGAGGACCCGAACTTTAGAACACCACATTTTTAAATTAAGGATGGTTTTCTGTATCGGCCGATTTCTGATTGCATAGGCGATGAGCATATCGAGCAACTGGTGGTGCCAAGTGGACATAGGGAGAAAGTTATAAAAATTGCTCACAGTCACATTTTTTGTTACCTTGGTATAAAAAAGACAAGAGAACGCATTTTGAAACGCTTTTATTGGGTTAATATGGGCCAGGATGTGGAGCAATCCTGTAAGACCTATCCTGACTGTCAAATAGTTTCCGTTCACAGACCCGCCAGGGCAGCCCTTGTACCAATGCCTTTTTTAGATGTTCCCTTTGAGAGGGTGGGATTAGATATTGTTGGCCCGCTTCCCAAAAGTAAAAGAGGCTTTTAGTATATGCTCATGTTAGGCTTTTCGCTGCAAGAGCAGATTGCCAGATTGCCCTCTATTGCAGTGAAACACCAGCAGTGTGAGCAGGAGGCACACAAACGTAATTATTACAAGATGAGTAAACTCTGCGAGTTTAAGAATTGGGATCGTGCGCTGGTGTTGATTCCATCCAATTCAAATAAATTTCGGGCTGAATGGCAAGGGCTTCCTGTAATAGAAGAGTGTATGTCCCCAGTGAATTATAATGTCAAGATTCCGGGGCGATGGAAACCAGTACAGATTTTATATGTTAACCTTTTAGAGGAGTGGCACAACAACCATGAAGTTCATCTCACATCCACAGTGGTTCCCCAGACTGAAAATGCTATTGGGGAAGATTTAACTGACATGCAGAAAGCGGAATTCTTTCACTGATCAAGGGGAACTCTGATGTCTTTTCACCCAAGCCTGGCCAGACAGACATTGCAGAACACAATATTGTAACTCCACCCAGTGTTACTGTACAGGTGCGACTGTGCAGCCTACCAGAGGCAATGAGGAAGGTGATACATGATGAAGTCCAGCAGATGCTCCAGTTGGAGGTAATTGGCATTTGAATAAGATTTCTAAGTTTGACCTGTACCCGATGCCGCGTGTGGATGAGCTGTTGGAGAAGCTCAGGCAGGCCTTAAATATTTCCACCCTAGATCTCACAAAGGGTTACTTGCAGGTTCCCTTGGAGGCATCCAGTCCATTCTGGACAGGCTGGCTGAGTTTACGGCTCTCCCTTTTGATCTCCATGATGCACCATTGATCTTTCAGTGGATGATGGACCAGATCCTGCATCCCCATTCTGCATAAGTGGGTGCCTATTTTGACGATATTGCCATTTTCAGTAATGAGTGGGAAGCTCATCTTGTCCATCTTGTGTTGCTTGACAGTTTGCTGCTGGTGGGGTTGATGGCTAACCCTAAGAAGTGAAGACTGGGTATGTCAGAAACCAATTATCTGGGATATTCCATGAGGAAGGGTTTGCGTAAGCCTCAAACGGATAAGGTGGGGGAGGTGCTTGCATATTCATGTCCGAAAACACAGAGGCAGGTTCATGCATTCCTCAGGCTTGTGTGATACTACAGGCAGTTCATTCTCAACTTTATGCATGAGGCTGTCCCCTCACTGACTTGACAAAAGGTAGAAAGAATCGTAGTGTTGCCTGGACCAATGCCTGTGACAGAGCCTTCTTGGACCTAAAAGCCACTTTATCCTTTTATCCTTTTTCCCAGGTCTACGCAAATCCGAACGTTTTGAAGGAATTTATTCTGCAGACAGATGCAAGCGCTTTTGGTTTAGGAGCAGTACTCTCGCAACACTTTGAGGGGGAAGAACACCCCATCACGTTTCTCAGCAGAAAACTGCTACCCAGGGAGCGTAATTACTCGACCATCGAAAAAGAGTGTTTAGTGATTGAGTGGGCAGTGGAGGCCCTCTGCTACTACCTCTGGGAATGCCGGTTTATCCTGGTGACTGACCACACCCCGCTACAGTGGCTATACAAGCAGAAGGATAGGTGGTCCATTAGTTTGCAGGCGTTTGCTTTTGATGTTTGCCACCATCCCAGAGCTGCACACACCAATGCTGATGTTCTCTGCCACCTGTTTGAGCCCATCTTGGACAGTCGACTTGACACACCGGTGTGGACAAAGCTAAGACGGGGGATGTGAGGTTTCTGAACGATCTTGGGACTCTCCTCAACAGGATGACATGCCGAAGCGCGATTGCTGCCTCTGTCAAAGGCTTCCTGTCTGTCGCTGAGGCAACTGCAGGTTAGCAGGACTGCAGCATAACATTGTGGAAGCAACTTTGAGCCGATCGCGGTCGTGTTATAAGTGCCTGTCATCAAAGGGTGATGCAAGGAACCATATTATGATGCAGGAAACAGTATTACTTGGCCACTATCCTGGCTCCGACCCTGACCCGGCCAGGAGAGTGGTAGATCCCACTACAATAAACAACCATGCTGTTCCTGTTTCAAGTTGAATAAAGCTGGTTTTGTTAAAGTGCTGAGACTCAGCCTCGTGTTTCAGGGAGCAAGACAGTAACTCACGTGTCACAAGTACCTTACTATAAATATCAGAATTTCAAAGTATGCCAAGTGTTTCTAACTGTGTTAATTGCTAATTAATATAATCACAGCAGGGATCTTTAAAGTAGGTTATTGCTCCATTCGGTTGCTTATTTATAAGACAATTCTTGCCAAGAAAAGATTTATTTAATTTTATAAGCTTTAAGTGTTTACATTCTGCTATGTCACAATTATTGCTTAAGCAATAAGTGCTTCAGCAACCATAACTGACTTCTCATTAAGAACTTTACTGGGACAAAAACTGCAGCCACTGGTGTCCTAAAGGACTGACTTTTCAAACCCTTTTATCTGCAGCATAAATACTCAGTTTTGAGATGAGAACTCTTATTGTTTTTTGGTTTGTAGATTTAGAAAATAGTACTATTCCTTATTTAGTTTATTTACACCTGGAGCCCAGAGGGGTAAAGTCATAGAGGAAACATTACTGACAGCATTGTGGTTTAAAGTCCAGTGCCTTAGAATTTATACCATGCTTTTTGGCTCCCTTCAGATTATTGCACATTTTGGAGATAAAAATGAAGCTTACATCCCACGCACCACCAGGAAGTACACTTTCTTAATCCAGACTAGTATAAAATAATTTATTTGCTGTTTGTTGGTGATTCAAACAAAATTGTCAGTAGAAATTCCATGTGGAAATTATTTCAGAATACTTAACTAAATCGTTTACTATTGAAGAACACAAATCAACACTAACATATTATTCTTCTGTACCTTGGCAATGCTTGGAAAATGTACTTTACACTCAATTAAACATTATTGAATTGTATTACCCAAAACTGGGCACAGTTGCATAATCACTGGCAATGACATTTAAAACGCATTCACTGATATCACTCATTGTTACATTCTGTACAGTGTATCAGTATCAGCAGTGGAAGTACAAATACCTTGTCTTTGTTTAAGATGCCCTCTTTGCACAATGAAGCCAAAAAACGGCATTTTGCAAGATTTCAATTTCAGAAATGACCCATATTTTTCAACCTTTAATTATAAATGAAATTAAGTGTTAATAATTTAATTTTCTCATTGTTTCAGATCTCACAGTCTTTTTATCTTACAGGACCATCATTCATCCTATACAGAAAACAAAATTTCATGCAAGCACACTGGTAGTTAATCGATTATTAATTGCATTATTATAATAAATAGATAGATATTTGTCCTGAGTGGGAAATTTGGCTTTTTACAGAAAGTGGTTATTCATCAACAAAATTTGGAACTTTCAGAGGTAACTCATATTGCATTTTTAAGCATACGACCTATGAATCCTTCATATTCTGTTTATATTTCAAACAATTTGATAGCCATTTCAAATTGACCTCAGTGTAAGAATGTGTGTGACTGTATGCTCCTTATGGTGTACTGAATTTTCTTCTTTGTACATACTGCTGCTAGCAACTTTTTTTTGTTTTGAAATTTTAATTTTATTGCAATCATTCCATACAAATCAATCAATTTTTACAAAAAGTAGAATTAAGGACCAGTCGACCCCCACCCCTGAGAGAGAGAGCAAGGCAAACGGCGTAAAATTTAAGGCTTGTAAACATACCTAAATTAATAAGCCAATAGAGATGAATGGAGAAGACAAAGATATACAGAAATAATTGCTTCCTCTGCGCTTTAAGAGCTTATTTTAAAATATTATTTATTAGATCCTACCATGTTTTAAACAAAATCTGTACAGAACCTCTAACTGAGTATTTGATTTTTTCCAATCTCAAATAGTATAAAACATCGTTTTCCCACTGACTTAAAAGAGGAGAGTTTGGATTCTTCCAGTTTAGCAGAATAAGTCTGCATGCCAAAAGTGTAGTGAATGCAATCACAGTTTGTTTGTCCTTCTCCACTTTAAACCCATCTGGAAGAACCCCAAACACAGCAGTTAATGGGTTAGGAGGGATTGTGAGACCAAGGCTGTCTGAGAGGTAATTAAAAATTTTGATCCAAAATGATGTTAATTTGTTGCAGGCCCAGAACATGTGACCCAGTGAGGCTGGGACTTGATCGCAGCCTTCGCAGGTTGAATCATTTTGAAGAGTTTTAGTCGAGACAGATGTGCTCGATATATAATTTTGAGTTGAATAATTGTATTGTTTGCGCATATGGAGCTCGAGTGAATTCTCTGTATTGCTACTTTCCACTCCTTTTCTGATATATTAATTGAGAGATCTTTTTCCCAGTGTTCTCTTGGATCTTTGAAAGGGAGGGACTGTAAAATTAGTTTATATATTGTAGAGATGGAGTCTGAGTCCTTGAGATTGAGCAATATTTTTTCCATCATTGATGAGGGTGCAAGATAAGAAAACTTGGGAAGGTTCTTTTTAGCAAAGTTCCTAATTTGAAGATAGTGAAAGAAATGTGTAGCTGGAATGTTAAATTTGGAATGTAATTGTTCATAGGATGCAAAGACGTTGTCTATATAAAGATCTCTAAGCAAGTTAATCCCAAATGTTTTCCAGATATTAAAAACTTCATATGTTTGCGAAGGTTGAAAGAGGTGGTTCTCTTGCAGAGGTGCCACAGATAAAAGCTTCTCCATCTTAAAATTCTTTCTACATTGGTTCCATATTCTAAGTGAGTGAAGCACAATTGGGTTATTAGTATATTGCCAATAAATTGCATTTATTGGGGCACAGAGCAGGGAATATAAAGAAGTACTGCAGCATTTTACTTCTATTGCGGACCAAGCCTGTATATGTTCTATTTGTGTCCAAGTTTTTATAGCTTGTATATTTGCTGCCCAGTAATAAAATTGGAAGTTAGGTAGAGCCATACCACCTTCTGCCTTTTGTCTTTGTAGGGTCGTTCTTTGGATACGTGGATGTTTTGAGTTCCAAATAAATGAGGTTATTGTTGAATCTAATTGCTTAAAAAATGATTTATTGATGTATATTGGGATGTTTTGAAACAAAAAATGAGCTTAGGAAGAATATTCATCTTAACAGTGTTAATTCTTCCAGCTAGAGTGAGATGAAGGGTTGACCATCTATTCAAGTCTTGCTTAATTTTTTCCATGCAGATGGTGAAATTTTGTTGATAGAGAGCTTTATGTTTACTTGTGATGTTTACCTCGAGGTATTTAAACTGATCTGAAATGATAAAAGGTAGGGTATCTAATCTAATATTATATACTTGAGAATTCACTGGAAAGAGTACACTTTAATTCAGATTAATTCTGAGACCAGAGTTCTTTTGAAATTCTGTAAGTGCTGTTAAGACTGCAGGTACAGAATTTTGTGGGTCTGATATATACAGTACCATATCATCTGCATATAGAGAAATTTTCTGTTCCAGTCCTTCTCTGATAATCCCCTTTATCTGATCAGTATTTCGACAGTGTATTGCCAGTAGTTCAATGTGCTGCTAGCAACTTAAGAATTGGATTGGCTATACAGTGAATACTGAACCTAGATAATGTTTAACCAGTCTTTATCTTCAAGATTTGTAAAATAAGATTTGAAAGAAAGTCTTGTGGAAAACAGTGCAAATGCTGATTTCAAGTGTGTGTACAGTCACATTCCAAGAAAGCTTAGGGAAGTTTAGATAGTAGGAGGCAGTTAGATGATAATAATAACTAAGTAAATTGACACATCTCTTAGTTTCAAACACTGCAAAGGTCCCGGATTTTAGTTCTTTTAATTATGGCAGGGTATAGCTCAGAGGGTTTATAAGAATACTATTTATTTTAAGACTAACTGATGTATTAACTACAATATATAGAAATTTGGCAGCCTGCCCAAAAATATGCTAGTTATGTCTGCTTCATTGTTCTTTTTGTAATTAAAATAAGCATGTATTTTGTTCAGTATTTAATAAGCAAACATATTTTAGAGCATAGTCATTCAAAGACCCAGGCACATTATTCACTTGTATTTGCTTTAATATAATATGGTAAGCTTTTTTTATACCAGAAAATAAACTGTAAAAAGACCAGCAGACAAGGAATTATCTAAATAACATCAGCACAGTTCTTACCAGCAGAATAAACAGTTTTGATGTTTTTAAAATGACACAAAAAAATCTTAGTCTTTTAGAAAATGAAAATAATCATAATTTATTTTAATTTTAAAAATACTTCCAGTTAATAGATTTTTGGTAGTTTGCTAACAAAATGACTAAATATGCTAAAAATTTCATTAATGCCCTTCTGTAACCAAGATTGTTTTCAGATAATATCATTTTAAACAAAGTAACCATCAGCTCTGTTGCAAAGGGGTGTAAAGATGAACTCCCACAATATATAATTTTGTGCTAAGCTGTTATTTCAGAATTAGTGACTTCAGTAAGTACAGCCTAAAGGGACTGGCATGGAATGTCTCTTTACATGATTTACATTTACTTCGGCAACTATTTTTTTTCTCACTGTTTTGTGACAAGCGCAGAATGTCCCTTCTATTGTTATTGCATACATTTCTTTATCTTCATATTTCAAGTATGTCTAATTGCAAGCTTATAGACAAAATGCTTCTTTATAATTGCCTCAGATCCTTATAAAAATCATGAACAGAATAGACATGAACTTAAAGAAAGAAATCTTAAATAAACTATTACCTTAGTGACAATGTTGAACAGGTTTTGTAATAAAAGTGTCATTCAGTATCATAGTTTAAGCCAGCAGTTGTTTGGTTAAACACACCCTCTTTAAATCACCATGCAAACTGTGGTGGCCTCCATCTCTCTATTAGGATACAACAACATGTGAGTAGCACAAAGGTATTTACATTTAATTATATTTCATTATTTTTATTGCTTTTGTTAAACATTTGCAACCAGAAGGAAATTATGTTTTTGCTGACGTTTTGGCATAACTGCATATTGCCATCATGCATGTAAACGCCTGGCATTTAAACTTGGAAGGCAGTATTGAAACCTCTGGGATTTCCCTTTAATTTTGCATTAGCCCAACCAAATGTCAGTAAAATATGTACTAAAACTCTAAGCTTAACACATATGATTTATTAGCCTTTTACAATGAGTTTATGTACTGCAAAAAGCCGCATATTACTTATAATAGAAGGGCTTTCTAAGACCTGACATAAGTCAAACTATTTAGCAGATACGATACCTCAGAGGAGAGGAGCTTCTTTTATTGCATGTTGAACAATAATCCTAAATAAAGTAGTTGGAGGCCTTGGAATTGATCCTGATCATGTAGGAGTTGCTGGTGAGAAATTGAATCTTGCTAAATTTTAGGCTATGTTACTCGACTAAGTTTGGTAAAAAGATTTGCAAATTACTATTGAACATTTATTGAGCACCATAATATTCCTGATTGTCAGTTGTACAGGCTAATATACTTTTGAACTATTATGTAAAAGTTTTAAGCACAGGTAAAACAGTTCTGCAAAGTGAAGATGTTTTCCTAAATAAGTAACAGTAAACTAAATCAGTTTAATATTCAATTCAAATTCGGTTATTTTTTGTATAATGTTCAGCACTGAGTGCAGACTAAAAGTACTGCAATAAATTCACAAGTAAAATACAATTACAAACTTTACAAATTACAAATTGTAAATTAATGCATGTACATACAGATACACATTTGTTTAAATACACAATACAAAAGGAATTCCAAATTAATTAACATAACTAGCCACCAACCCTTCCTGGCATTCTACAGTATGAGAATTTTACAATACAATCTTTCCATTCTTTGATTCCAAGTCTCTTAATATTTTGTGTGATCACTCTATGCCTTTAAGGCTGTAATCAGTTCTCTTGTGTACTCTGCTGTAAACTTTCATAAGAAAATCAGTTGGTAGTTTACTGCACTGAATCTTGAAGAACTTGCCACAGTTCTTAAGCAGACTTTGTCTGTCTCACTTGATTCTGTCTCTCCACAAAATCTCAGACAATCTTGATGTAATTGAGATCAGTTCCCTTTAAAGACCATACCATGTGTTGCAGAACATTCTTGTTCTTCTTTTTAGCAAAGAAAGTTCTTAATGATTTTGATCATGTGTTTGTGGTCATTGTCCTGCTACAGAATGAACTTGGGACCAATCAGCTGCATCTCTGATTGGTACCATGTGATGGATGTGAATCTATCTGTACTTCTCAGCATTGAGGATTCCAATCTATACTAATAAAAGGCAAAGCCCTCACTCACTCACTCACTCACTCACTCACTCACTCACTCACTCACTCACTCACTCACTGACTCATCACTAATTCTCCAACTTCCCGTGTGGGTGGAAGGCTGAAATTTGGCAGGTTCATTCCTTACAGCTTCCTTACAAAAGTTGGGCAGGTTTCATTTCGAAATTCTACGAGTAATGGTCATAACTGGAAGCTGTTTTTCTCCATTTACTGTAATGGAGATGAGCTTGAATGCCGAGGGGGCAGAGTTTCGTGTGACATCATCACGCCTCCCATGTAATTACGCAGTACATAGAAAACCAGGAAGACCTCAAAAAAGCGCTGAAGAAAACATGCATTATATAATTGAGAAGGCAGCGAAACAATAAGAAGTGAGCGAGTGACATATACAACCATATTCATGAGTTCTGCTACTTCGGAAACAAAGCACGATGTAAACCTACACTTTAAATTAAGTTCATAGACAGGCTGCCGCTGGCGTTTGTAATTTAGTGCCTGCCCATATAAGGCCGTCCGTCAGCGGCAATACAATAGCAAACTCCCACTAAATATTCACGGGTTAAGGACTGTGCTTATGCAGAGGAAGATGAGATGGTCAGGGTGTTGTTTGGTACAAACTCAGCGAAACTGCGAGAGAAAGTTTTAAGTGCCAGGACTAAGGTAACATTAAATACAGCCATGGACATAGCACGAGATGGCACCAGCACAGCTGGGAACCGATGCATGTACACGAGCGGCTCACGTGAACTGGCGCAGTGCACAGATAAAAGCAACAGTTCCAAAGAGCTGAACAAAACCGAATTACACAATTGAAAAGGCAGCAAAAATATGAAGCGTCTGATAAGCATATTCATAAATCCAGCTACTGCGGAAACAAAGCACACGGTGGAAAAAGTCAATGTCCGCTAAAGGAAGACAGTGTAAAAAACGTGCATGCAGTGTGTCAGGTCTCAGATAAAGAAGAAGACGAGCTGTTTATTGATGCAGTAAGAAACGAATCGATGAATGAAACCTGTCATCTTTACAGCGATTGACAAACACGGAATGTAACTTGAACACAACACATCCTACAAATACGAACCTGATTGAAAGAAATAATGATAATCAAATCCTTGATGACAGCAACACTCAGTAACACTCACAAAACAAATACTGTATATTGACAGTCATGTTACGTTATTTTTAAAATGTTCCCTTTTCTTTTCTAGCTTTTTAACACACTACTTCTCGCTGCGATCGGGTATATATATATGTATATATATATCCCGATCTACATACTCGAATAATGGATACTTTATTAGCCATCAATGATTGTTTTGGTAAAGCCATACTCAGTGTATTCATTAGATGAGCGGTAAAAAGTAAGAGCGAGGGGAGGATGACTTATTGAGGCATGCAGGCTGTAGTGCGCGTCAACTCTATCTGAATTGCGCGATCACATTTAAAAAAATATATCTTTTCAAGTTCTATTTAGTCCATATGTGTCAAACTCAAGGGCGCGGGCCACATCCGCCCGGCATGTAATTATATCCGCCCGAGATCATTTTATATACTGTATTATTGTTATTAATGGCCGGGTATATGAAGCGCTGGTAACACAATAAACTACAGATCCCATAATGCAGCGCTTCAGCTGCCTTGCGACACTTACCGCGTTAATCAAGTCTAGCTTATGATGCTGCAAGTTATTGCGAAGCTAGCTCACACGATGCTGAAGAGAAAAGTTGATTCTGAAAATAGAGCCTTTAAAAACCGATGGGAGGCTGAGTATATGTTTACTGAACCCATGTGTCTCATTTGTGGAGCTAATGTGGCTGTAATTACAGAATTTAATCTAAGACGGCACTATGAGACAAAACATCAGGGTAACCTGAATGCAATGCAGAAGATACAGAAAGCAGAAGAATTAAATAAGAATCTGACACTTCAGCGGACGTTTTTACCCGTGCACAATCACAAAGTGATTTCAAGTGAAGCTGCTTTTATGGGAGACACAAATGCACCAGTGCAATTTGCCCCACTTTCCCTGTTGCCAAGTAATGTTAAACCAAGTCGTCACTACGGTGTTCCCAAATATGCACTTTGCTGATAAACTGAGTGCACTGAGTTTGCATGGCGCTTTGGTGGCTTTGAAGAACAAAAAAAGTCCGTCTACATGCGGCTCGAACCTTGTGCATGTTTGGTAGCACATATCTGTGTGAGAAGCTCTTCTCAGTGATAAAGACTAACAAAACAGCACACAGGAGTCGCCTCACTGATGAGCACCTGCAATCCATCCTGAGAATCTCCACAACACAGAACCTCACACCAAACAGAAACGAACTTGTTGCCAAAAAGATGCCAGGCGTCCAGCTCTAAAATGACATATGAGCAAAGACAACTGAATGATTTGATTTGTTATTGCTGAAAGGAACACATTTTATTTATATTTCTAGGTTTTGTTATGCAGCATGTTCATATTTGAATTTGTATAATTTTGACAGGATATATTTTTATGGAGAGCAAAATCTTTTGGGATATTTAAAATCTAAGTTTATTTTTTATATAAAATTACATAAGAGTAAAGAAATTTGAATGTTTGTTCTTTTAACGTTTACTTTATTTCTAACTTGTATAATTTAGACAGAATATATTTTTATGGAGAGCAAAATATTATAAGTTGTTTAAGGTTTGAGTTGATTTATTCACGAATAATATTCCTGTCTGTTTTTACCATTCCTACCAAAGATATTTCTGTCGACTAAATAAAAATTCCTTATATTTAAAATTTAAATAGAACTTGAACAAATCGATAGTTCATAATATCCACAGACTTGCACGTAAGAGCGGAGTCATCCGTTTTAACAAGCAGCGTATTGCACTGATCTGAAATAGCTGTGTGTGTATATATGTAGATATGTATGTATATGTATATATATGTTTATATATGTGTGTGTGTATGTATATATATATATATGTGTGTGTATGTATGTATGTGTGTATGTATATGTATGTGTATATATGTAGATATATATATGTATGTATATATGTGTATGTGTATATATGTGTATATGTATAGATATGTATATATATATGTTTATGTGTGTGTAAATATATATATATATATATATTTATATATATATATATATATATATATATGACAGCAACACTCATCACTCACAACAGTGACAAAACAATTACATTGACAATCATGTTACGTTATTTTCAAAATGTTTCCTTTTCTTTTCATTGCTTCTTTAACACACTACTTCTCCATGGCCTTGGTATTTTACTAGTATATATATATATATATATATATATATATATATATATATATATATATATATATATATATATATATATATATATATATGTATGTATGTATGTATGTATGTATGTATGTATGTGTGTGTGTGTGTATATATATGACAGCAGCAATCCAAGCTGTGAGAAAACAGTAAAAGGAGGCGTGTCAGGCGTGTGGTACATTTTCTGATGCAGCTAGGCGAAAACAACTTAGTGACGCTGCCACCAAATACACAAAACAATTACTTTGACAATCATGTTACATTATTTTTAAAATGTTTCCTTTTCTTTTCATAACTTCTTTAACACACTACTTCTCGCTGCTAAGCGGGTATTTTCTATATATATATATAGATAGATAGATATATATATATATATATATATATATAGATAGATATATATATATATATATATATATAGATAGATATGAGAACAACACTCATATCAATGACAAAACAATTACATTAACAATCATGTTACGTTATTTTTAAAATTTTTCCTTTTCTTTTTCGTACCTTCTTTAACACACTACTCTAACACACTACTTCTCCGCTGCGAAGCGCGGGTATTCTGCTAGTCTATATATATAATTCACTAAGGCAAGACAACCATGGAAAGCACACCGGAAGGGGCGTGGATTCACTAAGCCACCGACAAGTGAGACATCTATGATGCATGCAGGAAGGAGCCACGCCCACCAACTCGGACGCAACGACACAAAAAATGGCGTCATTTATATTCGTCTGTCGTAGAGGCCACATGCAGTGCAGGTCAGGTTAATGTCATGTGCATGTCATGCACCTCCGAGCTACGTTGAATGTTCATAGAGGCATGTTTCTCGTGGAGGTGAATCGCCATATGCAGCATGTGAAAC
The DNA here is from genome assembly GCF_016835505.1 of Polypterus senegalus. NCBI lineage: Eukaryota > Metazoa > Chordata > Cladistia > Polypteriformes > Polypteridae > Polypterus > Polypterus senegalus. The sequence goes on from NC_053162.1 coordinate 138,594,778, forward strand.
GGTTTGCGAGGGGTATGCCATGGAATCCCTAAAACAATCCTTTACAACTGAGGTTAAAGCACAATGAAGTAAATAGTCTTTAAAAAATGAGTTTTCGATTACGACGCATGACCGTGTGCACCATAGCAAACTGTTTTACACGCTACATACAGCTATTTGCATCCGCGACAAACATGCATCTTCTTAGATGCTCCTGCAGGAACACGGAAGATGTTTCCCTGCCCACCAACACTCCTTTTTCACCGGCCGGCGTCTACCTCGCTCTCTAGGCATTCACACTGCCTGCCCATTTGCCCGGACTCAAAAACTCACCAACCACCCAGTTAGTCCCTTTGGTCTGTGGTAAGAGTCCACATGCACGTCTGAGCCACGCGGCGTTTGTTATGCCACGGGTTCACTATTGTGTTGTATTTTGCTCTCTCCAGAGTTCCATCTTTTCATTCACTTACTGTTGTATTCTCACACCAACCCGTTTTAGACATCCATGTCTTTCCAGAAGTGTTTAGCATTCAATAAATAATTATGCATGACATTGACCGTGTGTCTACCCAACGCAGAGAGGCATGGGTAAGCCATTGAACCTCATTCGGGCTGCAATTCGTGGAATTCCCACTAAGTTTGACTCATACGCTCCCACTCATTACGTCCCTACCCTTTGTACACACCCCCCTCCCACCTCGCTACTACCATGGTCGGGTGTCTTGGTGGATTATATATAGAAAAGCAACCAAAACCGAGGGCTGTCCCATGGGATCCTTAATATATTCCTTTACAACTGAGGTTAAAACACAATGAAGTAAGCAGTCTTTAAAAAACGACTTTTTGGTTACGACGCACAACCGCGTGCAACATAGCAAACTGTTTTACATGCTACATACAGCAATTCGCTTCCGCGACAAACATGTGTCTTCTTAGATGCTCCTGCACTTTGTTCACACCCCCCTCCCACATCGCTACTACCGTGGTCGGGTTGCTTGGTGGATTATATATAGAAAGGCAGCCAAAACCGCACAGAGCAATGAAAAGTGTAGAGATCCATCTTTTAATTCATTTTCTGTTGTATCCTCAAACCCTCCCTTTTTAGACAACTGTGTCTTTCCTGAAGTGTTCAACCATCAATAAATAATTATGCGGCGTTTGTTCTGCCGCGGGTTCACTATTGTGTTGTATTTTGCTCTCTCCAGAGTTCCATCTTTTCATTCGCTTACTGTTGTATTCTCACACCAACCCGTTTTAGACAACCGAGTCTTTCCAGAAGTGTTTAGGATTCAATAAATAATTATGCATGAGATTGAGCGTGTGTCTACCTGGCGCAGAGAGGCGTGGGTAAGCCGCTGCTCCCCATTCGGGCTGCAAACCGTGAATATCCATTAAGTGCGACTCATACGCTCCCACTGGTTGCGTCCCTACCCTTTGTACACACCCCCCTCCCACCTCACTACTACCGTGGTCGGGTGTCTTGCTGGATTATATATAGAAAAGCAACCAAAACCGCACAGAGCAATGAAACGTCTACATCAGTCACAGGTACATTTAGACTGTGTAAAGATGACAACGAGTCAAGTGACGAGTTGGAGGTGGGCACATGAGCGGGCAGTGCATACTGAACAAGAAATCAGCAGACTAGCATGATGGACGGAGCTGAATGGACGTTCCACACTCCCGTTCCACACTCCGCACCTTGCACTCCCATCCCTCCGTCTGGCAGGAGAAGGCGCGAGGGCGGTCCGCCAGTTTTCAGTCACGAACGATTGTGTGTTGGTTTGTTCCATGCATTGTTACAATGTTGCTTTTCTTGCTGATTTATAACATTACTGATTTTTCAATGTTAATTTTCTCCCTGTGCTTAAAAATCATTAAAAAACTGGCCTGATTATGCGGTGTATGTTACGCCGCGGGTTGGCTAGTAATAATAATTCTAACAAGCTGGTAGCACTGTCACATAAAAAAATGTTATGTGTTTTTTCACATTGTGTCTGGTCTACTTGTGTGAGTTATAAGATAGCCCATACATTCTGTGATTAACAGCAGCACCCCTGAAGGTGGGACATTCAGTTTCTTTTTCTGATAGAATTTGCATTAATCACACTGTTTTTCAAAAGGGGAGAAAGAACAGCCATTGAGGAAAAAAATACTGAAAACACCTAACTATATGGATCAGCATCTACCTGGGCCATGGGAAAATGGGGAAGTTTTGCAGCTCCAAAAGACCTGTGTATATATGTGGAGGTCTGCGATTTGCTCTAGGAATATGGATTTTGCATCCTGTCATAACTAGCAGACTCAGCTCATGAAGGCTTTTTTTTACAATGGCAAAGATTGACTGTGCAATACTTTACAGTTACCTTTTCAACTCTTTGTGTCGGCTTGCATTCTACAATTCATTACCGTGCTGTTAACAGTTGACTGGAACTTTAGACTTGTGGGTGAACTTCAGAAGGGGTGTGATTTTTCATTGTATATATTTTCATTTGCACATATAGTGGTTATTGTGGGTTGGCGGGGAGTGGGGGGGGATCATTGCTGTTTTCAATCTTTTTGACTCTTTTTTGTATATTTTTCCCTTCTTACTGATGTTGCTTTGTAGCTGTTTTTTTCTCATATATTCATTCCTCTGTTAGAGCTGATCATTTCAAAAGGGGATGTTATTCCTTGATCAGTCGAATTAAAGTTGGAAAGGCGAGTGGTAGCAATCTGCCCATTTCAGTATGTTGGGTCCAATTTGTTACAAGCTCACCAATTCCACTTGCTGAAATGCACCCCTAAACCTGCAGGGAACCTACTCCAACCTTTACTGTTGGTTACAGACACCCATCTATATGGTGCACTTTAGCTCTTCTGCTTCCTGTTTGAGCCAAAAATTTACATTTTTGACTTGTCAATCCAGAGTGCTTGATTCACCCCAATCTTTGTGTTTTTGATCCTGAGTCTCCTGACTGTTTTCACTTCAGATGCTTGGCTTTTGGTGGCAACACTTCCATGAAGACAACTTCTGACAAGACATTCATGGATTCTAGTGGGTGTTCTTGGGTTCCTGTGTTTTCTGTGAACTCAGAACTAGCAATGCTGGACTGATTCCAGTTTCAAATTAATGTCAGTTTGATGTATCTCTCATTTTCTGTACTCAATTTCCTTGGTCTACTGCTGCATTTCTAGTTATCAACCTTGCATGTTTCATTGTGTTTCTTCAGAAGATCTTGAGCAGCACATCTTAAAACCCCTGTTAAAATCTTTCTTTTATTTTAGACCCCTCTCTTGGTCGCAGTTACAGCAAACCAGCCCTATATAGTTCATGACCTTCTTATGCTGGGAGCAGACGTAAACTTGGTTGACGACAAAGGCCAGACAGCTATACACCTTGCAGCCACATATGGATACCTGGAGGTTATTCAGGTAAGAAGAGTTTATGAAGGAATTAATATTATTGGAAGCTCTGGATTTTCCATTTTTTAAAAGTATTCAAACCACTTTATTGAAATTTTACAGTTATAAGGGGTTGGGATGATGGTACCAGTTGCAAGAGAAAAATCAGGTGAACAGTTGGTTCATTAAATGGCAGTGTAACTCATAAATATTCATACCGGGTTACTTGACAGGTATCAGCTGACTTTTTGTGATGTAGGAGGAAACTTGCAGGAGCCAGAGTGAAACTATATGGACATAAAGGGAACATGCAGATAGTGAAGAGAGAGGAATTCAAATCCAGGCTTCTTAAACTGTGACACAGTATCGCAGATGACTTCAAAGCAGTGCCTCTCCTATCCTATCTGTTGTCACTGTAAAATAAACCATTTAGTGATAAGTAGAATTAGAGTGAAATTAGTGTTGTCAGGATTGGTAAATGGTTAACAAATCAAACATACATACATTGGAAAAGAGCTGAAAGAGGAAAGTATAAACTAACATTGTTTTACTTTGAAAGCAGATGTTTAAATTTTATTTAAATACAGAATTTTTTGGCATCACACAATTGTTCAAAAATGCATCTATATGGTTTTGATGTATAATATGTATTATGTGTTTTTTCTTGTTTTATAAGGCCACACTATGTAAGAGATACCAAGATATAAATAAGTTAACTGTAAAAGAAATGATTAGAAGATAACAATCAACATTCAGTCACAGTATAACTTAAAGTTCTATTCTTCCATTAGTAGACAGAAATCATGCTCACTTTTCAGCCTACCACTGACTGGTAACTTCTGTCTACATGCAGTAGTGCTTTCACTCTATGGTGAAAATATCCGGGAGTAAATGAGAAACTCTTCTCTAAAATCTCCAGGCGAAGACCAACTGTCTGCTGACTTTGTTATATAAACTCTGTGTGTGTGTGTGTCATGTTTAAATAGACAGATGGATAGATCCTACCCCCAGCAACTCAAGAGTCCCATAACTGAACCTGCCTTTTTCATTAGTTTGTTAATTCGATGGCCCTCTCTTGAACTGATATTATTCCCTAACAAAAAAACACAATACAATATAGAAAATCATGCCAGCTATAACAGAGCTCCAGATACACGTAAAGGATTTCACTACCCACATTAAAGGAACACATTCTCCTAAGAAAAAAGAGCCTGCTCTGTTCTTTCTTTTATAGTTTCTTTGTGCTATTAGATCAGTCCAGCTTGTCATTACTCTGGAACCTCAAATACCTGTAGCAGTGTAACACTTCCAATTCCACTCCTTGAATAGTGACCAGGGGCCTCATGTATAAACGATGCATATGCACAGAAATGTTGCGTAAGAATGTTTCAATGTTCAAATCGCAATGTATAAAACCTACACTTGGCATAAAGCCACGCACATTTCCATGGTACCTCATACCCTGTCGTACACAAGTTCTCTGCTTGGTTTTGCAGACTGGCGGCACCCAACGTCAAAGCAGTGCTACTGTTCCTGTGTGGTTATTCTTTCTTTTCCTGATGCGGCTTTATAAATACACTGAAATTAACTGCATATTGTTTATTAGTGTAATGCACCTGATTGTAATTAACCTGTAACAATATAATGGTTCAGGGAATAGCCATAGTATTCCAAATACCATAACTGCTTTAGAGTTGTTACTCTCACTGCACCTTCTTCTTCTTCTTCTTCTTTCAGCTGCTCCCGTTAGGGATTGCCACAGCGGATCATCTTTTTCCATATTACTCTCACTGCACGACTCGGAGTATTTATATCACTGTATCTGAGTGTGAATCACAGCAGCAGCTGATCGGAAAGAGAATTATCGGTATACAGCATTAAGCACACGCTGCCTCAGCCACGGCAAAACGTTTCAAAGCCTTTTCTGTACGGACCTCGCGGTTCAGAAACAGTTTCATCCCAAGAATTATAAACGCACTCAATCAATTGCTCCTTGTAGAACTGTTTTTAATTATAAGTACAATTACCTTACTGTAAAATTGCACTACAGTTATAATATTGCACAACCTGTGCCACTTTATAAAGCACGCATTTACATATGATGATGATATCATTTTTAAGATGAAATGCAGCAAAATATGTTGATTATATTATACAGATAAAACTTTAACTTCATTTAAATAATCTGTATTGTTAATAATTAAACATGAGGACACGGTGCAGCAGCGCTAGCAGGTTCACGTATTGTTCCTGCCTCTCACTGTATATTTACTGAGGCTGGCGCGACACTAGAAGGATAGAATAATTAAACATGTACTATGAAGATATTTCAAGGTTCCTTAAAAGTTTTGAAGAATCGTCGTTGTAAGCTTACAGATGGCTTATCGTCTATTACAGAGCTGATTGTGTGGTGATTGGGTATTTGGGGAAAGAAAAGTAACGACAGGAATTGGAGGTTAGTACGTTTGAAAGAGACAGTACTGCTACAATAAATTATTTCATCGAAGGTCGCACATGATGCAGCAGCATCTTGTGTGAGACATGAACAATCACTGCGCCATTGTGTTCCCATGTTTAATAACATGCTTTCATTCCAATCATCATGAAAATTATATCACATATATATCTCAGTATTTTAATTATTCAGAGAGCTGTAATATCACAAATGTAATGGATTCTGTGCCCTGTCAGAGAAAGAGAAAGAATGGAAGCATGTAGTGATTCACACACATAGAGCACACAGAAGATCAAATACAAAACAAAGCCTTTAACATGCTACTTTAGTTTCGATGGGATTTGCGAAACTAGTAAATTAAATGATTTTAAGATGAAGTTTATGATGTTCTACTTTAATGACAAAATAAACTACCTGCTTAAAGTGGAAATTTCAAGATTAAAGTTGACATTTCGTGCTTTTTTCCCACTGTGTGCCTATTTTTTTTTGTCTGTGCTCTAATAAGCTTTCATATGACACTCAGACGGTGGGTTACAACTCGCCTTTTCACGGCAACTTTAATATGTGACTTCTTTTTTATTTAGGCACTGTGTGACTTTGTGAACTTGAGCTTTCGAGTTTCTCCGACATGCTATGTCACTCGATCAACTTCCTTTTGTTTATTATACCACTTTTTAAATCAACAAATAGTATGGTTTTCCTTTGCCTCCACTTGGTATTCGCTGAAATTCTTATATTTTCCCTTGTGTCTTTTCACAGAATGCTGAGCTTAAGGGCTATTTATATTGATTTGCATATTCAATGAGGCATAATTCTGGGAGGAGTTGGGGCGGGACAGCACGAGCGTGCATGAGCGTTACTTTTCACATTGACTGGGATTTATGTAGCGGAAGAACACAGAAGTTGGCAAACGCACAGATTCTTGCATCTGGATTTTTCGGTGCGTAAGCACATTTTGGCTTTTGTGCGTACGTCATGTTATAGTGCGAATTCTACGGATGGTGTTATGCATGAGGCCCCAGGTGTAGAGGCTCTTTGGTACTGTGAAAGTCAGTAATCTTTGTTTTGCTAACACCGAGTTGCAGACAATTCTCTTTGCACCAAGAAACAAAGTTCTCCACCTAAATCCTATACTTTGTTTCATCCCCCTTATCCATACACAATATAAGTAAACAATCATCTGAGAATTTCAGTGAGTGACATGACCTGATGTCATATTTATAGTTCAGTGTTTTACAGGATGAATTGAAAAAGTGATATGACTGTTACTACATATTGTCACTGAGGGTTGGAATGACTCATCATTAGATTGCTGGTAACCAAGTAAATCATTTCTGTTGATGAGTCTCCGTTTGCAGAGGGAAGAATGTAAAGATGATATAACTTATCTTTCTAGGCAGGTAACAAGGACAAAATGTTACAGCCAATATTTCAAATCTGGAATACAAATTTTTGTTTTAATCATAATATGCTTTTTTTCACATTTCTTATTTTCATAGATTACTTGTCCACATCTGCCCTTTTTCTACACCATATTGGGTCTCTTTCTACCCATATTAGATGAGGTCTACCAGCATTAAAATCATGTTAGGTTTATCAGGTTTAAGCCAGCTCCGTCAATATAGAAAAACGCTATAGTACCTGAATGTACCATTACTTGCTATGAGAGCTGACAGTTCATCTATCTTACTAGAAAGTGATTGGTCATACCTATTATAATGGACAACAGGTCAGTTCTGATTCCTTTTAACATGTTTTACTTCTCGTTCAGGCTCTTCATCCTCTTCACCTTTGATGAAGAGATCTTGGAATATGATGAAAAGTAGTTGCTTTGGTAGTAGAGATCATAGTGCTAGCAACTGATCATGGGAATAATTAATACACCTTAGTTTCTTATTTTCTCTAATGTTTCCAGAAGCTGCACATGTAAGGTAAACTTCACATCCCCTTTGCTCTCCCTGTGACTTCTCCTGAGCTTGAACCATGTTCGAAAAGGTAGTTGAGTTGAGCCAGTGCTTGGGATTGCAACAAGAGCAGTAGATAGATAGATAGATAGATAGATAGATAGATAGATAGATAGATAGATAGATAGATAGATAGATAGATAGATAGATAGATAGATAGATAGATAGATAGATAGATACTTTATTAATCCCAAGGGGAAATTCACATACTCCAGCAGCAGCATACTAATAAAAAACAATATTAAATTAAAGAGTGATAAAAATGCAGGTATAACAGACAATAACTTTGTATAATGTTAACGTTTGTCCCAGGTACAACTGAAGAGTCCCATAGTGTAGGGAAGGAACGATCTCCTCAGTATGTCAGCAGAGCAGGACAGTGACAGCAGTCTGTCACTGTAGCTGCTCCTCTATCTGGAGATGATACTGTTTAGTGGATGCAGTGGATTCTCCATGATTAACAGGAGCCTGCTCAGCGCCCGTCGCTCTGCCATGGATGTCAAACTGTCCAGCTCCGTGCCTATAATAGAGCTTGCCTTCCTCACCAGTTTGTCCAGGCGTGAGGCGTCCCTCTTCTTTATGCTGCCTCCCCAGCACACCACTGCATAGAAGAGGGCACTCGCCAAAACCGTCTGATAGAACATTTGCAGCATCTTATTGCAGATGTTGAAAGATGCCAGCCTTCTAAAGAAGTATAGTCGGCTCTGTCCTCTCTTGCACAGAGCATCAGGTATTTATAGGTCTACACCATCTGCACACACTCACCTCTGATGATCACGGGGTCCATGAGGAGCCTGGTCCTCCTAATATCCACCACCAGCTCCTTGGTTTTGCTGGTGTTCAGTTGTAGGCGGTTTGACCATTTAGCAAAGTCCTTGATTAGGATCCTATACTCCTCCTCCTGCCCACTCCTGATGCAGTCCACGATAGCAGTGTCGTCAGCGAACTTTTGTACGTGGCAGGACTCCGAGTTTTATTGGAAGTTTGATGTATATAGGTTGAACAGGACCGGAGAAAGTACAGTCTCCTGTGGCGCTCCTGTGTTGCTGAGCACAATGTCAGACCTGCAGTTCCTGAGACACAGATACTGAGGTCTGTCTGTAAGATAGTCCACGATCCATGCCACCAAGTATGAATCTACTTCCATTTCTGTCAGCTCGTCCCTAAGGAGCAGAGGTTGGATGGTTTTGAAGGTGCTAGAGAAGTCCAGAAACATAATTCTTACAGCACCACTGCCTCTGTCCAAGTGAGAGAGGGGTCGATGTAGTATATAGATGATGGCATTCTCTGCTCCCACCTTCTCCTGGTATGCGAACTGCAGAGGGTTGAGGGTGTGGCAGACCTGTGGCCTCAGGTGGTGAAGCAGCAGCCGCTCCATGGTCTTCATCACATGTGACATCAGAGCGACAGTCCAGAAGTCATTCAGCTCATTAGGACGTGATACCTTTGGGACTGGGGTGATGCAAGATGTTTTCCAAAGCCTTGGGACTCTCCCCTGTTCCAAGCTCAGGTTGAAGATGTGCTGTAGAGGACTCCCCAGCTCCAACGCAAAGGCCTTCAGCAGTCGTGGCGACACTCCATCTGGACCCACTGCTTTGCTGGCACAAAGTCTTCTCAGTTTTCTGCTTACCTGGGCTGCTGTAATTGTGGGTGGGGGGAAACTCTCTGCTATGCTGGTATCAGCAGAAGGATGGGTGGAGGGTGCAGTACTCTGAGGTGAGAATGGGTTTAGGGTGGTCAGACCTGTTAAAGAAATTGTTCATCTGGTTTGCTCTCTCCACGTCTCTCTCGATGGTGGCACCCCGCTTCGAGCTGCAACCCGTGATGGAATCCCACATTTCCTTCATGCTGTTATTCTGCAACTTCTTCTCCAGCTTTCTCCTGTACTGCTCCTTCGCCCCCCTGAGCTGGACTCGGAGTTCCTTTCTGCACGCACTTGAGCTCATGCTGATCACCGCCTTTAAAAGCCCTTTTCTTCTGGTTCAAAAGGCCCTTGATGTCACTTGTCATCCATGGCTTGTTGTTAGCATAGCAGCATACTATTCTTACTGGAACTACAATATCCATACAAAAGTTGATGTAGTCAGTAGTGCAGTTAACAACCTCCTAAATGTTCTCAATATGTGACCCCTGCAGGATATCCCAGTCCATAGTTCCAAAGCAGTCTCTCAGAGCCTGCTCTGCCTCAGTAGATCATTTGTAAATTTAAAATCCATTTGTATTATTTTCTAATAGCTTCTTCCAGTGACAACCCAGATCGCAGCTGATTCTTAAATTAATGAAAGGTTGTAATTAGTAAAGTAAGCTCAAAAACAAAAAGAAAAAAACAGGAGAGATCACTGAGCTTCTGTAAATGGCTGGTTCTTGCGCAGATCCTAGAGCTAGCTAAATTAAATGTTTATTGTTAAGCATAATTCTATGCTCTTAAGTATAAAGGACCAAAATTAAGTGTACAAATATTGGCTTTAGAATCTTATTTGAAATTTTTTCAGTTATACAAGAGTAGCAATATGTATATAAAATAACTAAAAAGAATGATTTCCTTCTTAAAATGGTATTCTACTAGTTAAGTTCAGGTGTAGCACTGTAGGTATGAACTAATTCTAACATTATGTATAATAGAAAATAAGCATCTCATTAAAGCTCACTAAAGAATAAAGCAATCATTTCACACTATTGTTTTATTCTTTTGATACTTCATAGTGAGCTAAATTTAATACTACTTCAAGTTTATCCATTGTACATGACATATTTATTAAGATGTTCCCTCATTGCTTGATTTCTGTCTTAACTGTTACAAGATGACTTCGGCTTTTAAAGTCAAAAGGTACACTAATTTCTGAACATGGCAGGCAGCCTTTGAAACTTGTGATCTTCAGTCTTTCCCTGATCAGCAGTAGGAACCAGAAAATAATATAGCCCATGTTGTGGTATTGTTAAAGAAATCATAAAGCTTTCAAGCCAAATTAAATATGTTCATGAAAAAGCCCAGATAATGAATAAAAAGTTGCTTTCAAAATTAAGCAGCCAAAAGCTTCTGCAATATCCCATTTTTTTTGTCTAAGCTTGTCTGTTTTTTTTGGAAAAATGCCATATAGCAGCAGCAATTACACGTAATACTATACATTAAGAAAAATGTTGTTTATCTCATCTTGATGGTACCCTATAAACCTATTCCTTTTTTCATTTGTCTACTTCTTTCAATTAATAGCATTTTTAATTACATTCATTCAAAACTTCCAAATAGAAAGCACATATCTGATGTCTCTCTGTGTACAGAACAAGTATCTACTAACTATATTCTGCATTATTACTATAGAATTTTTGGTAGAAATTCAGCAAACGTACATTTGTAAAAGAATTAATTAAATAGAATTACAAAATATTTTCTTAAATTTACAATTTAAACATTGCAGAGACCTATGCATCTGCCCTGACATGTATTTCTGTAAAACAAGATTCCCAACTTTCATTTATCAGATTGTTTTTTATGACCTGAAAATGAAGCATTTGCCCAAAGGTATTAATATGACTCCCCCACCCTCACGCCAGCATTAAAGTCTGTACCCAGAGGCAAATTTGCTATGTCTCTCACATATTTTATATGTCTCTACATAACAATGATGATAGAATGCTTCATCAATGTATGTTTTTTTGCAAGCAAGCATCTTTTAAATGTATTTTACCTTCAGGCACAATCCAAGAAAATACATTATTTCCAAAATTCTGCCAATGAACATCTGAGTCTTTGGTTAGATTATTCATAGCTATTCCTACCACAATATCCCTATAAATATTCTCTGCAGACAAGAAAGGATAAAATCTGTGGGTCACAATATTTTGCATATACATTTTGGTGACGGAGAAGATTTAAAGTGCACTACTGAAACTGAATAAGTAAGATCACAAAGCAACTTAGAAAACCACACATCTCCAATGGACATTGAAACCTGATATTGAAAATGTTACATTACTTCAAAGAACTGATCACTAAAAGAAGTGATTGAGAAAGCCAGAAAGATGTTCTGAAATACAGCATCAGTAAAGGGAGATTATGCTTATGTACATATGTGCACTTGTGAGGCCTCCCCTGGAGTACTGTGTACAGTTTTGGTCTCCATATTACAAAAAGACATAGCAACTCTAGAGAAAGTTCACAGAAGAGCAATTTGGTTGGTTCCAGGACTAACACGTATAAGCTATGACGAGAGATTGAAGGAGCTGAACATTTTCAGTTTAAACAAACAGTTATTAAGAGGGGACACACCTGAAGTGTTTAATATTATGGACGGAATTAGTGCAGTAGATTCCAGTTGTTACTTTATAATAAATTCTGCAACAAGACCAAGGTGATACAACTGGAAACTTGTCAAGGTAAGATTTTGCGCAAATTTGTGTTTGAAGGTACCTAAAATTCATCTCTCCAACACACTAATTGGAATAGATTATCATTTAGTGTGGTGGAGAGTATGACTTTAGGTACCTTCAAATCCATCCATCCATCCATCCATCCATCCATTCTCTTCCGCTTATCCGAGGTCGGGTCGGGGGCAGCAACAAGCAGAGAGGCCCAGACTTCCCTCTCCCCGGCCACTTCTTCCAGCTCTTCCGGGAGAATCCCAAGGCGTTCCCAGGCCAGCCGGGAGACATAGTCCCTCCAGCGTGTCCTGGGTCTTCCCCGGGGCCTCCTCCCGGTTGGGCGTGCCGGAACACCTCACCAGGGGAGGCGTCCAGGAGGCATCCTGATCAGATACCCGAGCCACCTCATCTGACTCCTCTCGATGCGGAGGAGCAGTGGCTCTACTCTGAGCCCCTCCCGGATGACTGAGCTTCTCACCCTATCTTTAAGGGAAAGCCCAGACACCCTGCGGAGGAAACTTCAACATCATCTGCAAAAAGCAGTGACCCAATCCTGAGTCCACCAAACCGGACCCCTTCAACACCCTGGCTGCGCCTAGAAATTCTGTCCATAAAAGTTATGAACAGAATCGGTGACAAAGGGCAGCCCTGGCGGAGTCCAACTCTCACTGGAAGCGGGCTCGACTTACTGCCGGCAATGCGGACCAAGCTCTGACACGGTTGTACAGAGACCGAACAGCTCTTATCAGGGGTCCGGTACCCCATACTCCCGGAGCACCCCACAGGATTCCCGAGGGACACGGTCGAATGCCTTTTCCAAGTCCACAAAACACATGTAGACCGGTCGGGCAAACTCCCATGCACCCTCCAGAACCCTGCTAACGGTGAAGGGCTGGTCCACTGTTCCGCGACCAGGACGAAAACCACACTGTTCCTCCTGAATCCGAGGTTCGACTATCCGACGGACCCTCCTCTCCAGAACCCCGAATAGACTTTTCCAGGGAGGCTGAGGAGTGTGATCCCTCTATAGTTGGAACACACCCTCTGGTCCCCCTTTTTAAAGAGGGGGACCACCACCCCGGTCTGCCAATCCAGAGGCACTGTCCCCGATGTCCATGCGATGTTGCAGAGGCGTGTCAACCAAGACAGTCCTACAACATCCAGAGCCTTAAGGAACTCGGTATCTTATCCACCCCGGGGCCCTGCCACCAAGGAGTTTTTTGACCACCTCGGTGACTTCAGTCCCAGAGATGGGAGAGCCCACCTCAGAGTCCCCAGGCTCTGCTTCCTCGATGGAAGGCATGTTAGTGGGATTGAGGAGGTCTTGAGTACTCCTCCCACCGACCCACAACGTCCGAGTCGAGGTCAGCAGCGCACCATCCCCACCATATACGGTGTTGACACTGCACTGCTTCCCCTCCTGAGGCGCGGACGGTGGACCAGAATCCCCTGAAGCCGTCGAAAGTCGTTCTCCATGGCCTCTCCAAACTCCTCCCATGCCCGAGTTTTTGCCTCAGCAACAACCGAAGCCGCGTTCAGCTTGGCCTGCCGGTACCTATCAGCTGCGTCCAGAGACCCACAGGACAAAAAAGTCCTATAGGACTCCTTCTTCAGCTTGACGGCATCCCTCAACGCGGTGTCCACCAACGGTTGGGATTGCCGCCACGACAGGCACCGACCACCTTGCGGCCACAGCTCCGGTCAGCCGCCTCAACAATAGAGGCACGGAACATGGCCCATTTGGACTCAATGTCCCCCACCTCCCTCGGGACGTGGTTGAAGTTCTGCCGGAGGTGGGAGTTGAAGCTACTTCTGACAGGAGACTCTGCCAGCTGTTCCCAGCAGACCCTCACAACACGTTTGGGCCTACCAGGTCTGACCGGCATCTTCCCCCACCATCGAAGCCAACTCACCACCAGGTGGTGATCAGTTGACAGCTCCGCCCCTCTCTTCACCCGAGTGTCCAAGACATATGGCCGCAAGTCCGACGACATGACCACAAAGTCGATCATCGACCTGAGGCCTAGGGTGTCCTGGTGCCAAGTGCACATATGAATACCTTCAAATCCCAAAATCTTTTTAGGTGATGTTTGTCTGTCATTACAGCATTTGTATTCTTCCAGACTCCAATCAACCAATATGTACAGTACGAAATGAATGGCCATTATCATTAAAGAATCTTTATGCACTGACATTTTCATATACTTAAGCAGTCACAGTTGGTTGGACAGCATTCTTGCAAAAATAAAAGATGAACACAAAGAAATGATGTAATCTCTTTTATCTTTGAAATTAGCACGGATGAGTGACAACAAGAAAGTAATTTAGGACAAACATAGATTCCTGGGGCTTCATGTATAAATGGTTGCGTACGCCCCTTTCCACACTCACATCATGATGCATAAAAACTAAACCTAAAGCCACACACATTTTCACGCCAGCTCAATCCCTTCCGTATGCAAATTCTCCGCTCAGTTTTGCAAACTAGCGGCACCCAGTGTCAAAGCAGTGCTATTGTCACTATGTGGTTTCCCTTTCTCTTTTAGATCCACATCCCTGACGCGGTTTTAACAAATACACTGAAATTAACCGCATATTGTTTATTAGTTTAAGGTATCTGATTGTAATCAACCCATAACTATATAATGGTGCACGGAATGGCCAAACTATTCCAAATACCATCGCTGCTTTAGCATTGTCACTCCCAGTGCACTACTCAGAGTATTTAACCCACTGTATCTGAGTGTGGAATCACAGCTCTACAGCAGCTGATTGGATTAGCGGGATACATCATCTAGCACACGCTGCCTCAGGCATGTACACAGTCTATTTAAACTTCCCCCATACAGGCAAACGCCTCAGCGCCTTTCTTGTAGGGACCACACGGTTCAGAAACCATTTCATCCCAAGAGCGCTAAACACACTCAATCAGTCCATCAAGTGCTCCTGGTAGAACTGTTTTTACTTATAATTACAATTACCTCAATGTAAACTTGCACTACAGTTATAATATTGCACAACCTGAGCCACTTTATAAAGTGCATATTTACATATGATGACCACTGGCTTCTAAGTTGATGTAGATTTCCAAGCGCTGTCTTTTTGGAGCTCTTGATATCATTTTTAAGATGAAATGCAGTAAAGTATGCACATTACTTTATATACTGTAGATACACTTTTAACTTCATTTAAATAATGTATACTGTTAATAATTCAACATGTGAGGACATGGTGGCGCAACAGTAGCGACAAGCTAGTGCCTCATTCAGGGATTGTTCCTGCATTGCACTCTATGCTTGCTGGGATTGGCGCAACCCTGGATGGATAGATGGTTGGAATAATTAAACATGTACTATGAAAATATTTCAATATTCCATAAAAGGTTTGAAGAATTGGAGTTCTAAGGTTACAGATGGCCTCACATCTATTATGGAACTGATTGTGTGTCAATTGGATACTTGGAGAAAGAAAAGGAAGGACAGAAATTACTGCAGCGATAAATTATTTCAATGAAGGTCGCGCACAGCACAGCAAGCATTTTGCGGAAGGCAGGAACAATCTCTGGATGGGGCACCAGGTCATCGCTACCACTGCACCATTGTGTTCCCATGTTTAATAACATGCTTTAATTCCTATTATTATGAAAATGATATCAAGTATACATCTTTTTTTTTTATTTTAATTTTATCGATTTTATTGTAATCATTCCATACAGATAGATCAATTTTTACAAAAAATAGGATTGAATACAAATGCTAAGTATACATCTTAGTATTTAAATTGTTCAGAGAGCTATAATATCATGAATGTAATGTATTTTGTGTCCTGTCGGCAGAAGAGAAAACCCTTTTAAGAAGAATATAGTGATTCACACATATAGAGCACATAGAAGAACACATAGAATAGGATGTATTTAACATGCTACTTTGGTTACAATGGGATTTGAGAAACTAGTAAATTAAATGATTTTTAGATGAAGTTTATGACGTTCTACTTTAATGGCAAAATTCTGGGAGGAGTTGGGGTGGGATGGCAGGCACGTGCACAAGCGTTACTTTTCACGCTGAGCGGAATTTATGGAGCAGATGAACGTGGAAATTGGCATATGCACAGATTTATGCATCTGGATTTATTTGTGAGTACACACATTTCTGCTTTTGACCGCAAGCCATGTTTTAGTGTGAATTCTACGCATGGTGCTATGCATGAGGCCCCTGGTGACTATGCTGAATGTGCCAGCTGAAAGATGGAGGACATCAGAGTAACTAGTATTGAGCTTGTTGGTGCATTCAGAGTCCTCAGTACAGACAGCTTATAACAAGTATAACTAAGCAATAAACAGAGTGCATATTAGAACAGCTAGTGCTCTAGTGCTGAGTCTGTAAGTGTAGCAACACACAAGTATGTGACAAATATGGAGTGTGCTGATATAGACAGAACACTTCTGGACAACTAGGACAAAGTGAGCACAAATGTCATGCAGTCTGTTTAAGACATATTAGCTGGTACCTGCTGTGTCAGCTCAAGCCAGCCAATATGCAGTACAGTGCTCTCCATAATGTTTGGGACACAGACACATTTTTCATTGATTTACCTCTCCCTTCCATATTTTAAAATTACAAATCAAAGTCAAAGTCAAAGTGAACTTTATTGTCATCTCAACCATATACAAATTGTCAGGGATGCCAGGGGCAACGACCTGGCCGGGACGCCGTGAGGGACCGGATGTAGGTCTGTGCCCACCCTGGATCACGTGGGGGCCGCCTTCCTGGTTGCTTTGGGGGCCACAAGTTGAGGGCATGGAAGCCCCAACCTGCAGGGGCTCGTGGTCACCACCAGGGTGGGGACCTGTTGCCTCAGCACTTAAGTCACACCAGGAAGTGCTGGGGGGAAGAATTAGAAGGATACCCGGAGAGCTGCCGGGAAGACAGCCGGCACTTCCGCCACGCTGGGACGTGGCCAAGAGGGGTCACGGGGTCCACGAGAAGGCTGTTTTTCCTTGATGCGGGCGAAAAGTGTGCATGACAAGGGGGCAGCGGTCTCCACCACATGCGCCGTGGCCGGAGGCGTCAAGAGAGGCCACGCCGAGGACGTTTCCTCGGTTGGACGAGTCCGGGGAGGTGAGTTCCCTGCCTATCAGCAGCCGGCCCGTGGGGGCCAGGCGTGTTTTTTCTTTTACAGGCAGGAACTTCCCGGATCCGCGTCAGTGGCGGCCGCATGCCGGTCTGCGGGGCTCCAACAGCATGGCGGCAGCCGCGAGGGCTGCGGAGGAGGAGATGCTGCAGCTCGAGAGGCGCTGGCAACAGCAAGGCTGCCGGCAAGCACGTTGCCACTGCAGAAGGGGAGGCAAGTTGGCCGCGGACCAGAAGTCCCTCCCCCTGACAGGCACGCGATTGGATGGTGTGTCTTGTGTGCCCGCCAATGACTGCATAGAGGCGGGACCAAGGAATGTCCATCACGTGCAGGGGGGAGACCCGATTGGGCCAGAGGAGGAGGCCCACAGGAAGTTGCCGGCGTCGGAGGCTGACAGACAGGTAGGCCCCGCGTCGGTTAACTTCCTGTCTGTGTCGGAGCTGGAGGCGTGCCTTGAGCCCGCGGAGCAGCGTTTATTCCAGGTGCTACGTGCCCTCCGGGCAGAGATGCAGGTACTGGAGAGGAAGGCAGTCGTGTCCATAGAGGAGCTACGGTTGGCGATCCGACGGCGCAGCACTGGATTCTCCAGTGGGAGGTGCATGGCGGGGAAGGATAAGTCTTGCCATCCCCGTACAGCATGAGGGAGGGTCTGCAGAACATGGCTGTGATTCCAAAGATCAGTTTCAAGTAAGCAGCCCTCCAAAAGTAGGTGTGGCGCAGCGGGCTGTGCGCGCGGTGAGGAGGGAGTCCGTGAAGACGCTGACTGGACACGGGCTGCTAAGTGCCCCGGGTCCTAGCCCCCTCCGCCCCGAGTCGGCCGCGGTCTCGCGCTGCTCTGTAGGGACACAGACGGAAAAGAGGCTCTTTCTTTCCAATAAGGAGTCTCAGACCGTCAGGGCGTCCCAGAGTGACGGGAGGAATTGGAGGCCGAGTGCCCGTTCCTCCGATATGTTGGGACGCGGTGCTGGGTGCACACGTCCGGGTGCTGGCCGCCCTCTGCGGGGGCAGAGGGGATCCCTGAGGCCGGCGGAGAGGAAAAGAGTGCAGGCGGTTCCACCGCTTTCAACATCAAGAGGGACATTGAATCCGCGGAGAGGGTGCCGAACAGGCAAGTGCCGGGGTGCCGATTGGAGGGGGAAATGCTACCAGTGCGTGGCACAAGAAGGGTGCCTAGGCAGCGGTTCTGCCCCTGTGTTTCTCTCTATTGCAGGGACAGACCCCGGACAAGCAGTAGGACCCCCTTCGTTAGGGACCTGCCCTCAGATGTCGGACCGTCTGTTGAGGGATCTCTCTGCTGGCGTGCGGATGCCACCATGGCTGGAGGAGGCTGCAAGGGAGCGAGTGGCTCCAAACAAAGGGGCGCGGAGGCCTCGGAGGGGGTGCCGAACGAGGGGGCCCCGGGGTGCTGGTAAAGGGGGGAGCGCAACCTGTGCGAGGCACAGGAGAGCACCGAGTGGAGGTGCTCAGGCTGTGTCTCCGCCCCTATCCCTGTTTGGAGAATGGGGCCGGACCTCGGTGGTCCTGGAGTAGGACCCGCTTCGGGGATATGTGGCCCTCGTGGGACGTGTCGCTCTTCCCGAGTGGTCTTCGCTGGCTGTGGGGCACTGTCAGGGATGCCAGGGGCAACGACCCTGCCGGGACGCCGTGAGGGACCGGATGTGGGTCTGCTCCCACCCTGGATCACGTGGAGACCGCCTTCCTGGTTGCTTTGGGGGCCACAAGTTGAGGGCATGGAAGCCCCACCCTGCAGGGGCTCGTGGTCACCACCTGGAGGAGCCCCAATGCCTTGGGGACCTGTTGCCTCAGCACTTCCGCCACACCAGGAAGTGCTGGGGGGAAGAATTAGAAGGATACCCGGAGAGCTGCCGGGAGGACAGCCGGCACTTCCGCCACGCTGGGGCGTGGGCAAGAGGGGAATGCCGGGAACCACCTGGAGCTCATCCGGGAGAATATAAAAGGGGCCATCTCCCTTCATTCAGGGCTGGAGTCGGGTGGAAGAAGGACGAGGCAAGAGAGGAGAGGAGAGGAGAGGAGAGGAGAGGAGAGGAGAGGAGAGGAGAGGAGAGGAGAGGAGAGGAGGCGGCCCGAGAAAAAGGCATTTGTGGCCAGGACTGTGAGTGTTGGGGTTTGTGCACTTTTGGACTGGGTCTTAGTGACCATTAACTATTGTAAATATTGTAAATAAAATGTGTGATGGTGAAAAAACAACATGTCCGCCTGTCTGTGTCCGGGTCGGCTCCACAAAGTATACAGATAGACGAAATTGCGAAGCTCAGGGTCCACAGTGTAACAACATGATGTGCAAATAATAAATTAAAAATAGAATTAAAAATTAAAATTAAAGCCCAAACAAGACAAGACATTGTGCAAAGATAGGACAAAGAAGTAGCAGCAATATTGATGTGTAAGATATGTAATATAATAAATAAATAAATAAATAATAGATATAGATAATACAGAGATTATCAGTGTATCATAATAGTTGTTTAAGACATTTGTAAACAATGACAGGTCAGAATGTTTCACAGCAGAAGGATATCAGGAGTGTCAAAATACTTAAAGGTCAGTATGAGATTTTCAGTTTTTTTCTACATGCATACTCATCTTTTTGCAGGACAGTGGTTTTCATGTATAAAAGTTCTGTTTTTAAAGGTGGTTGAGGCTGTGTGGAAGGTCCCAGGGGGCAGCCTGGTGTTAAGGAGTCTAACAGCTTGGGGGTAAACACTCTCCTGCAGCCTGGCAGAATTGGCTTTGATGCTGCAATATCTTCTCTTGGATGGCAGAAGTCTTAAAAGTCCATGTGAGGGATGTAAGGGGTCCTGCACAATGCTGCAGGCCTTGCGGACACTGCGTTTGTAAAATATGTCCTGTAATGAAGGGAGAGGCACCCCAATAATGTTCTCTGCTGTCTTCACTATCCTTTGCAGGCACTTGCAGTCGGATATGTTGCAGTTTCCATACCAGACAGTGATGCAGCTGGTCAGGACACTCTCTATAGTGCCTCTGTAAAACATGGTGAGGATAGAAGACGTGCTCGCTTCAGCCACCTCGGGAAGTGTAGTCTCTGATGGGCTTTCTTGATTAGTGATGAGGTGTTGTGTCCATGTAAGTTCCTCAGTTATGTGCACACCGAGGCACTTGGTATTCCTAACAATCTCCACATCTAAACCGTTGATGCTGAGTGGGATGTGGGCAGGACGTGATTTTCTGAAGTCCACGATTATCTCTTTTGTCTTGTCGCTATTGAGAGGTAGATTGTTGTCTTCACACCATGCGGACAGCCGTTTCACCTCATCTCTGTGTGTTCTTTCATCATCCCTGCTTATCAGTCCCAGCACCATCGTATCATCCGCAAACTTGATGATGTGGTTGGTGTTGTGCATGGCTGTGCAGTTGTGAGTCAGCAGGGTGAACAGCATTGGACTAAGCACACAGCCCTGTGGTGCTCCAGTGCTCAGTGTGATGATGCTGTAAGTGTTGTGGCCCATCCGAACTGCCTGGGGCCTCTCTGTCAAGATGTCCAGGATCCAATTGCAGAGGGTGATGTTCGGGCCCAACCTGCTCAGTTTTACAACCAGGTTTGGAGGGATGATTGTGTTGAAGTCAGAGCTAAAGTCTATGAATAGCATCCTGACATATGTGCCTTTTTTATCCAGATGTGTCAGGGAGAGGTGAAGGGCAGAGCATATGGCGTTCTCAGTTGACCTGTTTGAGCGGTATGCAAACTGAAGAGGGTCAAGGGAGGCAGGGAGATTAGTCTTTATGTGTGGCATGACTAACCTTTTGAAGCACTTCATTATGATTGGCATGAGTGCAACTGGTCAGTAGTCATTCAGGCATGTCACTGATGATTTCTTCGGCACTGGTATGATGATGGTCGACTTGAAGCATGCTGAGACTGACGACTGGCTCAGTGATGTGTGGAAGATGTCTGTGAAGACACCATTCTTTGAACACAAGACCAGGTATGTTGCCAGGTCCTGCAGCCTTGCGTGGATTGACTCTGGATAGAGTCCTTCTCACATCTGTTATGAAGAGACAGAGTGCTTGGTCAGTGGAGGGAGGTGTTGCTTTTCTCGCAGGCTCTTTGTTCTGCGCCTCAAACCGTGCAAAGAAGTTGTTCAGCTCATCCGGAAGGGAGGCATCACCATCACTGCTGTGTGGGTTGGGCATGTAGTTTGTAATTGCCTGAACGCTCTGCCACATACGACGTGTGTCTCTGGTGCTACTAAATTGTTTGTTGATCTTCTGCGCATATGCCCACTTAGCTCTCCTTATGGTGCGAGACAGATTGGCTCTGGTCACCCTGAGGGAGGCCTTGTCTCCAGATCTGAATGCTGCATTTCTGATCTTGAGTAGTTTGTGCACTTCTCTTGTCATCCAGGGCTTTTGGTTGGCTCTTGTGGTAACATCCTTGGTAACAGTAACATTCTCTATGCATTTGGAGATGTAGCCATTCACAGAGTCTGTGTACTCCTCCAGATTGATGGAGTCACCATCCATAGCAGCCTCTCTGAAAATGTCCCAGTCGGTCAATTCGAAGCAGTCTTGGAGAGCTGAAACCACACCAACCTGCCACACTCTTATGCTCTTGCGGGCTGGCTTAGTACGCTTCAGCAGGGACTTGTATGCAGGGACCATAAAAACGCTGATATGATCTGAACAGCCCAGTGAGGGTGGGATGGGCCTTGTAGGTGTCAGGAGCGCTTGTGTAAACATTGTCCAGACAGCTTCCCCCTCTAGTAGTAAAGTTCACATTCTGGGAGAAATTTGGGAGAAATGACTTCAAGTTGGCATGATTGAAGTCTTCAGCAATAATGAAAAATGCCTCGGGGTGCGTCATTTGCAGTTTGCTGATGATCTCGTAGAGTTCCGCTAGCGCCTGGTTTGCATTTGCGCTAGGCGGTAGGTAGACAGCAACCACCAGCACGCAACTGTATTCCCTCGGCAGGTAGAAAGGCCGACACCTTACTGATAAAACCTCTATCAGCGGGGAACAGTGTCGCGCAACTGAGGCAGAGTTTGTACACCTCTCTCTGTTCACATAAACACACAGTCCGCCCCCGCGGGTCTTACCGGACAAAGGGGCATCTCTGTCCGCTCGGAAGATGGTCAGTCTAGCTGAATGGCCGAGTCTGCAATGTTTTCCTGGAGCCATGTCTCAGTGAAAATAAAGATGCAGTAGTCTCTCATTTCCTACTGCTTGGCCCGCTGCAGCTTTATATAATCCAGCTTGTTGTCAAGCGATCGGACGTTCGCAAGCAGAATAGACGGTATCGCAGGTCTGGTGGGGTTAGTTTTTAGTCTTGTGCTAAGTCCGTCGCGGACACCTCGTTTCTGCTTGCGTTTTCACCAACTCAGCTTCTCAGGCTGCCGAAGTAAGCAAAGGCTGCGGAGTGTCTCGGTCACCTCACTGGATATTTCGGCACAGTTTCTTTGGAAATCGAGCAGGATTTACCGCTCGTAAATATATGTCTGCGTACTACTATTACTTAAATCTACTTTTTTTTACTTATACTAATTGACAAAGACGAACAAAGATTAACACTAAACACCGCAGACTCGGGAGCTCTGTAAGCCGCAGCCTGTACGGGGGCTGCCATGATGTCAGACAATTCAGATGTGATTAAAAGGCACATTAAACACTTTTTATTGGCAATATTGGAATACATTTAATTAGAAGATGTAAATGTTTCAATATTTTTAATACACTAGGCCCTCCAATTTTAACACACCATAAGTTTTCGGACTATTAACTTCAAGAGTGTTTGTGAATACTCAGATGTGTTTCATTTAATCATTAGTGCAGGCATAAGATACCTAGGCTTGCTTCTATCTACAGACTACCTTTGTGGTCTATAGTTGCCATTGTTCAAAATGTAGACAAAGAAAGTCAAAAGAAGCCATTATGAGGCTGAAAAAGTAGAATAAAACCATTAAAGACATCAGTAAAACTTTAGGATTACCTAAATCATCTGTCTGGAATATCATTAAGAAGAAAGAACACACTGGTGAGCTCAGCAATCGCAAAGGGATTGGTAAACCAAGGAATCCCTGCAATGCTAATGACAGAAGAATCCTCACTATCGTAAAGAAAACCCCCAAACACCTGTCCATCAGATCATCAGATCATAAAATAGCCTTCAGTAGACGTGTGTATGCATCAGAGAATACATTCCTCAGAAGACTTCATGAATAGAAATACAGAGGCCACACTGCAAGGCGCAACCACAAATTAGCCACAAAATAGGATGGCTAGATTACAGTTTGTGAAAAAGTACTTCAAAGAGCCAGCATAATTTTGGAAAAAAGGTCTTGTGTCAGATGAGACAAAGGTGAATCTGTATCAGAGTGATGACAAGATCAATGTGTGAAGACAAAAAGAAACTATCTAAAATTCAAAGCATACCGCATTATCTGTTAAATATGGTGGTGGGGGTGTTATGGCTTGGGCATTTATGACTACCACAGTTACTGGCACACTTATCTTCATTGATGAAATTGTTGATGGCAGCTGCACAATTAATTCTGAGATGTATAGAAGCATCTACTCTGCTCAGCTCCCAGTAAATGCCTCCAAACTCATTAGACAGCACTATAAAATAATTATCCCAAACATACTGCTAAAGCAAAACAGGAGTTTTTCAAGGCTAAAAAATTGAAAATTCTTGAATAGCCAAGCCAGTCACCTGAATTAAATACAATTGAGCATGACTTCCATATGCTGAAGTTGGAACAAATGGGGACAAGCACTAAAAACAAACAGGAGGTGAAGATTTCTGCATTAGTGGCTTGGTAAAACATCTCCAGACAGGACACTAAGCACCTGGTGATGTCTATGAATAGTAGACTTCAAGCAGTTATTTCATGCAAAGGATATGCAACAGAGTACTAAATAGGACTGCTTTAATATACCGACCATTGCCATGTTCCAAATATTGCGGTGCCCTGATATAGGGGGACCACTTAGAAAAAGTGTAGTCATTTCTACATGGTGTGATTGAAATGTATTAAATTAAAGTCTACAATGTGCAGTTCATAATTTTAAACTGTGGAGCAGAGAAGTAAATAAAGCAAAAATGTGTTTTTAGCCTAAATATTATATACTCATCTCACATTCATTCAACTAATTTTATAATGCACATATCCAGGAACTAGCATTAAGTTTACTGGTTTTAGTCGTCCATATCCAGGTAGCTAGTGCTGAGCTTATTGTGTCAGATGATAACCATCCAGCAACTGGTGTTGAGTGTGTACAAGACACTTCTGAATAACTGATACTAAGTATGCCAGTTCAGACAGCATACACTTTATAATTAATCCAGAGTGAACTTGAGTACTGGAGAACTGGAGTAATTAGGGCTCATTGTGACAGCACATAGACAATACTACTAGGATTAAATGTGTTAGCCTAGAGGATGAACATCTGGATATCTTACAACTAAGTACAGTATGTTGGCACTTCCAGGAAAAAAGTGCAGTACATGTTATCACCCCATGAATTTTGTTGCTAGGCCTATTTCAATACAAAAAATTAAAAACCAGGAACTGTGAAGGACATCTGTGTGGGCACTGAGGGCAGATAAAGAGGCATTTGTTAGAGAAATCTGTGAGCAAGTGACACACCATCTATGGTCTAGTGACCCATACCCTGCTTACAGAGGAATCGAACCATTACACATATCCAAATCTGTTCCTCAGAGAATCACAGTCAGGGTGGATGACACTGCAGTTGTGACCTACTGGGCTGGCTACTTTGAGCAGCTGTTCAAAGCTGATCCTCCGGCTAGGGCGTTGGATAGCTCTGGGTCAACAGTTCTTGAGACTGATCGTCCAAATGGCTGTGAACCACCCAATCTAACTATGATTGAACAGGTGGTGAACCAGCTGAGGGTAGGGAAAGCTGCAGGGATCTGTGGTATCCAGTCTGAACTTCTCCAGGCTGTTGGTAAAGCTGTCCTCTTGACATTGCAAGCAATCTTGGCTTCAATTTGGGAGATGGGTATTATCCCAACTGACTGGAAAATGGGACTTGTTGTCCCTATCTGGAAAGCTCACCTACCAGTGACTGGAGCAGTCTAGTTTTACACCTTTGAAGTCCACCATTGACTGCATCCTTGCACTGAGAGTTCTCATGGAGCACAAACGCAAATATCGGCAGAGTTTCTTTACAGCCTTTGATGATTTTCATAAAAGCATTCGACTCAGTTGATCGAACTGGCTTGTGGGACATCTTGAGACTTTGCGGGATCCTCTCAAAGTCACTAGATATCATGGCTGGTCTGGTTACTAGTACTGTGAGTGCTGAGGAGAGTGGAGGCAGAACCTCTATGTTTTTCCCAGTTGATTCCGGGGCTCATCAGGGGTGTGTTTGTGCTCCTACTCAGTTCAATGCGTGCATGGACTAGGTGTTGAGCAGGATTGTGGGGTCCTGTGTGGCATCTAGAGGTGAAGAGAGATTCATTGTTCTTGACTTTGCCGACGATGCTGTGATCTCGGCAGTTAATTGAGGCTTTGATCAGGGCTCACGAGAAACTGAGCGAGTTGTCTGAGTGTATGGGCTTGTAAGTGTCCTGGATAAAAACAAAAATCCAGGCCTTTAATGACCTCTAGGGCAAAGCCATCAGCAGTGCGTCTATCTCTGGAGAGAATGTCGAGGTTTACTTACCTTAGCAGCGACATTCATGTCACTGGTGACTCTTTCTATGAAGTCAGTAGATGAATTTGGAAAGCATGGGGGGTCATGAGATCACTGGAAAGAGGTGTGTGGCACTCCTAATATCTGAAAAAGGACGAAGGTCCATGTCTTTAGAGTCCTACTGCTTCCAGTTTTGCAATATGGTTGCGAGACATGGATGCTATCCAATGAACTGAGACAAAGACTGGACTCCTTTGGTACTGTGTCTGCTCTAAGTATCCTTGAGTCCATTGGTTTGACTTTGTGTCAAATGAACGATTGCTTTTGGAGTCCCGAGTGAGACACATTGTATACATTGTAAGGTGGAGACATTTGCAATACTATGGCCATGTGGGGCGATTCCCCGAGAGTGATCTGGCTTGCAGAATCTTTACACTTAACAACCCGAGTGGCTGGACTAGGCCAAGGGGATGCCCACATAATACTTGGCTGCAGCAGATAGATACTCATTTTTGGAGGGTGGGACTGGACCAAGTGTTTGGCTGGGGGGTAGCTAACCAGGATCCTGAGCTGTTTTGTCGTGTGGTGGGTGTGGCAACATGCTGTACTGGTGCAGGCTCCCCAACCTGACCTGACCTGACTGTACATACACATGAAATGATAACCACACTACAGTCAAAAAGAATACCTACCTTAGATTAGAAAATAAAGTTGAAAGCTAAATGCAATGGTAGGTGGGAGGAAAACTAGAAAACAATATGCTCTGACTACAACTGTACATTCTCTACATACTTCATTTATATGTTTTTTCAGTAAATGGACTGCAATGTGATGATGCGTGTAAAGCAGTAAACTTGCTTAATGAGCTTTATATAATTTTTCTTAGACGCCCACCTTAGATATTTGAAGCAAATCCTGTCTTGCATGTTACTGCATGTTTTGTTTTTGAAGTGTGGCATTTTTCATTTGCTGTATTCATACAGCAGAAAAACATTAGTGTAAAAATGATGTACTGTAAAGTCATGCAAATAATAAGTTTAATGAAAAATACAAAATTTCAAATAAGATTTTAATCGATAAAAATGTAGGCATTTGAATTAAGATTCTTTACTCTGCTTTTATACATGGATTCAACAAAACCCAACTTGTTCACCGTATTTGCTCGTAGTCCCATTTAAAATATCAATGGCAAAAAAAATATTATTTAATGATTAAAATCATCTGGAAATGATATTAAGGTTTATTTTTCTGCTAAACTGTGAATGCTTCTTTATCAGGTAACTAAACATTCTACAAGAGCAGAAAATGTGAACTTTCATGACGTATTTCTTTTCAGTTGTTGTCAGGTACGAAGTTATCAAAATATGAGATCTGAGGATTATAAATTTTCTACCAGTTTAATTATGTGTGTCATTTGATGACTAAAAGAATCAAAACAATGTAATCCCCCATGTTTTCACTTTTACATGAAATGGCATTTATTTTAGCTATCAAGCAAAGTATTAGTAATGGTAAAAGGTGACTTGCCAATACACACCTTAAAAAAGAACAGAAAAATAGTGCATAACCCAATACATTTACTGCCATTGATATGACACCAAAATGGATTCAGAAAGTCAAAAAGAGCATCAAACGTGCTAAATTACAATAGTTTCAAGATTACTGGAATTATTAAAAAAGGCTTTTAGTTCCTTCATTAGTTTGATGTATAGTGATGTGGAAAATAATTTTCTTCATTATAACAGTGAATATTATTATTTCTTACATTAAAACAAGTTACTAAAGGGTATCCTGACCTGAATTAACACATCTTTTTACTTCAGATATTTACTAAAATTAAAAAGATGTCAACACTATTGTTGTTTCTGTGCAGTGTAGTTTTACCTTATCACCAGACATAACTGAGTCAGGATTGGCAACAAAGTTCAATTTTGCAGTCCCTTTTTCATGAAAACATTGTTCTTGAGCTCATCCACATTCACTGTTTTGGCAAAATTGAAATGAGCACTAATTTTGTTATTATTGAACCGTAGTTTCCTCCTTTGATATTGTACCTAGCCTTTTCCATTCAGCAATGATCTTTATGACTGTGCATCTTTGCAGCCTAAATCCTTAGAAGTGATTTTGTAACCTTTTCATATCAATAAAAATTGTCTGCTCGATTTTATCTGATAATATAGTAATGTGCCTCTGGAACCTTTGCACTGACAGCTTCACTCTTATGTTTTGGTTGAGTTCACTTGCTGGAAGATTTTTTTTACTCATCAACATTGTTTTACTCTCTTGCAAATCAAACAGTTAAAATATGAATTAAACTTTGGTATAATTTTCTGACTTAATACAATTAATTGTAATACACAGTAATGTGTAAAATCAGATTAAGGTAAACACCATCCATCTTGATACCATCCTTGACTTGAGCCTGTTTCCACAAAATGAAATTAAAAAACAAATGAAAATATTAAAGAATGGTCAAAATATTCTCATGAAGTTGTGCCTTTGAAGACCCACCTACCCCTTCATTTATTGGTCAAGAGTTCTGTCTTCATTTCAAAAGTGCAATCCTGTTTGGAGGGGCTTCCTGTTTGTGGACTATTTTCATTTTCTGAAGTCATTTATTTAGCAACATTTTTGCAAAACATAATGCACTGTTGTTAGTATATTAATGGATGTCTTGACTTTTGAATTATGTGACATGAGTAACATGAGATTTTTTTCATGCCATTTTTAAATTGTTTGCTGTTGTTCAGCATTCATCACCATTGGCTCCTTGGCTGACTATAGTGAAAACTGAAATTGCCTATTATTAATAAATGTCATAGCTAATTATTATATAACTAGCCAACCTGCGGCGTAGCGTACACCACATAATTATTTATTGATGTGTGAACACTTCCTGAAAGACACAGTTGTTCAGTGGAGTGTGATTTTAAATGTGTGTTGAGATATCTCTGCAGTCGGGACGTTTTCAAACAAATATTGCATTGAAAGACCTGTGTGGAATGCATTAGTTCAGTGGAGTGTGTGTTTAAATGTGCTTTGAGATATTTCTGGTGCATAAAGGTTTTTGAGCAAATGTTGCATTGAAATTCCAGTGTGAAATGTGTTTGTAAATGTTTTTCAGTAAGAGGATAGTGGAAAGGTGACATCACATCAGCGTGGCTGCAGGCAAATGTTTGTGTTGAATGGATTTGCACATGGTTGAGGAGATCCATCTCAGCCGTGAAGTCCTTGTTACAAAATGTGCAACTGAAGGTGTGAGTGGAATGAGTTTGTAAGTGCTTCTTGAGAGTGCGAGCTGTTTTGAAGCACTGTTGGCAATGTTCACATTGCATCATTCATTCAGTGGAGTCTGAAGTGCGCATGCCTCAAAAGCGAGGTTGGACGCGGAAAGAGGGTGAGAGTTGGCAGGCGGCGCTCTGTCATGAGTTCCCCAAGATGCGGGAGGAAGGTTAGAGTGGGCGGTCAGGGCTCTGTCGTGCGTACCCCATGGTTGGGCAACTTGGTCAATTATATATATAGAAAAGCAGCCGGAACCGAAAAGAACAATGAAAAGTCAATGTGGCTCAGAGGTGCATGTGGACTGTAGCACAGACAAAAGCAACTGAGGCTTAGTTTGGTGAGTTGTTGCGTGCGGGCACATGAGGAGGCAGTGCATATGCCTCGAGAGAAACGGTGGATGCGGAAGGAGGGTTACAGTTGCCGGGCGGGGCTCTGTGAGTTGGCGGGCGTGGTTCTCTGTCTTGCATGTGTCTTGCGTGCCCTTAGTGAATTATATATAGATACATGTGAACAAACATTGAAAAAAGATATATTTTGGTGGATGATAAATGGTAAGTAAGACAGAATGCAATACTCCATAAAATAACTAATGAAGATACTCAAAACACTCAAAACTACCAAGACCATTACTTTCACAGTTTAGAGGGCTTGAGGAAATATACACCAGAAAACCACCTCTTTTTATCAGGAAGAACAGAATAACCAAAATTATAATCCGGTCCTATAATGAGCCAAGTTTCAACCAAAGGTTTTACGGTTCCATAGTATTACATTTAGGTCCAAACAATCAAGTGTCAGATAAACTGAATGCTCATGAAATCTGCTATAAAGGTAGGGGAGCAGAGAAGCTTAATTTGAACATAAAAAGGTGACCTGGGCTTATTAAAGAATATTATAGATAGGACAGTAGGTAAATTTGACTCACCACAGGGCCCTATTAGTGTCTCATACATGTGATGTTTCAAGGTCAGTTCTGGCTGCAGATGAACTTTACTGTAGTGCTAACAGATGAGCTTTCTATTCTCTGAGTTTAATTTGTCATGTGAGGACAACTGTCTCAGAAAAGTCTTAAGTTCTTCTTCATATTTCAATATCAGCTATTTTTAATCAAAATTACAGAAAGTAATTTATAAGAGACATGGAAGAGGCATCCTAACTACCATAATAATAGTTTCTGAACTAGGTACTTAACTCAACTTCCTAGAGCTTTGAGCCAGTGGTGATAAGTATTGTATTAGTGTAATGTCCAGATTTTAAAAACATAACCTTTTAAATGTTTTGAAAAAAATTCCTAAGTATTAAAAACAATACAACTTATCCTTCATTGGTTAATGTTTAACATCATCCTTCATATAGTAGAAATTCTGAATTTTTCACTATTTGCATATATATTTCCACAGGCTTAACACCAGAGTTGGACTCACGTTAATGATCTGCAAATAATGCAGACATTCAAAGTACCTGACCTTTTTTGTTCTAGTTGACCCTCAAATTGTTATGTTGACCTAAATAACAATGCCTACTGATCTGATATACAACTCCCTAACATTTGCCTCAAGGAAGTTTTTTTAAATATTATAGACAACATATTATTATAAACCAGAACTGCAGAAATGATTGGCTTCCCTCCTGGCACCACAGTATCACTCTCTTTTGCCTGATAGTGGAGACTGTGTGTCCTGGTGGGAAAATACAGTCAGAGACAGTCACCTCTTATGACCACAGTTTCTTGAAACTCTTTGCTCCAGGAAAAAAAAAGGACCTGCGGTGAATGTAGATATCTGTGGTCAAAGTAAAAACATACTGCTAAGGCAGTAATTATTATTTGTTATACATGAATAATGAAGCAACTGGCTATTCTGATATTATAAAAGAGCAACAACAAGAAACACTTGATCACTCATCTTAGAAATTTTGTTACGCAAAAAAAAAAAAAAAATGAAAATAGGGAAAGTGTCATTAGTTAAATAAAGTAGAAAAATATGGTGAGAATGTATAAAAATGTAAAGCATTCTGATTGTGCTTTACATTCAATACATGTTAGGATACAAATTTGGACTGTAGACATGATGTGGCTGACTGTGCAACACTGAGCTAGTAACTTAAACTACTTTTATGTGCTTATTTATTTATTATCTTTTTTTGAATTTATTAAGAGCATGTAATGTGCCATACAATCAAGTGAAACTTAACCAAACTAAATTCAATTCAACTCCTACCCATGAGAAAGAGAGGAAGGCCAACAGCCAGAGTAAAACTGTGAGAGTAGTAAAGAGGGAAAGCAGTCCTTCTCCCCAATATAAATGCTTATTCTAAAATGTTATTGATTAGATCCTGTTAGGTTTTTAAAAAGTTTTGAACAGATCCTCTAAATGAGAATGTGATTTTTTCCCATTTCAAATAGTATATAATATCAGTTACCCATTGACTTAAAGAGTTGAGCAAGATAATTACAGTTTGTTTGACCTTCTTCACTTTAAGCCCATCAGGGGGTACACCCAATGCAGCTGTTAACAGATCAGGAGTGATTGTGACACCAAGGCTGATCTGATAGGCATTTAAACATTTTTGTCCAGAATTAAGTTAATTTGGTACATGCCCAAAACATGTGGCCTAATGAGGCTGGAGTTGATTGCAAAGTTTGCAGGTTGCTTTACTGATTGTTGGCTAATGCATCTTCACATGTTTCACCCTCCCATAAAAATCATATTGTAGCATCTCATATAACATCTATCACCTAGCACATTTGCGTCTGGAGAGTGTGGTGGAGAGCATCCCAGTGAGCTGCCTGTCTGCCATTCAGAGGAAGAAAACTGGTGGAACCTTGACAGTGCGAAATAAAAAGAAAGGCATCCTCTTCTGGTGGGAGAGATGGCAGTGGTGAACTGGAGGCATAATAGAAATTGTGCAAGCTGAGAAAAATTAGGAATAACTAGGTTGTCACTAATGGCCAGAACACTGCTACTTTGCTAATTATTATTTATGTTGCTACTTATTATTTATGTTTATCTTTACGTTGGCTTTGTCATTTAGTGTGGACAGCAAAGGAAGAATTTCATTGTACAGGGAAACGTGTTTCCTTACTGTGCACATAACAATAAACTTTGAACTTGAACTGAGGGGTTTATACCTAACTGTAAATATTCCCTATGCAGCCACTTATACATGAGGTGGAACACCACCATATTTCAAAGTTGGTTGCATATATTGTAATAAACCAACAAGTCAATCTAAAGCAATAATTGTGTTTTGGAACACCCAAGGGTGTCTTTTTTCAAATAAATCATATGTTTACACGTTGTCTTCTCTCTTTCATTAGTAAAATATGCAATTTGCACACATATATGCAGTGAATCTGCTTTTATCCAAGATCCAACTTATGTCGAACCACATACAGTGAAAGACTCACTGGCAATAGAAAACTGTATTTCAGACCTATCCAATGATGTATAGTTGTCTATGATTGTTCATTTGTACTACATGTCACAGCTGTGCATGAAAGGAAGGAAATAAATTCTGTATGCAACAGCAGTTTGTACAAGGGAAATGTCTTCTTCTTCTTCTTCTTCTTCTTCTTCAGAACAGAAAACATTTGGTTGAGAAAATCCTTCCTGGAATATGGAAACCCTGTGTCACATTTGCTGAATGGTGCATATGCTGTAGGAGTCAATCCTATTCTTTATTTATAAGTACTGCTCGGTATAATTTTGAAGCGTCTCAATGTGCAGTTTTATATTTCAAGCGTCATGGTTTCAGTTACCATTTTCAAATGCTGGCTGCTGTACATTCGCCCCTTGTTTGCTTTCTGAGCAGTGTTCCAGTTTCAATTTCTTAGCAAACTCTCGTACTGTTTATGTTGTACCTGCTTGAAGTTTTATGAATTCCTTACAGAATTCTCCCCTTTTGATTGAAAATCACTGGCCGTCAGAACTTTTACAGGGACAGCTCCTTTATCAAACGTATTTGTGTCATGCCACACTACTCTGTCACTTGAAGTTTTGCATAGGGACCTTCCATATTCACCTCCTTGAATCCATGTCATTGAATAATAATGCATGAACTTTCACAGAGGATTCTTCATATGTACTTGTTTTGTGCCACACCATTCTGCTGCTCACAGTTTCATATGGAGACCCCCGACCCTTGCACTCGATCGAATGACATCAAATCACACCATGAAAACTTTCTCAGGGGTCTGTTCTTCGATCAAATGTCACTGAAGCACATCATGCCACACCATGTTGCTGCTCACAGTTTCACCTAAGAAACCCCCATTCCCCCCATTTGATTAAATGTCACAGTTCCATGTCACTGTTACTGAGTATGCCAGTTTTCAATGCGTATCCTAAAAATGTGCTGTTTAGATTGATTAGACGCTGTGTAAATGGTTTTGGTGTATGTGTGTGCCCTGTCTATGGCTGTTTCCTGCTCTGCACTTAGGGCAGGTATCACCCCCCCAGCACTGTAAAAAGCTTTTATGCTGTACAAAATGTAGGGTGTCTCTGTGTTTATTAGTAAACAGAAACTGTTTCTGGAACTGGCATGAAAAATAATTTTGAAAGTAAAGGTTAGGATGAGTACATAATTTTACCTACGTAGTTACAAATTGTTTACTTGTTGCTTCAGAGTAATATATAAAGTGTGTGTTATTGGATATATATTCTGTATATTGATGGATATATGCAGATTGGGGCACAAAAGGCAGTTGTGCACCATAAAATGTCTTAGTTATGTACTGTAAAATCCAGTTTTTTTGGAGAGAGATTCCTAAAAAGCTAATTTTTTTGTGTTTGTAGTTGATATTGGGGAGAAACAAAGGTTTTTATTCATATAAAATTTGAAGTGATATACTCGCTATTCTCGCAATCATTTCAAGCTTCTTTATTACATAAGCAGAATAATTGCTGTTCAATTTTGAGTAATTTATGAGGAATACTGCTAAAAAGCCCTTTAGGGCAAAAGGGGTTAATTTCTTTCTTAATCATTCTACACTCATTTATTTTGGACTGTTAAAAATAAACCGTTTCCTGCTATACATTTTTTGTCCTGCTGCACCTTCTTTCCAAACCTAGTACATGCCACTACAATATTATAACTAACTCTTAATTGACCCATTATATGTATAGTTCATCTGCAAACAATAAGAAACAAAATTCATATTATAACAAAGATGTAAAAAACTAGCACTAAACATAATTTGGTATTAATTAAATACATTTTAACAGCAGTTAAAGAGGGGTTTCATGTGAAGAAAAAATGCTAATAAATATGCCTAGCATTCTCATTAAAACGTTGTCCTGGTGTTAAGATTCTCTATAAATAAACATGTTTTGTGCAGTTGTAAAGGACACACAGTTCTGCACAGCATTTACAGAGATGACTATCATTGTATGCAAATGCAACAGAGACATTAGTCTCTTCACAATTAGTAGGCAAGCAACTTTTCTACTTCTGCAAGGAATGTCAAGCATTCTTTTGCTACCCTTTTTGTGCTTTGGCCAAGGATCTAAAATCTGCTTCAAGAAAAAAAACACATTTTACTTTTTTCATCGTCCATATGTATTGCATAAGACCAATGTCTGTTTAGCCGTGGTGCTTCCTGGGTTCCAGAGTCCTCAGGACTTTGATCTCCAACTCCAAATGCAATATTTCAGTTGAATACTTGGCATTGGAGGGAGTGGCTGAAGCTCCAGAGTGGAAAGGCATAGATATATTTGAAGCATTTTGCATAACCAGTGGTACATCGCTTGCAACAAATAACACAGTAAGTGTTTTTAACTGAAGCATTCAGTCTAACCACAGGATAACGACTGTTACTCACAATTATCAGCTAACACTTATGGCCAACAACTATCAACCTTCCTATGCCTCTGTCTCTCACCCCTGGGTGATTGCAATATTATAATATACAGTAGTTTTAGTGACATATTTTAAGATCTTTATATATTTTTTTTTTTTGATAAAATATGTCCTTGCAGCTTGTTTACTTTATTTGACCCAATGTGTTTAGTTTCAAATTAAATAATATCTATGTTATTAATTTGATTCTATTTTCGGTTCATTCTACTAATAAATATTATAAAACTTAACAGACTAAATGTATTATTGTAAAGTACAATCTATTGTATTGGATTGTCAAATCTTTTGTTAATTTATTATCTTCAGCATTACTAAGGTGTAATTTACATAGATATGGAGCATTCCATAATGATTTTTTAAAGTATACATTTTAAACTCTAATGCCTGGAGAGAAAAAGGTACATCACATAATAAAAGTTAATAGTGGCCAATGCTATACAACAGTGAATGACGTGAAAAATGTCCATAGGAAATAGAAAAATAAAATATCATGTTACTCATGTTGTATAATCCACTTGTCAGTTATCCAGTCGTAAGCTCAAAATGTGCAAAATACATGCTTTTTTGGCTAAAAAGTTGTTAAAAATATACACTTTGGCAAAGGTAACCACACATCTTAAACAAGAATCTAGTAATAAACTAAAGCTTCATGGGAAAGACATTTTGAATTAGAAACTCTCACTCCCCCTTGTTCATTGGTCTGTCTTCAAGTCACAACAACAACAGATAAATAAATGCATATAAAACAGACAATAAAAATAAGCAAATACAAAAGTAAAATTAAAATGGTAGAGTCCCTAGTGTAATTAAGTATAACTAAGCTGGACAAACACTCCGCCAAAGAATGAACTTACACAGATCCCACATTAAATATGGCAACAGAGATGTTTCTGTAGCAGCTCACTTCAACAGCCATAGACACTGTTTGAGGGACTTTAAAGTTACAGTGCTTATGGGCAACTTCAGAACACAGTAAGAGAAAAAAGAATGGGAAGTTAAACTCATGCTAAAATGTAACACATTACAACATGCTTTAAATATAGACAAGAGTTTTATGGCTAAATATGAGGATTGTTTGCATCTTTCAGACTGTCCCACACAACCTGACTACAGATCCATATTATTTTAAAAAAACTCATTAGAAACTTCAAAAGATTTTGTTGGACAGTTATCTTATCAAAATATCTTGACTATACATTGTTCTCCTCTCTTGCTAAATGAATCTTAGCCTGGAGGTCTAATAACCACTTGAAGGTTTTCCAATGTTGTATCTGTCCTAGTGTATATATACAGTAATCACAGGGAATTCCAGTTGCTATAGTACATCTTGCCTGAGGAAGGAGCCTGAGTTGCGTCAAAAGCTTGCATACTAGTTAGCCAATAAAAGGTGTCAATTTGCTTAACTTCTAACTATTAATTATTTGTGACTTATAAGTCACATGTACATGTAATGGTAACTTCAGCAAACAAGATGCTGAAGAAAATAAAGTTCTATGGGCTCCAAGGAAAGAACGATCATACAGACTCATTGAACATTCCACAATACAGAAATGTGATGAGGAAGTTTTAGATTTAGTGGGTCTCATCAATACCTGTTGTATTCACATTCTTCTCAACATCAAAATTTGCTGCGGAGTACTTTGATTAGGAGAGAGTGACACAGGACACCACTAGAAAAAAACTGGGAAAAGAGAACACACAAAGTAATGGTTCTTGACTAGTAAACATTTTGTAAGCATGTACAACTGCCAAACATATTTAAATCCTTTACAACAGGCACTAAAGAGAATTATGAAAATGCCAAATTATAGAAGTGGGTTTTAAGATGTATTTTGAAATATTCCACAGTATTTGTCAGTGGAATTCTACCAGTAAATCATTCCAGATCTTTGGAAGAGCAGATCCTCGGAATTATAAGCAAACTGGTGTTATAGAATCTATGATTATGATGATATACTAGGACAGACACTCCATAATGTAAGGAGGAACAAGATGGTGCAGAGACTTGTATAAAATGAAGGGCATTTCACAATCAATTGTGACGAAAGCAGCCAGAGTAATGGCACTGATAAACTGATTTTTTTTGGATCAGATAACTGCAGGTGTAGTGTGTCTTTCTTAGGTAGTTAGGAGTGTATTACATTAATCTAGCCTCCTTAGCGTTATGTTATGTAAAAAGCATTTTATTTTTTGGCTTGAAAATATACATATTTATTAAATCTGATCTTTCTACTTTAAAACATACAAAACACTAAAGGTGCAAAGTCAGAAGTATAGACAGTATAATAATGAATAATAATAATACTAATAAATAATAATAATGATAATATCATATATACTGTCAAAATGTGTCATTTGTGTGGTATATCTCTTGAAGCATGGTGAAATACTAAATATAAAGTCACAATCAGGACAATAGTAGTGTGATTCCTCTCAGATTTTTTTTCCAGACTGATCAGCTTTTGAACAGCACATTGCACATGTGTTGTTAACATGAGCGTCACTTTTGGAATTATGAATCACTTTTGATTTCACTGTCCATATCAATTTCACTGCCTAAAGACAGATTCACTTCATCATCTCTGCTCGTATCACTGTCAAGAGCATGCAACACCTGGGCTGCTGAAAAACATTTCTTACGAGATGCCATTATGAGACAAGAAGAAGTCGCGTCTGCACTTTTGCCTGGGTAACACGCGGGCCTGTCACTTATGCAAGACACGTTCATATCGTTTCCTGAGCAACGCTTAGCACTAATGATGTTGGCACTTTTACTGCCAGAGCAATCCTCTGGTCTAATGCTTATGTGAGATGTGTCTGTTCAGTTGCCTGGATGAGTCTTGGGCAACTGTTTTTATAGCCCGAGTGATACACTAAGGAAGCTAGTCAACTAACGAAAGATTGTGAAGTAATTTTTCAACATTTTGATATTTGAGACGTAACTCTTGCAATGTATCTTGAAAGAAATAATGCAGTTTTAGTTAAATGGTTAATATATGATTTGAAGCTTAGGTCTGAATCCATAATGCCACCTAGATTCTTTACTTCTGGCTTAATTTGTTAAGTTGATAAGTTTATTTCTAACTCCCTTACTTTTTATTTCTGACATTAACTACCATTTCAGTTTTCTTCCTGTTTAGTTGAAGGAAAATAATCTTCATCCATTCTATAAATTTAGCAAGACACAGGATCAGAGGACATTCAGTCTCAAAGTCTCCTGGTGCTATACATAAGTAAAGTTTTGTGTCACCTGCAAAGCTGTGGTAGTTAACTTTTATTTCAAAATAAGCTGGCCTGACAGGAGAATGGAGAGTGACAATAGCAGCAGAACTGATCCCTGTGGCACACTATATACAATGTCATGGTTGTTTGGTTTACAATTGCCACAAATTCCTGTTACATAGGATTTAAACCAGCTTAAGACCCTAGCATAAAGACCCACCCATTCACTGGTATGGTTAATAAGAATGCCATGATCTATGCTATCAAATATTTCCATCACATCTAAGAGAACAAGAACAGATATGTTGTCTAAGGAAACAATAAGCTATCAATCATTAACAACTTTAAACAAAGCAGTTTCTGTGATTTAATATAAATCCTGGAAGATACATTTCTAGAACTGAGTTTTTGTTACACTTTTTATGTGTGTAATTTAAATGTCATAGCTAATGATTATTGTTTTAGATAAAAAAATGTGAATAAACATTGAAAAAAGAGGCATGATATTTTGTTGGATATTAAATTGTAAGTAACAGAGAATGCAATACGCCATAAAATAACTGTGGAAAGTACATAAAAGTACATAAAAGACTCAAAACTACCAACTACTACTTTCACAGTTTAGACGACTAGAGGAAATACGCATCAGACAAGCACCTCTTTTTGTCACGAAGAACAGAATAACCAAAATTATAATCTGCCCCACCAATGAGCCAAGTTTCAAACAAAGGTTTTACAGTCCAATAGTGTTACATTTAGGTTCAAACAATCAAGTGTCAGATACAGAGAATGTTCCTGGAGTCTGCTGGAAAGGCAGGGGAGCAGAGAAGCTCAAACCAGTTGCCTATCTTAATTTGAATATAAAATGTTGAACTGGGCTTATTAAAGAATATTATAAATAGGACAGTAGGTAAATCTGACTCACCACAGGGCCCAAATAGCGTCCCATACATGTGATGTTTCAGGGTCAGTTCTGGCTGCAGATGAAGTTTACTATAATGCTAAAAGATGAGCTTTCTGTTCCCTGAGTTTAATTTGTCATGTGAAGAAGTACTAGAACTGTCTCAGAAAAGTCTTAAATTGTTGTTCATATCTCAAAATCAGCTATTTGTGATCAAATTTACAGAAAGTAATTCATAAGTGACAAGGAAGAGGCAGCATAATTACCATAATAATAGTTTCTGAACTAGGCACTTAATCCAACTTCCTGGAGCTGTATGGCAGTGTTGATAAGTATTGTGTTAGGGTAATGTCCAGATTTTGAAAACATAACATTTTAAATGTTTTGAAACATTTCCCTTAGTATCAAAAATAATTTAACTTATCCTTCATTGGTTAATGTTTAACATTGTCCTTCATATGACAGAGTTGTTGAATGTTTCACTATTTGCATATATATTTCCACAGGCTTGACAACAGAGTCAGACTCACGTTAATGATCTGCAAATAATTCAGACACTCAGAATACCTGACCTTTTTTTGTTCTAGTTGACCTTTAAATTGTTACGTTGACCTAAATGGCAATGCCTAAAGAGCTGATATACAACTCCTTAACATTTGCCTCAAGGGAGTTGGATTTAATTATTATGGACAGCATATTATTATAGACCAGAACTGAAGAAAAGATTGGTTTCCCTCTTGGCACCACAGTATCATTCTCTTTTGCCTGATAGTGGAGACTACATGCCCTATTAGGAAAATACAGTCAGAGATAGTCACCTGTTATCACCATACTTTGCTTGAAAGGGAAAAAAAGAATCTTCAGTGAATGTAGGTATCTGTGGTCAAAGTAAAACTGATAATAATTATTGTTTGTTATACTTGAATAATAAAACAGCTGGCGGTTCGGATATTATAAAATAGCAACAACCAGAAACAAGTTTAAAATATTTTCTTATGCAAAAAGAAATGAAAATAGGGAAAGTGTCACTAGTTAAGTAAAGGAGCATCATTTGTGAAAATTTCTAAAAAACTTAAAGCATTCTGATTGTGTTTTACATTTAATACATGTTCAACATATTAGGACTGTAAACTTGGGAGTGTGATGTTGTGGTGTAGGCACTGATGTGGCTGATGCAATATTAACGTCTGACTAACTGCAACACTGAGCTAGTAACTTAAACTACCTGTATTTAAAATGCAAAAAAATCATGTAATGTAAGTAATTGTAGAAGCTACAAAATAATTCAGCACAAAGCAGCTCCACCAATATCTCTAAAAATAGGCCTTATTGAAATAATGGACCTGCAGTTTAGACTTTTGTGTCTCCCTCAGAATATCACTCAGATTGCAGTGTTTATCTGCAAACAATTGTTGCAAACAATTTAACAGTAGCAATATTAGCACTTTTCAACCCTAACTCATTTTGTGAGACAGAGCAAATATCCTGCCAGAGCTATCAGTGTGGGATGTCTAGAACTGAAGAGCAAGTAAGGAGACAACTGAGGAAGCTACACACAGGAAAAGTTGCAGAACCACACATGGAGTCATTCCTTGAATTCTTAAGGGCTGTCCTGATCAAATTTGCGGTATTCTCTGTCATCTATTCAGTCTGTCCTTGAAACTTCAAAAAGCTGTGGAAACATCCTGCATTATTCCTGTTCTGATGAAGGCAGGTGCCTCTTCACCTAATAACAACAGAACATGAAAACTTTCAAGAGACTGGTCCTGGATTATATGAGTCCTCCTGGACTCACTGCAGTTTACATTATCAGGCAAAGAATGGAGTGGAGGATGCAAATATCTATTTGCTCAACATGGCTTATTCTCACCTGGACAAAGCTGGTAGCATTGCGAGGATTTTGTTTTCTGATTTCTCCAGTGGCTTCAATACCAGTCAGCCATCCCTGTTAAGGGGTAAATTCTGAGATATGTATGTGGACAAGCCTATGATCTCAAGAGCTTTGTTTCTAATATGGATGTGAGCAACACTGGAGCACCACAAGGAACAGTCATGTCTCCTTTTCTCTTCACTCTGTACACCTCAGACTATAAATATAATACCAGATCATGTCACTTGATTCTGGTACTTACTTGGTCCAGTGCACACCGTGCTTTCACTGTCAAAAACCACGAATCTATCATCACTATGCAACAAGCCTTCCTAAACGAACTTCAACATTCCTCCTAATGGTGACATCCCAAATCAGAAAACAATTTTTCAGTGGGTGGCTAAATTTAGACAGACGGGTACAACATTGAACAGAAAATCTCCAGGCTACTATACCTGTGGACCTGTAAAGGTTTTTGAGATGATGTTTACTATAGAAAGGTGCTACATAAAGTAAACGTTGCTTGTATAAGGAAACTACTATTGCAAATTATTAGGAGATTTTTCCACACTCTTTTTAAAGATAACAACTCTTAAAAACATGGAAACTAGATTGGAGTACCTTGGACAAGTACGCAATCACAATTTGCCAGTTTAAACACACTGGGCTATTCCTGTTCAGCGTTTTGGAATACCATAAACATGCACTGTAAAAAAATATCTTCTGTCAAACATCATAAATTACTCATAACAGGCTGGTAGCCTATTCAAGGTCAGTTCCTCCTACCTTGCCCTCAATACTGTTGTACCAATTAGGTTAATAAAATGGATAGATAAATTATAGTCTTCTCTTTGCTTTACTGATTGTTTCAGCTTTTCATAAAAAAAATACATATTTTAGCATGTCATCCAGAATATAGCATTGTGGCTACATTCTACAACAGTTTCTTCACAATTAATAGGCAAGCAACTTTTCTGCTTTTGCAAGAAATGCCAAGCATTCTTTTGTTACCATGTATGCGCTTTGGTCAAGGATCTCAGATCTGCAAAGCTCTTCAGGGAAGAACCATATTTTACTCTTTTCATGGTCAATGTTTATTGTGTAAAACCAGTGTCTATTTTGCTGTTTTGCTTCCTGGGTTCCAGAGTCCTAAGACCTTCCATGTCCAACTCCACATACAATATTTCAGTCAGAAACTCCTATCTAATGGCATTGGAGCGAGACTGTAAAGCTCCAGTGTGGAAAGGCATAGGTATATTTGAAGCATTATGCATTACCAGCAGTACATCGTTTTCAACCAATAACACAATAAGTGTTTTTAGCTGAAGCATTCAGTTTAACCACAGGGTGATGACTGTTACCTACAACAACTATTAACCTTCTTATGTCTCTGTCTTTCACTCTTGGGTCATTGCAATATTATAATATAGCTTTTGTGGCATATTTTAAGATCTTTATATATTTTTCTGATAAAATATTTTTACTTTTTTTGCAATATGTTTAATTTCCATATAGACAGTTATCAACATTCCTGGACAAAATGCTCTTCAGTGTCCATGGTTCTATGGAAAAAACAAAATCGATATGGACGATCTAAGCCAGTTGGCTGCTCCCAATCTTCTGTACATCCTACAAATCCATACATCACATTTCGAAGATGTATTATAATGTTCTGGGGCCTCATGCATAAACAGTGCGTATGCACAAAAATGTTGCATAAGAACGTTTCCATGTTCAAATCGCAATGTGTAAAACCTAAACTTGGCGTGAAGCCACGCACATTTCCACGGTACCTCATACCCTGGCATACACAAGTTCTCCACTTGGTTTTGTAGACTGGCGGCACCCAGCTTCAAAGCATTGCTACTGTTCCTGTGTGGTTATCCTTTCTTTTTCAGATCCACATCCCTGACGCGGCTTTATAAATACACTGAAATTAACCGCATATGGTTTATTAGTTTAATGCATCTGATTGTAATTAACCAGTAACAATATAATGGTCC
Organism: Polypterus senegalus; assembly: GCF_016835505.1. Taxonomy (NCBI): domain Eukaryota; kingdom Metazoa; phylum Chordata; class Cladistia; order Polypteriformes; family Polypteridae; genus Polypterus; species Polypterus senegalus. The sequence continues at coordinate 138,637,827 of NC_053162.1, forward strand.
ACGGAATGGTCAAACTAAACTATTCTAAATACCATATCTGCTTTAGTGTTGTTACTCTCACTGCACCTTCTTCTTCTTTCAGCTGCTCCTGTTAGGGGTTGCCACAGCGGATCATCTTTTTCCATATTACTTTCACTGCACCACTCAGAGTATTTATATCACTGTATCTGAGTGGGGAATCAAAGATCTACAGAATCTGAGAAAGAGAATTATCAGTATACAGCATCAAGCACACGCTGCCTCAGCCATGCTGTCTATTGAATTGCTTTCACACGGCAAATGTTTCAAAGTCTTTCCTGTACGAACCTCACGGTTTAGAAACAGTTTCATCCCAAGAACTATAAACTCACTCAATAAAGTGCTCCTTGTAGAACTGTTTGTACTTATAAGTAGAATTACCTCACTGTAAACTTGCACTACAGTTATAATATTGCATAATCTGAGCCACTTTATAAAGCACGTATTTACATATAATGACTATATCATTTTTAAGATGAAATGCAGCAAAATGTGCTTATTATATTATACAGATAAAACTTTAACTTCATTTAAATAATCTATTTTGGAGCCAATCCCAGCCAACACAGGGTGCAAGGCAGGAAACATACCCCGAGCAGGGCACCAGCCCACTGCAGTAATCTAAATTGTTAATGATTAAACATGTGAGAACACGGTGCCGCAGCGCTAGCGAGGAGCTGGTGCTCCATTCATGGATTGCTCCTGTCTCACGCTGTATTCTTGCTTGTGCTGCCGCGACACTGGAAGGATAGATGGATAGAATAATTAAACACGTACTACGAAGATATTTTAATGTCCCTTAAAAGTATTTTATTGAAGGTTGCGCATGGCGCAGCAAGCATCTTGCATGAGACATGAACAATCACTGTGCCACCGTGTTCCCATGTTTAATAACATGATTTAACTCCTGTCATCATGAAAATATCACGTATACATCTCAGTATTTCAATTATTTGGAGAGCTGTAATATCACGAATGTAATGGATTCTCTGTCCTGTCAGAGGAAGAGAAAGCTGGTTTAAGAAGCATGTAGTGATTCACACACATAGAGCACATAGAAGAATAAATACAAAACAAAGCATTTAACATGCTACTTTAGTGGGATTTGAGAAACTAGTAAATTAAATGATTTTAAGATGAAGTTTATGATGTTCTACATTAATGACAAAATAAACTATGTGATTAAAGTGGAAATTTCAAGATTAAAGTTGACATTTTGTGCTTTTTTCCCACAGTGTCCCTATTTTTTTTCTTTTCTCTGTACCCTAATAAGCTTTCATATGACACTCAGACAGTGGGCTACGACTCGCCTTTTCATGGCGACTTTGATATCTGACAACTTCTTTATTTTAGGCACTGTGCGACTTTGTGAACTTGAGCTTTCGAGTTTCTCCAACACTCTATGTCCCTCGATCAACTTCCTTTTGTTGTTTATACTACTGTTAAAAACCAACAAATAGTACATTATTCCTTGCCTCCACTTGGTATTCGCTGAAATTCTTAGATTTTCCCCTGTGCTTTTCCCATTGTCTTTTCACAGAAGGCTGAGCTTAAGGGCTATTTACATTGATTTGCATATTCAAATAGGTGTATTTCTGGATGGAGTTGGGGCGGGATTGCAGGCATGTGCACATGCGTTACTTTTCATGCTGACTGGGAATTATGTAGCGGAAGAACGTGAAAGTTTGCATACGCACAGATTTATGTATCTGGATTTTTCTGTGCGTACGCACTTTCCCGCTTTTGTGCTTGCGCCATGTTCGAGTGTGAATTCTATGCACGGTGTTATACTTGAGGCTCCTGGTGTTGGAAATGTACAGGACTATGGTTCTCAAACAGTCTGAAGTCTCCAACCAGCAGTAGCTGTGGAACGAAAATCTGAGAAGAATATTAGAATGAGGCATGACAGTAATACATGGTAATGATACACTTAGGTTATACACTTCAATTCACTTAACTTTTGTGTCATTCTTGATGTCACCTGTATCAAACCAGATAGCAATCTTTTACATTTAGAGTGTTTCAACAAATATAGTCTTTAATACAGAGAAATAATACATTTTCATTGTGGACTTGATTGTTTGCAGCTTCCTTGTGCCTATTCCTTTTCATCACTTCTTACAATACACACTACTTGGGCAAATATGCACAACAATAAAACAAAGGAGGCAGCCGTTTGCAACCTTTCATTGGGGGTGGTGTCCTCAGGGTGCACATGCAATTACAACGCTCTGAAGAATTCTCTCCCCTCTGGGGAGGGATGGACTACTTAGAGTCACGCAGAAGAGGTTAGGCTTGTCATTCATAAAGATTAAAATAAGGAGTAGTCAGTTGATTTTTTTTTACCAAACTTTAAATGCAATATTTTCAACTTGAACTAGTAAATTTTTCAAACTGAATAATTGAAATTGATAATCTCACAATTACACTAAGTAATTTTTTTAGTTTAGTCAGTCAGCTTAGTCACTGTTTCCTTCAAAGTTTATTGTAAGTCTTTGAATAGAGTAAATGTACACCTGTAGTCAAAGTACATAGACATAAGGAGATAATACAGGAGAAGCTACTGAAGGACTTGTAATTGAGACCAATATTACATTGCTGCAAGTTTGTTTGTTCATATACAGTAGAAACTACAAAATAATTCAGCACAAAGCAGCTCCACCAATAACACTAAAAACAGACCTTATTGAAGAAATGGACCTACAGTTTAGACTGTTGTGTCTCCCTCAGAATAGCACTCAGATTGCAGTGTTTATCTGCAAACAATTTAACAGTAGCAATATTAGTACTTTTCAACCATCCCACCAACTCATTTTGTGAGAGCAAGTATCCTATCCTGACAGAGCGATCAGTGTGGGCTGTCTAGAACTGAAGAGCAAGTAAGGAGACAACTGAGGAAGCTACACACAGGAAAAGTTGCAGAACCACATGGAGTCAGTCCTCGAATTCTTAAGACTGTGCGGACCAGCTTTGTGGTATCCTCTGTCATCTGTTCAGTCTGTCCTTGAAACTTCAGAAAGCTGTGGAAAACATCCTGCATTATTTCTGTTCCAATGAAGGCAGGTGCCTCTTTACCTAATGACTACAGAACATGAAGACTTTCAAGAGACTGGTCCTGAATTATATGAGTCCTCCTGGGCTCACTGCAGTTTACCTTATCAGGCAAAGACTGGAGTGGAAGATGCAAATATCTATTTGCTCAACATAGTAGTAAAGGAGAGAGATGAAATGAAACTAAGTGCCATTATGAACAATGGTTCCATCCATTTTCTGACACACTAATATTAAGTACTTTCAACCAAAAATACAAGTGTGTGAAGAAATGCTATTTGGGCTCCTTTATACCAACAGCAATATGTCAGAATAATACCTTGCTGTGATTGTGACACACAGTTCAGAAGCTTTCTTTCTTTTTAATTTTCTTGCTTTACAGTCATTGGATCAAAATATATGTATATATGTTTTTATTTATTTACTTACTTACCTATCTACATATTTATTTATTTATTTATTTAAAGAGCTTCTGTAAAAAGCCAAATTTCACCCTGGGGACAAATAAAGGTCTGTCTAATCTATTCTAATTATGGATGTGATGATATTTATAAGCAGGGGCACTATGTTGCCATAAAACGGGATGGCAAAAAATATCCTAAATTATAGACAAAACAATAATAATTCAATCTGGCTGAATTCAATAGCCTACCATTTAAACATTTAAAACACTTATTGCTTGTGTTCAGAGATTGGTCATTGGTACCAAAACACTCAGCAGCCGTGAACTGTAGTAATTCTTTTATACTAATGAGGAGCCTGGTCTTTGATATGCAACAGAATTACATTTTTGAATAATTATTAAAAAGCTTTGAAGTTTATATATTCATTTTTATTTACAGTAAAGTGAACATGTGTGTCATTTTGAATCAATGACAAGATTATTGTGGACTGCATGATTTGCTGATCAATTTGAAATGCTTGAAACTTCCATTTGTAGTGTTTCTCTTTTATTAAAGAAACAACCATACCAATAACAACAATAAAAATAATCTAAATGGACTGGTATAGTAGGCACAGATGTATTAAAGTAACTCTAAACAATCAACACATCAGTGGGACTGTAACTCTAGGCCTTGAAAACATTGATAAAGACTCAACTGGAAGAATCCTAACTCACCTGTTCTAAGTTAGTGGGTAACTGATGTTATATACTATTTGAAACTGGAAAAAATCTAATTAGATCTGTACAAAACCTTTTCAAAACCTGGCAGGATCTAATCAATAACATTTTAGAATTAGCATTTAAATTGAGGAAGCAGGTTGTCTCCCCTCTTTTACTCCATTTATCTTTATTCATTTATTAATTTATCTATTTACTTATTTTTACTAGCTTAAAGTTTTATACTGCTGGCCTAGCTCTCTTTCTCGGGGGTGGGGGCTGATTTGTTTCAAACCTTTTTTTTGTAAAACTTGAGCTATTTGCATGGAATGTTATTTGATTTTAATAAAATCAATAAAATTATAAAATAAAAAAGTTGATTTAATCAAAGTACTGTATAAGCATCTCCCAATTGGGCTGTTGTGTTAAAACTTAGTAAACGTCATCCTTCAATGTTCACTATCATCTAAGAATTGACTAAAGGCGCTCTTCATGGTTGTTCCTGGCATACTAAAAAGAATTCTATAGTTGTTTTCTTTTATTGTGCACATACTTTTTGTGAACATATCAAACAGGAATTAAAGGTCAATGTTTAATAATGATTATTATAATTTGATTACATTGAACTTTGGGAATACTGGGCTAGTTAGTTTATTTCTGGGACCTAAATTAAATGTATATGTTTATGGTTTATGTGGCTGCTTTGCTAAGATTATGATTCCGCTGTCACCATCACTGTAGGCTTGTTGCTAGGCTGTCAAGTTAAGTACAAAGCTCCCTTCATAAGTAGTATATAGCAGTGTATAAGCTCACACACATCTGGTAGGGATTTTTCAGTTCTTTTGTATCATTGCAATTCTAGCACTGAACTAGTTCTGGAGGGACAATATTGTGGTCCACGGCTGATTGACGTTTTAAATAAATAATTGCCAGACTCTTGTCTTCAGGATAACAGAACAGATGAATTAAAGGATAATCAAAGAAAGAATTTACAAATATATTTGGTCATAAATTATTAGTAAACTAGGAAGGATGATTTCAATGTAAATTGCCTCTATAAATTAGTCCTATAAAATCTTTTTTAAATGAGTTTCTCTGTAGTTCATCACTGTTTGATTGAGCAGAATTAAAACTTCCTATAAGCCTGCAGTTAAAAAAAAAAAATTACAATGTTATTTTCCAGTATAACTCCAGTGCCTATGATGATGTCACTTCCAGTTCCAACCTTTAAAACCGCCATCTTTACTCTTATGAGGCAGTCCTGTTTTGGACCTGAAAGCAACTGAACAAACTTACCCAATTGCAGGGTGGCTGTCCCAAACCCTTGATGTCTCCAGTTCATTAATATGACTATATATATATATGTATATATATTGTGGAACAGGCCCAGGACACAGACAAACGGACATTGTTTTGCACCCAACACACACGTTTATTTACACGAACACTATATACAATATTTATAGGCTTTAGTGCACGTCCCAGTGCCTCCAGCACCGATCCCCCAAAAGTCCGAGCCTTTCACAGTCTCTTATGCCTTTCTTCTGGCCGCCTCCAGTCTTCTCTCCAGCTCCGTCCTCTTCCACCCGACTTCCGCTCTCGAATGCAGGGAGGCGGCCCCTTTTATCACACCCCGGATGGGCTCCAGCTGCTTCCCGGAATTCCTCCGCGGACATGCCCCAGTGTGGCGGAAGTGCCGGCTGCGCACCCGGAAGCCCTCCGGGTGTTCCCTGTCTTCCTCCCCCCAGCATTTCCTGGTGTGGCGGAAGTGCTGGGCTCCAGGTTTCTTCAGGCACCGGGGCACCGCCTGGCGGTGGCCATGGGCCCCTTCAGTGTTGGGCTTCCAAGTCCCCTACCCGAGGCCACCAACAAAACCAGGACGGTCGCCCCCTCGTGGCACCAGCCCTCCTCTGGTCCCCTCGGGCATCCCGGCTGGGCTCCATGTTCAGCCGCCTGTGACAATATATATATATACTGTGTGATAGATAGGGGTTGCTCTCGCTCCCTGGAACCCTTGTCCACGACTCCAGACACCAGGTAAAAGTCCTCTTTTCAACTTTATTTTTATGCCACAGTGTACAAAGCACACTCTCCACCACAATACTCATAAACAATCACAATAATAACTACAAATACAATCCTCCAGCTCCCAGACGCATTGCCACCCTTCCACCCAGCTCAGCTCTCCGTCTGGGAGCTCCCACAGTCCTTTTATATTCCCTGACCCGGAAGTGTTCCCAATCCCCAGTCCATGTGATTCTCAATCACTTCCGGGTCAGGTAAAAGCTCTTCTTTTCAACCCGGAAGCCTGTTGCTCTTCCTATGACGAACTTCCGGCTCATAGAGCACGAAGAAGTCCTCGGTCCTCCCTGCAGCTCCCTCTTGTGGCCCCCATGGCATCCAGCAGGGCTGTGCATAAAAACCACATTGTCCATGATGCCCTGCTGGTCTTCTGGGAACCTCCATGCTGCAAGGAGGGCTCCACCTGGCGGCTTGGGGGTATTGGCCGGGATAAACGGCCGGCCATCCACCACAACTGCATATATACACACACAAAATTCAACATCTGTCTGTCTGTCTGCTTTTCATAAGAGAACTATTTAACGAATTTAGATCGGGTTTTTTCGTTTGCGACTTCTTTCATTGTGCTAAGTATCATAGTTTGGTTGTAGAACCAATTTATTTGCACAAATCCGAGAGAGCAGCTGTGGGTGAAGGGGATTTTACTTATGTAATACTCTATCTGTGTTCATATCATTTAGTACATTTATAATCCTGTTTGCCATATCTTTTAAGACTTTTATGTTAAAGGATTTTCCTTATTTTACTTGCTGTTTCATTCATCACGTTAAAGTGCACTTTAAAAATGAAAGACATTTTAAACAATGGTGACCTCCAGAAACTGCAGCAGTTTATCACAGGAACAGATATTGTAATATACAGTGCATCACAAATGCATTTACGTACTTAAGAGACATGCATTTAAATGTTTTATATAAATGCTTTACATTTGGACCACAGGCCAGTAAGGTGACTTACTCAGGGTCACAGAGAGTTGTGGGTGGACACTGAACTGGCAGCCAATCCACACTACAGTAGTGGCTGTTGTTAAAATGAAGTAATCAGTGGCTGGCATACATTGTTTTACAGTTTATGTGTCAAATGAAGAAGGCAAGGTTGCAAATACCGAAATAAGCAAGTTTCCAATCCATGTTTCTTTAAAGGTGGAGTCATTAAGTACGTTTTAAAGCTAGATTCAAATAGAAATGGTAAGACGCTGTTATTACTTCCATCCATCCATTTTCCAACCCGCTGAATCCGAACACAGGGTCACGGGGGTCTGCTGGAGCCAATCCCAGCCAACACAGGGCACAAGGCAGGAACCAATCCCAGGCAGGGTGCCACTCCACCGCAGGCTGTTTTTACTTTTTGAATGTACATTTTATTTTAATGGAATCTATCATTTTCTGAATGTATTTAGACATTATTCTTTATTTAATAAATTTCTATGATATTGCCACTGGCAAAATCAAAATGAATGCAATATATGTAATGACTTTGTAAGAACAAGTACATAAAAAATATAGTTAATGATGTGGAAGTCTTGGTGAAATAACTTCTGTGGAGAATGTCTCCCATAATAATTTGAAATAACATGTTTTACCCTTAACACTTCCAAAAGTAAAAAGAATACTTAAAAATGACTACACTTAGAAATCTAAGGGGGTTCTATTGTTTCTGCAGCCCAAATCTTCTGCATCTTTGAAACCAATCATTCTATAATATTGAAACATTAATATAGCACTTTGAAGAACCAGGGATAGTATGTAATATTCCTGTCTGGAATAGCAGAAAAAAAGTAATTTTTTCTTATAATAATAAATTCTAATTTTTCATCAGTTCTAAAACATCTCTTTAGAGTGACATTGTTGTGAAGTGGGTATCAGTGCCATATTACAGCTTTTGGACACGGGTCATTTCATATGTTTATGTTGGTTTTCTCCCAAATGCCAAAGGCATGTTATCAGATTGACTGACAGCCCAATATGAAAAAGAATTCTTTCAAATGAACTGGTGTCTCATCCAGTGATATATATTTTTTTTCACTAATTACTCTAGGTTACTACAACCCATTATTGAATATTCAGCCAAGAAAACAACAAGGTCCAGGAATAGCAGAGCCAGAAAAGATGTTTACAAAACCTAAGTTTATCTGTTATCCTGGATGATTACTATCACTGGTAGTCAAGCATTAAATCACTGGTCCTTCAGACTAACTTAAACAATATGTCTTATTTTTGGGAATCTGCCTTATTAAGCAGTAACTTGAAAAGTAGTCGTGTTTCACTGAGTTCAAATGAAGAAAACTGTTTCTTTATTTAGCTTGACCTTAATGATGTAAAGCCCTCAATTTTCTAATTATTTATTATTCCTTTCAGAGCTAGGTTATAACTGCAGTGTACCTGTTAAAGTGTAATGAAAATTTGAAAATTTTTGACTTCTGACCTGTTTGCTCCCACAAGCAATATTAGTTATAAAAATGATTCCTTTACCATATTACTCTATGATCGATTGAAGTTTCATCTAGGTGTTGGTTTCTTCACTAAACAAGATAAATAAATTTGAAAACTGGCGGCCAGATTGTGAGAGTTCCATGCTTATCATAAAGAAAAAGTAAACTGTTGATTCAAATTTAAGGAAATGTCCCCTATGGACATATATATTAATGATTGTTAATAAGTCTGTAGCAACAGTCACATGGATAATCAATATTGTGTTAGATTTTGCACTCCTGTTGTGGCAACACTGCACAGAAAAAGTGGGGGCTGACAGAGAGAGAGAAATCAGCTGGTATCACCAGTGTTCAGAGATGGGCTCTTCGCAGCTGACTGGTGGTGCTTGCCATTCAGCTCACTCTGCAAAACACTCACTTTTGAACCAGAGCTTGTAGGTTTGTAACTCACCACTGGCAGTTCACCATAATGTAATCTTTAACTGAGATGTTTTGTGATATGAGTCAACAGCAATTTAAGAAATGTATTATTGAGGGAAGAGTGAGACTCAGCACACTCTTACTAGATTGGTCTACTTTCACCTTGCGATTAATGCAAACACACAGATCCTGTTCACACAATTGCGTTTGAGTGATGCCTAACTGCTAGTCACTCTGTAGTATTCCATATAAAATCCCTTCTACATAAGTACATATGAGTGATGCAGACAATATCTGTCACTCTTCAGTACTTGACAAAAGGATTCAGTATATCTCATGAAGGCTCATTAGGTTATAAGAGTTGTCTGACTATTGTAACTAAGATTGGGAGCACCTGATAGTATGCTGCCACACCCACCACATAACAAACCATATGGATTGGGACCCAAGTTCAGCAGGTGACACTTCAGCACCACACTGCTACAGTGTGAGTTTTTTTTGTGGTGACTGGAGTGCCAATCCTGCCACCAATTTTAACTAAAATGACTATAAATTCCTTGGATAACAGGACTGATGGATTAAAGGTATATTAAAGAAAGAATTTACAAATATATTTGATCATAAATTATTAGTAAACTAGAGAGGATGATTTCAATGTAAATTGCCTCTATACATTAGTCCTGTAAATTCTTTTTTAAATGCGTTTCTTTGTAGTTCATCACTGTCTGATTCAGGAGAATTAAAACTTCTTATAAGCAGCCTGCAGTTTAAAAAAAATTAAAAAATTTTTTCCAGTATAACTCCTTAATGTTTATACCATTTACCATGAGTTTGTGTGGCTTCATCTTTTACTGGGAAATTACATGTACAGTATGTCTGTCTGCTTTTCACGAGAGAACTACTTAACGGATTTAGATCAGGTTTCTTTGCATAATTTGCTTGAACATTCTAGTTGATTTTGTGACTTCTCTCTTCGCGCTAAGTATTATAGTTCAGTTGCGGCACCAATTATTTGTGTAATCCGAGAGACAGTCTGGAGACCGAGGGGAGGGGGAGGCGGGACCTCAGGAGTAGGGAGCTGGGCAGGGTCATCCTCACACACGTGCCAGCCTCCGTTTGAGTCGCTTTACCTTTCACCACGTGTTGGAGCGTACCCGTTTGTTCAGCAGACATTATCATCTATAGATTGTTAAAGAGTAACGTTTGACATTTTTGAGAGAGAGATCACAGCTACGTGTATTTTAGAGGGTACCTGTTTATTGGCAGAGATATCATGGCCATATGCTCTTCTCTCCCATCAGAACTGAACACGATCAGATACAGTGGCAACGTTTGATGTTGGAGCGTACCTAACTTCTACTTGGCCAGAGATACTGTGGCAACTTTTTACAATTTTGGCAGAGATCACAGCTACATTCTCGCCCCTGATAGCAAAACTAAAAATATTATATATCAAGGGGCCCTGGGATACGAAAGCTATCACTATAAATTTTTCTCAATACAAATTATTAATTTTTTTTTTAATATTTGATTGATTTTTAAAGTTTATCCTGTTTCACTACTATGCAGGCTTAGCCACGGGGGACAGCTAGTGTTTAAAAAAAAATAAAAACTGAGGGGAGGGTGATAATAGCTGGAGGAGAAACAAGGTATAGCTGACAAACATACATGATAAAAGAAAGAAGCTTTCTACTGTGAGTGGTATGTTTTGCTTGAGTTCTCAAGAGAAATGCATCTCTAAAGATGAATCATTTTTGTACTGGAGTGTGAACTATTCTATGGCAGGATACAGCAGCTTTCTTATATTTGTGGCAACTTCCTGAGGACATTATACTTATAACACCATTTCACATTTGAAACTGTGAGGCTTCGAATTTGGATTTTGTGTTCCAGCTTTACATTTATTTTGGGTTTAGTGCCTATATTCACACAATTAATTATTTTTTATTTTATATTTGTAATTAATTTAGATAATGTTTAAGAAATCCTCTCTTCACTTTGACATTAAAGAGTGATGGATACCTTTGTGATTGATTATTTTGTGTTTTATTTTATGATTATATTACATTGCAGGGATCTGTTTCTGCTTTTTTGTTGATCAATGTAAAAAAAGCAAAGAAAATTCACCTGTGATTCAATATTGCATAATAATAAAATGAGCAAAACTTCTAAAGAGGTGAAGTTTTTATAGGCAGTGTATTTACCATATGTTGTTTAGGGAGGGGTGGTTTTGCATGGTAGTTTCTGTTTTTTAAAGTTAATAATGTTATTAATGAACTCATTTTTTTCTTACCAGTTACTGAGTGCTCTTCTGGGATTACCAGTGAGTGGGCCCATAAAGACAAAGTTTTGTCATGAAGCTCCAGACTCTTTTTTTTTTTTGTTTATATTGATACTAGCTGTGGTATGAGATGACATGTTCTGCTTGTGGTCTTGCACTGGTTATAGCCCAATTCCTGGGATGTGGTTGAAGCTTTACACCTCAGCATATGTTTATCTTGTCTTTCAAATTAGTCATGCATTACCTTTCTTTTTTCTTCTAGGTTTTGCTGTCATTAGCAACAAATATAAACTTAGAAGTACTGGATTTTGAAGGTAAAACTCAAGCATACTAAAATAGTGAGAAAATGTTGTTATACAATATATTAATAAGTGTATTTTGAATTGCCAACAAGTAGTACAGTACTGGGATGGACTTTAGCTGAATAGAGTAGTATACTTCAACCCTATATATGCCTGAATACAGAGGCGGCCTTAGGGGTGTGTGGGGCCTAGGGCTGACCAACCTCACGTAAACACTGTTAACGGTATGTGTGGACTGTATAAACCTGCATGCGAATTTAATAAAAATAATGTTAACATACACTGGATTTTCTCATTACAATATTCAGCTACATTTTTGCAAGATAACATGCAGAATTTATCAAAATATAACTGGAGAATATAACTTGACTAACCCTCTTGAACGGTATGCGCGGATCTCAAAAGCGGGGCCCCCTTATTTGCAGGGCCTAGGGTGGTCGCCTCATTTGCCACCCCCAAACACCACTCTTGCCTGAATATCATGTTTGCAAGGATATTTGTCATAATGAATTTCTTGATTACCTCCCAGACTGTATGAGAGTTTTTAGCTTTATTCTTAATTTTTTGTACATCTTATAATTCTGAAAACCTTACACCGAGTGGACATATTTTTAGATACACCTACCTTACCCACATAAAGCACTGGTAAATCAGTAATCAGTAAAGATAATACTTTCAGGAAGTTTGTACAATTCTGAAAAAGATAATATTTAGGTTTTTTTAAACAGGGCAAGGAAGTAAGTGACAGTTGGGGTGGCACTAGTGCACTAAGAAAAGACATATTGCTAAGATTTATAAATTAGGACGCCACATGCATCTAGAGAATTGTTGAAGAAGGAACATTGATATAGCTTTTCCACACCATGATATGTACTATAATTATTTAACTGAATACATTTACCTCACAGTGTGTTTTTATAACATTTATCCCTTCATTTATAATCCCAACTAATCCTAATTGTTTCTAGGTGTACCTTTAAACAATTAACACTCATAAATATTAATAGTGTGTCAATAATGAGTTGCTATCACATTATAATTATGCTATGTTGGTATAAATGTTACCACAGTCCAAAAATATTTTTTATCTTACTGCCTCCTGAAGTTATAGTTTTGAAAAAGTGCCCAACTGAAGTGTCTCTTGAAGTCTGGGATGGTAAATCTGTGATTGTACATACAATGATTTTCTTTTGTGGATTAAATGACAGCTGATAAAATTTTTTCAAAACAAATGAACTTTTCTTCTAGTTCTGTACAGCAGTAACTGAGGTAGAGCCTACCAGGGTTGGGGTCAATTCAGTAATGAACTTAACAATTCCAATTCAAACAACAACTACAGGAAACTGAATTGGAATTGAATTGGAGTTTCAGGAAGTAGAATTCAATTCAGTGAAATTCTTCCGAATTCCATTTATTGCTGTTTCTGAGCATTTATTTGAGATTACTTGTAGGGACATACCTTTGAAGTAAATAAAACTGTGAACTGTACATTAACAGTTGATAAATGATGAGTGACACTGGCCATAAATATCTGAATACACTATTAATACCAGTAAATGATTACCAGTTCAATGTGATAAATATTACCACATGATAAATGTCTCAAACTACAAATTAATGAGTCATGTTCATTCATGTATTTAATTCACATATGTTCACTTTTATTGCATTGAATAATCACCATTTCCTGAAATTTGTTATCACTAAGATTGCATCTCTCATTGTCTAAATATCATGCATCTACAGCAGTAGATGAGGGAGGAATAGCTAGATACTGACATGCAATTTGAACTAAACAGGGGAACCAGCTCTGGCTGTCCTTCTAGTACAGGAGAGGATCAGACTTCTCAGTATGGCACAATAGGCTCAGATATGTCGATATCTCCTTTGGTGCTGGGACTTGGGTGTCCATAAATGCAAAAGTTTTGTTCTCTTTTTTGGTGGTGCAATGCTTCTTTGGTGAAGAGAGTGAAAGGACTTTCTTTGTTGGAATGTCTTTCATGTTTTGTCTTTCTGCACCCATGCAATCCAGAGTTCATACACAAATCAGATCCTCAAAACAGTCCAAAATCATACACAAAAGGTAATCCAAAATCAATCAAATTCTTTCCAATCAAACTCACAGAAAATCTCCAGTCTTACACCTTTAACATGGGCCCTAATTGGCTTTCATTTACGCGTATATTCATAGGTTATGAACCATCAGATTGCAAGGAATTCTGGAAAACATTGTTTTAATCTAATTTAACCAAATGTTGTTTTAGTACATTAATGTGCATAGTGACACATGCAAATGAGACAAATCAAATTTCATATTTTACTTTTTATGTATAACGGTGACTTTTGAAATTAACATGCATAATGGATAAAATATACACTACTCGTATTTCTTTTATATGTTTGTGATTTATGTGATTCATAATACGTATATAATGTACATATAGTGTAGACTATATAGCAAATCAAGTGAAATAATCTTAGAAAGTGGAATTCATGAATTGAACTGAGAATGAATGGTAAATTTCAATTCATTTCCAGGAATTGGAATTTGAATTCAAATTGAAAGCAGATGAATGGAAATGGAATTGGAATTGAAATGAAATGTCAGGAAACAGAATAGAATTCAAATGAACTCCATGAAATTCTTGTAATTGTTGAATTCCAATACCTTGTTTAGATTGGAATTGTTGAATTCATGCCTGAATTGTCCCCAGCCCTGTCCATTAGCGTACACAAGGTTAGGCAGACTATAATTTCTTCTGCTTTTCTAATGTCTAAATCCAGGTCCATTATACTGAAAATTATTTATTTGACTGTGTCTGGTCTGCAAATAATATTACATATCATTTATATATGTTCACAGAGAAATGGCTTCAGGCTACAATGAAAAGTATGGACCAAGCATTCTGGTACAGACTAGCTACCCACTGGACCACTGTTTCTTTACTATGGAATCTAAGCATAGATCTCATTGCCCATACACAGTACTTTTATTTTCAAAGTTGTTTGTATTAGGCTTAACCCTTTAATTATTCAGATAGCAAAACTAGAACACTTCTTTTAGTGCTTTATTTGGGAAAAATATATTTACAAATTATAGTTATGAGCACGGTGGCACAGTGGTAGTGCCACTGCCTCACAGTAAGGAGACCTGGGTTTGCTTCCTGGTTTCTTCCTGCATGGAGTTTGCATGTTCTCCCTGTGTCTGCGCTGGTTTCCTCCCACAGTCCAAAGACATGCAGGTTAGGTGTATTGGCGATCCTAAATTGTCTCTAGTGTGTGCTTGGTATGAAGTTGTGTGTGCCCTGCAGTGGGCTTGAATCCTGCCCGGGGTATGTTTCCTGCCTTGCGCACTGTGTTGGCTGGGATTGGCTCCAGCAGACCCCCTTGACCCTGTAGTTAGGATATAGCGGGTTGAATAATGGATGGATGGATTTATGAGCACAACTTAATGAGAATGTCTTTGTCATTTAAGGTCACACACCTCTACACTGTGCTGTATTAACCCATAATATGATGCATCATGAGCTGAACCATGATCTTACTATTTCTCCCGTGAAACTGAAGGAGCTTGAGAGAAAAATAGTGGAAGTGATGAGCTGTATCAAACTTCTTGTCCATGCTGGTGCTTGTATTACCAGTCAGGTAGGAAATTGATTTGCCAAATGCCACTTTATTTAACCATTATATGTATTTTTTAATGTAAGGAGGTGTACTTTCATTTTACTTTATGGAGTACTAGTACATACTATATTATATGTGATTTATACAAATAAATAAATAAATAAATTAAATTAAATACATTTAGAAATTATCCACAAAAAGTAAATCCATGTATTTGTTTTCACGCCTACTTTATTTAATTTCAAAGTAATATGTTAAAATGCAAAAATCTTTTTGAAAAGTTATGTGATAATGAATGAAGTTGTAAATATCTTTCTACAGCATAGTTTCTTTATTATACAGGTTTCTGGATTTCACTTTAAATATAGCAATATTTTAAAAAAATGCAAAAAAGATATTCTTTAATATAAATCATTCTGGTGCTTTGTACTACTGCCAAGTTGGACCTTAAATCCAGGCTTTAATAATCCTAATTAATTAATTTCCTACATGTTGCTTACAAAACATATACTATACATTTACTAACTAAATTAATTTTATTCTAATAAAGTGTACTTCCACTTAAACCCAACACAAAATTTTCAATTAAAAATGATGAATACTTAATTTTAATCACAAAATAACTTGCAACAAAAAAAAAAACAAAGATACGGTTGAACTCAAAAACATATATACTCTATTGGCATTTCTTATAACATCAAAAATTGTAGTCCTGGATTCTATCTGCCCTGGGTCACTTGGCTGCCCAGCCATACTATAGACACCATCAAAATTTCCTTCTATCCAACCATCTTACAAACCTACTTATCAAGGTCGTAGTCACTGGGCAACTGGATCCCATCCCAACAAATAATGGGTGCAAGGCAGGAACTATTCCATGATTAGCCTATTGCAGGGTGGAAACACACACAGTCAAACATAGACAATTCCATCAAAATGTCCAAAAGTGTTGACATTGGGTCCATCATCATTAACAATACATCCATTCTAAGGCATTGTTCCAGGATGAGGATGGACAATTTTATATTAATGGAAATGGCAGGAGGTACTATCACAGGGCACAGAGAACAGGCAGAAAACAGGACAGGTCAGGTCAGGTCAGGTCAGGTTGGGGAGCATTCACTAGTACAGCATGTTGCTGCACCAACCTCATGATGAAACAGCTTGATCTCCTGGTTGGCAATCCCCCTGGCAGACATGCAGTCCAGTCCCACCTTCTGGAAATAATCATCTATCTGCCACTGCCATGTGTTACGTGGGTGTCCCCTTAGCCTGGTTCAGCTGCTCATGTCCTCAACAATGAGGATCCTGCAAGCTAGATCACCCTCGGGGAATCACACTACATGTCCGTAGTGCCATAGCTGATGCTCCCTCACAATGCAGTTAATGTGCCTCATTATGGACTCCATGAGCAACCGCTCATTCGACACAAAGTCAAACCAGCGGTACCTAGTGATTCTCGGAAGAAAAACAGTACCGAAGAAGTCCAGTTTTCATCTCAGGAGAGACTTATTTTTGATGAATGAAAACAATGACTACAATTATTAATAAGCAATACAAACAGCTTCAACAGCAGATCTAACAAGATTATGTCTTGCTGACATGAGTTTTGTACCTTGAACTCTTAAAATTACAATGACAGAATGACAGAGTCATTAAAATAAAAGTAGGTGGATAATTCCAAATTTTAAAAAACTCTATGGCAAATGTTTTTCCTGTATCAGTAGTTTTAATTTATTCTTAGAATGTAAAACTTGCCAAAGAGTTGAAATTGTAATGTTTAGGCATCAGTACATTCCCTAAGGTTAAGGAATAGGGAAAATAAGTAATTCATTATAATAAAGAATACATTCATGCATTTTTTAATTTGCTTATGCAGTTAAGGGATGGGAAAGGCAGTATCTGCAATTCTATGAATTGATTTGTTTATAGATCATTGCTTTTCAAAAGTGAAAATATATGTAGTGAACCTTGACCTGGACACAGACAGACGGACATCGTTTGTTGCACCCAACACACTCGTTTATATACAATTTATATTTACAACTACGTCAGTGCACGTCCCAGTGCCTCCAGCACCGATCCCCCAAATTCCAGGCCTCACAGTCCAAACGCCTTTCTGGCCGCCTCCAGTCCTCTCTCCAGCTCCGTCCTTCTTCCACCTGACTTCCGCCACTGAATGAAGGGAGGCGGCCCCTTATATAGGAACCCGGATGGGCTCCAGCTGCTTCCCGGCATTCCTCCCCAGACACGCCCCAGTGTGGTGGAAGTGCCGGCTGTGCACCCGGAAGCCCTCCAGGTGTCCCCTGTCTTCTTCCCCCCAGCACTTCCTGGTGTGGCGGAAGTGCTGGGCTCTAGGTTTCTTCAGGCACCGGGGCGCTGCCTGGCGGTGGCCATGGGTCCCTACAGGGTTGGGCTTCCAAGCCATCTACCCGTGGCCCCCAACACAACCAGGGCAGTCGCCCCCTCGTGGTCTGGAGGAGGTACAAGCCCTCCTCCGGTCCTCCTGGGAATCCCGGCTGGCTCCACCCCCAGCCGCATTCGATAATGTGTTGATAAAACATAAAAATGTTTTAAGAATGTATCACTTCACTAAAATCACGTAAAAATAATGCAAATATATAACAAAATATGTTTGGTCTACTTAAACGGCTCTGTGATCTTTTTCAAAACTGACAGAGCATCCTTGCTTTTCCTAACTAAGAATAAGAATAATAATTACAAAATCAGCATTAGACAGACAAACAACAAGATTTGTGCAGATTCTGAAGATACAGGTGACATTGCCCAAGTTTGTCAAAATCATTTACAATACATTTTAAACTTAAGCATGAATTTCAATGTAAGGCAAGAAACTAACACAGCAGATATAGAATGGAAATCTGATGTTAAAGCATATTAGGACTAAGGATGTCAATCAAGTGTGCTAGGGTAAGGTCAAGCCCTAGACACTGGCTGGACAACATTGCACTTCAAACAAAACAATAAAGCTTTTAACAATAGCACTGTAGGTCTTTTCATGGTTAAGTGAGGCAGTATATCTTCACTTGATAAAAATGGAAAATGGAAAGTCATCTCAAGTGTTTTCACTGGGAAGAGGTCTGGAACATAATATTCTAATATTATTATGTTACTTCTACAGTATATGTGTACATTTGTACGTGAGATATATTTCTGAATTAAAAATGCAGTGACTTCCATACTCACTACTAGATGACCCCTGAGGCTGCTGTTTCTGTTTCAAGCAAATAAAGTCAATTACTACCTATAATTTAAAATGAATCTTCATAAATGTTTTAACTTTTAGTGATAGGTGATATATATGTAAAATGGAAAAGGAATTTCTAGTAAAATGACCTTTTTTAGAAGATTTGTTGCATTTTGGTTCTATGTTGATATAACAGCCTTTATCGTTCTTCTGTTTCAGTCCTTATAAATTTGATAATTATTTTTATTTAAATTATTTTTTGTTGCATACACTATTATGCATATTCTTACTTTAATACTTTGTATACTGTGTATCTGACATTTTAATCTTTTATTACTGTTTTGTTTCCTAGGACATTAAAAACAATAACTCAGTGCTACATCTTGCAGTACAAAAAGGAAATTACTCACTTCTGAAATTTTTCTTAGAAGCAAAAGGGGGGAATTATCATGATTTCATTAACATGAAGGTAGTAAGTATGTTTAATGTTTTGTTGGTTATCCTTAATTGTAATATATCAAAATATAAGAATGTTATAATTCACTTAAATATCTATTTTCTTCCAGGGAAAAAGAGAGCACTAATATAAGACAATAAATACTTGTTAAATGAAAAGTGAAAAGCATGGTAGATGCTTGTCATTGCTTGGCTTAAATAATTTGAGGTGGAAAAAAGACTATACTGTATGTTTTCACATTTTCCAGTGTTTCTTATCCTAAAATAAGGAAGATTGTATTTTACGGTAATTTTAGTTGTGAGCTATATTGTATACATTTTGTTGTTGCTGTGTTCAGTTGATTGTTATTATGTTATAGTTGCATAGTCCAAGGTTCTTTATGTTTCTAAAGATCTAAAAATGCTTTTGCTTTTGTTTTTTTCCTTGTTATTGTATTACAACATGATTCTATTACTCCTTATATTTTTCCATTACTCTTATGTAACTGTTATTTTTTATTATACCTCATGCTTCAAATGCTTACAAAATTTTGCTTTTTTGGACAGCAGAGAGAGCTTTCTTGTATTTACTTTCTTTTATCAAAAGCACTCACTGTCCTTCCTGTCCTTTAGCTTCATTTTTTTGGCCTGCTTTACTCTTAAATATATTCTCTGGCTTCCTCAGTGTGAAGGCGACTTGTAATAAAGTCACATAATCATATATTCATCCATTCATTATTAGAAATGCTTACTCCATTACATTGTCAAGGGGGCACATGCCTATCCTGGAATTCTAAGAAATAATGCAAGGACCAGTCCTAAAGTGAACACCAGTCCATTGCAAAACTGATCACATTTGTACAGTATTACAGTAAAATTTTAGAATAGCTACTAACTACCATGCATTTATTATTCACATTCAGATACATTATGTACAACAAGATAATCACACAGACTTCTTTTGGTTTTACCAACATTTTCAAAACATCAATAAAGTTGTTATTTATCTCTGTGGAATGTGGCATACTCAAACAACTTCAACTTTTGTTGATAATACAGTAAGTCTGTCACTATTTCATACTTCAGTATTAGACTTGTGAATCCTTAATTAATGCTTAATAAGACCAAATTCTGCTCTTACATTCACAAGTAATTTGTCATCATATCATATGATGTTTACCTGTATAGGCTACACTTCACAGAAATGAATATTTACTTTGTTGATGCTTTGTAAGTGTTGCCAGTAAAACCAAAAGAAGCCTATGTTGATCAATCAATCAATCAATCAACATTTATTTATATAGCACATATTCATACAAAAAAATGTAGCTCAAAGTGCTTTACAAAATGAATAGAAAAATAGAAGACACAATAAAAAATAAACATAAGTCAACATTAATTAACATAGAATAAGTAAGGTCCGATGGCCAGGGTGGACAGAAAAAACAAAAAAAAAACTTCAAAAGCTGGAGAAAAACATAAAATCTGTAGGGGTTCCAGACCAAGAGACCGCCCAGTCCCCTCTGATGAGTTGTTACATAAAAGTACCTGACTAACAGATGCATTATAGGTATGACTTAATCTAAAATGTACCATTATTATATTCCTAAACATGGTAAAGAAGAAATTAGAGTAAACCCCAAATGTTTATACATTATATCAGCATTACAATACATCAAACAATTACAACCATAAAACAAACATTAAACTGCATTATATTTCCTTAATGGCATACTAACTTTGGAAAAAAAGATAACTGTTGCATCCCAGGCGAATTTCCACACAAGCTAGCACCTAGTGCTCTGTCAGATACAGAATGAAAATAACTACAGTCATTGAGTTATGATGACTGTATTTTTAAAATTAGCAGTTTAGTACAGAAGTCATTATAAAGAAGATCGTACCAGTGTGTTTCGTTGTATGCATGCAGGACCTCCTTCTATGGAATAAAGAACAATCAGAAAGTATTCATAACCCTTCATTTTCTACACACTTTATTTCATTGTAGGTTTAATCGTAAATGGATATACTTGCCGTTTTTATCCATCAATCTACACTCAATGACATATAATTACAAAGCAAAAATTACAGCTTTGATTCTTCTCAGTGTGGCTGCTAGGGGCACTTGTGCCCCGTTAAACTCACCAGACAGACATTCAGGACACACGTATAAAAGCACCAAGATGATTCTTTAATAATATTCTTCAAAATAGGTACACAAAGCACCGCACACTCCACAATTTTTCTAATAAATCAATAATCACAATAATCAATAACAATAACCAATCCTCCACTCCTTGCAGCTCTGTCACACTCCCTTCCAACTCCGGCTCGGATTGCTGGTATTCCCAGAGTCCTTTTATTGTCCATAACCCAGAAGTATTTCTT
The DNA here is from genome assembly GCF_016835505.1 of Polypterus senegalus. Lineage (NCBI taxonomy): Eukaryota > Metazoa > Chordata > Cladistia > Polypteriformes > Polypteridae > Polypterus > Polypterus senegalus. The sequence goes on from NC_053162.1 coordinate 138,659,169, forward strand.
CTCCTGGTCAAACACCATGTCCTCCTTCGTCAAGTATTCCGGAAGTACTGCAGGCTTCCGTCCTTGTGACTTTGAAGTACATCCGGGTTGCAGTAATAATGTAAATCCCCAGGTTCTTTGTGAGCTCCCCCTGGTGACACCCACGGCATCCAACAGGGCTGAGGAAATGAACTCCATGTCCCATGATGCCCTGAGGGAATCCGGGGAACCGTTGCCATCCAGGGAGGCTGCCATCTAATGTCCCAGGAGATGTAGTGCCCTGAAAAGGCTACTCTTTCTCCTTGTTTCTGCTGAGGGACATCCCGGCCAGACTGAAATGCTGGCTGTCCATCACATCAGCTAAGTCTCTACAAGCTGACAGATCCTTTTGTGGCCTTTTAGATGCTTTTAGATTAGAATGCCATTAGACTGGATGTCTGTAAACTGCCATTTTCGGTCACTCCACACAAGCTCTATGGTATAAGTCTGAGCTTTGGCTGAGCAACATAAGGCCAACAAAGGTGAACTCTTGCCCCAGTCTGAGGTTCTGTCTACTCTGGAGAAGATCTTCTTCAAGTACCTCTCTGTATTTGGCTGCATTCCTTCTTTCCTCATTTCTAACCAGTCACCCTGTCCCTGATGCTGTGAAGCACCCCATAACACAATACTGCCATCACCATGCTTCATTTTAGGGGTGGTATTAGGCAGGTGCTGAGCAGTGCTTGGCATAGTGCTTGGAGTTCTGCTCGGAAATTTCAGTTATTGTCTCATCAAACCACAGAATCATTTTCTTCATGTTCTTAAAATCCTTTAAACTGTCATATGCCTTTTAATCAAAAATGTCTTCCATCTAGTCACATTAACATAAATGTCCAATTAATAGAGTGTTGGCTGAGATGGTCGTCCTGGCGACAGGTTTAACCATCTCAGCAGAGATCTTCTGAAGCTCTATTAGAGTGACTTCTTCTTGTCCAGTTATCCCAATTGGCCTGATGACCAACTCAAGAAAGTCATAAATGTCTTCCATTTCATAATTATCTATGCCTCACAACAGTTTGGAGGTTTACAGAGAGTTCCTTGGACTTCTTTGCTTGGTTTTAATTTTGATATGTAGACTGAATATACATGGATGTGAATTTTCTATAAATATCTGCTCCAAGATCATAGATATAAGTTGAAATAATGAATTACAGTTAGTTCTGGCCTATTCTCCCATTGTGATAAACAAAAAAAGTAGAATTCTAAAAAGAAATTGCAACGTTTATTGCAGGGACCCTCAGTTACTGTCCAGGGGCCTCATGTATAAACGGTGCGTACACACAGAAATGTTGCGTAAGAACTTTTCCACATTCAAATCGCGATGTATAAAACCTACACTTGGCGTAAAGCCACGCACTTTTCCACAGTACCTCATGCCTTGTCGTACGCAAGTTCTCCGCTCGGTTTTGCAGACTGGCGGCACCCAGCGTCAAAGCAGTGCTACTGTTCCTGTGTGGTTACACCTTATTTTCCTTTATAAATACACCGAAACTAACCGCATATTATTTATTAGTGTAATGCATCTGATTGTAATTAACTTGTAACAATATAATGGTCCACAGAATGGTCAAACTATTCTAAATACCATAACTGCTTTAGTGTTGTTACTCTCTTCTTCTTCTTCTTCTTCTAGCTCCTCCCGTTAGGAGTTGCCACAGCGGATCATCTTTTTCCATATTTCTCTAACTGCACCACTCGGAGTATTTATATCACTGTATCTGAGTGTGAATCACAACAGCAGCTGATCGGAAAGGGAATTATCGATATACAGCTTTAAGGACACGCTGTCTCAGCCACTGCAAAATGTTTTAAAGCCTTTCCTGTACGGACCTCGCAGTTCAGAAACAGTTTCATCCCAAGAACTGTAAATGCATTCAGTCAATTGCACCTTGTAGAACTGTTTGTACTTATAAGTACAATCACCCCACTGTAAACTTGCACTACAGTTATAATATCGCACAACCTGAGCCACTTTATAAAGCGTGTATTTACATATGATGACAATATCATTTTTAAGGTGAAATGCAACAAAATATGTTTATAAAATTATACAGATAAAACTTTAACTTCATTTAAATAATCTATATTCTTCACTGGGAGTGTCGTTAAGGATAGAATAATTAAACATATACTACAAAGATATTTCAATGTTCTTTAAACGTTTTGAAGAATCGGCTCTAAGCTTACAGATGGCTTAACTTCTATTACAGAGCTGATTGTATGGCGATCGGTTACTTGGAGAAAGAAAAGCACTGACTGCAGTGACGGCTACGCCAATATATATTGAATATAAAACAGAAAGAGAAAATAACAACACAGCTAAAAACACAGCAACAAATTTCGGCAAAAGTTAAATGCTTGTGTCATGAGCACGAGGCGGCTATGCAGTGTCTGCAACGGATGTAGCCTTCCACCGTGCATAAGCTACCTTACTGACGGGGGGCGAAGGAGCCACCGATTCTTCCTCTGCCCAGTGCCACCACAAGCCTAGAGCCGCCCCAGAGTACTGCTGCAATAAATTATTTCATCGAAGTGAAACACATGTTTAATAATGTGCTTTAACTCCTATCATCATGAAAATGACATCACGTATACATCTCAGTATTTTAGTTATTCAGAGAGCTATAATATCATGAATGTAATGGATTCTGTGTCCAGTTGGAGGAAGAGAGCCGATTTAAAAAGCAAGTAGTGATTCACACACATAGAGCACATAGAAGATCAAATACAAAACAAAGCATTTAACGTGCTACTTTAATTACGATGTGATTTGAGAAACTGGTTAATTAAACGATTTTAAGATGAAGTTTATGATGTTCTACTTTAATGACAAAATAAACTACGTGATTAAAGTGGAAATGTCAAGATTGAAGTTGACATTTTGTGCTTTTTCCCCACTGTGTGCCTCTTTTCTCTGTACCCTAATAAGCTTTCATATGACACTCAGACAGTGGGCTTACAACTCGGCTTTTCACGGCGACTTTGATATGTGACTTCTTTTTTATTTCCGGCACTGTGCGATTTGTGAATGTGAGCTTTCAAGTTTCTCCAACACTCTATGTCACTCGGTCAACTTTCTTTTGTTGATTATACCACGGTTTATTTGAACAAATACAGTAGTATGTTTTTCCTTTGCCTCCACTTGGTATTCGCTGAAATTCTTATATTTTCCCCCGTGCTTTTCCCATTGTCTTTTCACAGAAGGCTGCGCTTAAGGGCGATTTATATTGATTTGCATATTCAAAGAGGCGTAATTCTGGGAGGAGTTGGGGCGTAACATAAAGCGCGTGCACGAGCGGTAGTTTTCACGCTGATCGGGATTTATGTAGCGAAGAAGCGTGGAAGTTGGAGTGCGCACAGATTCCTGCATCTGGATTTTTCTGTGCGTAAGCACATTTCGGCTTTTGTGCTTACGCCATGTTATAGTGCGAGTTCTACGCACGGCATTATACATGAGGCCCCTGGAGAGCCGCAGTGGCTGCAAGTTTTTGCTTTAACCAATTTCTTAGTGATCATTTTTTTATTTACCACTAAAGCGATATCATTTTTGAGTTTACTTTGCCTATTAAACATTTATAGACAAAAACTAGCTATGTACTGTATACTAAGAACAGCATACCATTAATAAACCATGCAACAGTTTAGAATTAAACTCATAAATACTTTGCCTAAATTAACTGCAATATTTCACATGTCGATCATGTCGATCAATTTTTTAAAATGTATTTAATTAAGTTAAAATGTTGGTCGGGATCTGTATTTAAGTTTCTTTTTCTAATATTTCAGGCTCATGGAAACACTGCTTTGCACATGGCAGCTGCCTTAAGAAATGATGTTTACCAAGAAGAAATTATTAAACTTCTGTTGTATCATGGTGCTGACCCTAGCTTACGTAACCTGGAAAATGACCAAGCTATTCATTTGGTGCTGCAAGGCGAAGATGGTGAAAAAGTAAGTTTCACTAACTGCTACATTCTATAACTACAAATAAATTTAAAGTTTGCTGAAGCTTTTTGATCAGTCACTGTAGATGTTTCCGGTTTGAGGTGTAAAATGTATGCTTGCTGTTAAGAAACAGTTGAATTTGATACCAGTCTTTCTGTCAGTTTTATTGTACATAGCACATTTCAAGTCAGGAGCCTCAAAAGTCAATTTACAAAGGCAAGATGAATTGATGGTAAAGCCAACCATCAATGTGTAAATGTACACAATAAAGATATGATCATAGCTAAAAGAGAACAAACCTTATATGTACAGTACATAATATATAACAGTCAGTCATTATCCAACCTGCTATATCCTAACTACAGGGTCACGGGGGTCTGCTGGAGCCAATCCCAGCCAACACAGGAACAAATCTCTAGGCAGGGCACACGCGCACACACACACTCACACACTAGGGACAATTTAGGATCACCAATGCACCTAACCTGCATGTCTTTGGACTGTGAGAGGAAATTGGAGCACCTGGAGGAAACCCACTCAGGCATGCAGGCAGGACTTGGGAAGAGAACCCAGGTCTCCTTACTGTGAGGCAGCAGCGCTACCACTGCACCACCATGCTGCCCTAATATATAACAGGATTATATATAAATTTAAGCAGCTTTTTATGGGTATTTTCTCTAAAAATCTCTAACAGTTTGTCTCCAGGTTTTGTATTCTTTTGCTGAATATGGTAGAGTGTGGATTGATATACTACTTACTGTATATAGATCAAGTTCAAGTACTTTATTGTCATTGTGTAACACAACAAAATTACTTTTTGTGACAGCCCCAAGATGCATTTAAAGAAAAGTCAAATAATTCCAAATATGTCGTATACAGTGTTAAATAATCAAGTAACCAGAGCAAATTATTATTGCTCAAAGTACAGCAGCATAAATTGTTATTGCACCTGTTAATGAATAGCACATTACATATTATATATTGTATTACATTAGTATATTGCACATTACCAATATAGCTTATTGCACATGTTCAGTTGAAAATGATCTCAGACTGAGGAGATTCAGAGTTCAGAAAGTTTATGGATACATGGATTGATCTAAATCGTCTGCCTGACGGGAGGAGCTCAAACAAAGAATTTCCAGGATGAGTTTTGTCCTTGAGAATGTTTTTGGCCTTTCTCACACAGTGAGTCTTATAAAAGAGTTTGAGTGATGGCAGTTCACTCTCAATAATGGCCTCTGCTGTTTTTATGACCTGCTGCAGGGCTTCTTTAGCAGTCTTGGTGCAGCTGTTGTACCAGCCATCATGCAGTTAGTTAAGATGCTCTCTATATTGCGTCTACAGAAATTAACCAGCAGCTTCTGGGGGAGGTCAGCTCTCCTTAGCTTCCTGAGGAAATAGAGGTGCTGTTGTGCTTTGCCTATTATAGCCAAGTTGTTGTCAGCCCAGGACAGGACCTCTGAGATGGTGACTCCTAGAAACTTAAAGCTGGAAACTCTCTCCACAGCATCTGCATTGATTGTTATCGGACTGTGATTGGTCTTTTTAGTGGTCTTAAAGTTCAGAATAACTTCTTTGGTCTTTTTGGTATTTAAGACCAGGTTGTTGGTGTTGCACCATGCTGTCAGATTCTGAACCTCTTCCCTATATGCAACTTCATTGTTGTCTGTTACAAGCCCAATGACAGTCGTATCATCCGCAAATTTAACAATAATGTTTATACATTGAAAAACTAAGAAAGGATTGCAAGGCAGGAAAGTATGGTATTGGGCAGTAACTGGGCCCAGCAAAGGCCTAAAAGACATAACAATTAGCAGCTTGAGAAGAATAGGATAATGTTCTACCAGTAAACTAGAATACAAGCAACATAAATGTACCAGAGATGCTTGGCTCTACTTGGATAGATTGTGTGAAACTAAGGAATGGAGGCAAAATGTAAAAAACACATCCTGGACAGCAGATGTCAACATACGATTCCCATTCAAGAGTAAGATCATGCTTTTTTATATAGGTAGGGATAGTGGGCACCAACAAGAAGCTGATCATTAACCTCCAGACCATGGTAGCACATGGTCCATGAGTTGGAAGAGTTGTACAGTAGCATGTAGCCCTTCTAATTCAAGTAGCATTGAAGATGCCTAAGATGTCCAGAAGTCTCTGAGGTGCAGTAGGTTCTGGGACCACAAGAGGGTGTTAGGCCTTATTGTCCCAGGAATGTTAGAGTCCACCCCCTGACAACAGTAGTAAGTCTAGGCCTGGCTGAAGGTGATCTAAGGAAGAGATTTAAAACCTCCATAGGTTAGTGGTCCTTTACTTCTAGAGTCAACAAGTGAGTGAGGCAAGGGATCAGTGGCAGTGGGGGACAGTTTAGAGAGAAGAGGAGAGAGACAGGAACTGAAGAGATTGCTCTGTGGTGCTTCAGGAAGACAATAAGAAACTTGAGGCTGATAGAGCAGACCTACCAAGGCTTTATTACTTAATTTATTTTTACTGGTATATTTTTATTATTATCTTCTTTATATATTTCTTCTTCTATTATATTTATTATTTTTTCATTTTTGCCTACTTTGGCCATCTTGACATCATATTCAATGTGGAGGGCTACTTTGAAAGTAACCCCTCTTGTAATAATGTGTACACATATACACGCATACATATCCTTTCATACTGCTACTCACCCCATTGAATGTATTTTCAGGATTGCAGATAGTGAGAGCATATCCCAGCAGTATTATAGCTATGCAGGGTACCAAACCAGGCATCACTCACACAATCATCCTTACTCATTCCATACCAGTTTGGATTAAACAATTAATGTTTTAACATGTGGGAACAAAACTGTAATGCTCAGAGAAAATATTACACCTTCACAGGGAGAATGTTCACACTCCAACACATAGTGACCTGGCTAGGGTTTAAACCAGCTCCCTAATACCCCATAATGGATTAAATGTGTTACAGAATGAATGGGTGATTTAAAAGAATACTTGAAAGAGAATGCATTATTTACATTTGCTGTAATAATTGTAAACTGACTACTCTTCCCCTTTTTTTGGCAGGTGAGACAGCTATTGAGGAAGGGAAGAGCTGGAATAATTTCTAACCACTGTAGCTCAGTGTCTTCAATATTCAAGTAAACAATGAATTATCTCCCATTTTCTCCCACTCTGTCGTGCACAAAATCTTGTGTAGTGCACTACTTTTGCTCAACTGCAGTTCCTTTGGCACCTTTTCAATTACCAGTAAGTCTCAGAAGATGGCGCACAACTGTTCAAAATGTCATGATTGACAACAAATTGATTATTGTTTTGTTCTTTAGCATTTAGTGATTCTGTACAACAGGTGATGCAAAAATATTCACACTTATAATTCTTTTGTAGTACAGTATATACCCATTCCTGTAACCTGTCTGAGAGGAAAGCAGTTTATTACTTAACACTTTGCCAAACATACTGAAATCCTATCTTTACATTGTAGAGCAATGACATACTGTATCAGACAAACTACCTTGAAGTTGTGGTGTCCAACTCCAATCCTGGAGGATTGCATTGACTGCAGGTTTTCCTTCCTGCATCTCTCTTCATCAGTGACCACTTTTAAATGTTAATTGACTTCTTTTCCCTTCATTTTAATTGTGTTGCTTTAAAGACTCAGTCCTCTGAATTGTTTCTCTTTTTCCTTAAATGGCAGACAAAAAACTGAGATGTGAAGTGAGCCAACAGATGACCAGTTAAACCAAGGCCTCAAACTCTAACCAATTTCACTGCAAACATTTTCTTGGATAGAAGCCAATTCTTGCTCTTAATTAAACCCAATATTAAATTCCATGACTTGTTCGTGCTCTCATTCTGCCACAGCAGACTGTTGATTTCCTTTTTTACTAAGAGGACTCTCAAAATGTTTTTCAGGCATGAACAGATCAACATTACTGAGACCTTTATCATTCTATACTATCAGATATTACATGATTGGCATAGGATAGGTGGTCATGGGTTTACTTGTTTTGCATCCTATCCCAATTTGGCTGCTATTTAAGGAAAAAAGTAATAATTAAGGGGTCTGAGTCAGTTACAATTAAGGCAAAAAAAGTTAATTCACTTGCAAAAACTTGTCTCCAATTAAAAAAATGGTTAGAATAAAAACCTGTAGCCACTGTAACACCCATTATAGGACTTGGACATCCCTGTTATAAGTAGTGCAATATCACATGTGCATTTCACAAATGCTGTTTTGCTGACTGTGCAACAAATCCTTCATTATACCACTACAACAATATGTTGAAACACGTATGCAGCAAGCATAGATTTAGCATGCATCACAGCTCTAAGTGAATGTGACTCTGTATTGCCATTTGACTTATAGCTTATCCCAGTCCTCAGGTCACTATTTCCAGTGTGCCATCCATTCAGACTACTGAATCTCCACTTAAGAAACTAATACAATTTGCTTATTTTATATTTAGCTGTTTAGTTGTCTTTAAATTATTATATTTTATTTCAGTCATTGCTATTAATAAACAAAGCACTGTTAGAAAATAGGATGTGCACACGAAAGGCCTCTGGACATAGAGCAAATGAGGGTTGCTAACTATTGGGCATGAGTTCTAAAACTGAAATAGAGCAATTAATTAAAGATTAATTCTTTTTGAAGTGTAAAAATGGCACATTTTGTGTCAATATTGTACTATTATACTGATCTTGAACAGGCTAGGCATAGAAAGTGTGACCAATGCAAAAGGGTTAATAATGTTTGCAGGTAAAACTGCAACTGGTCTTTCTAGTATATCTTATAGTTTATTAGGAGACGTCAAAAAACGGACTTCTCGTTTTATTATTGACTTTCTAACCACAAGTAACTCTAATCCACCAACCAGAAAGAGGAATAAACATAAAAGAATTCAAAGCACAATAAACAATAACATCTGACTTGCCCTCTGCAACTCTGTCTAGCATAACTGTCACCCATATCTGCCCCAGGGGACTGCCAAACTATTCCTATTACCCAACAACATAGTAATTACTTGTTTCTGTCACTTCCAGAGTTCTATTCTTTTCTCTGGCTATATCTTTTCATCCATTTAATGTTAACAGGAGATTTAGACTCTAGCAAATATTGGGTGCCAATATTTGAGGTCAAGTAGAGCAAATGACCAGAATTAGGAATTAGTTTCAAAAAGTCTGCTTGTTTATCATACCTGGCAGATACAGTTTGTATTGTAAAGCTAAACATTTTGATAGTTTAGAGCTAAAAAGTCAGGTTTGCCTTATTGCAAGTGATCATCCATTCTGTAATTAAAAAAAGATAGACACAAAGCAACCAATCAACAGATCGACTGGCACATAAATCCATTTCAGTCTTTTGAGGTGCTCTCTATCCTTAAGTGTTGGGTTGTCATACAATTAGCATTCGCAAAAGCAGCGTCATTCAGTTCTCTGCAGTGCTACATTGGCGTTTCTATTCTCTAGATGTTCTTGGATGACCTGAGTTTGGCTGTTGCTCACTTCTGTCCTATATGAGCTGATGTTTTGATGCTAGCCCACACATGCTTTAATTCAAGAGCTTTTATGCTATGAAGATATTTTTTTACTTTCATATGACAATTTTTTATGACAGAAAGCCCAAAACATTTAGTGTTCTATCTGGATATTCAGTTGCATATACACATATAAATGCAGTATAACTTTCTTGTCACAATCTGGTGATGCTGTGAGCATGGTAAAAACTTTTCCTTTCCTATTTGTTCTAAACAGGTTATCAGTATCACTCAAAATCATACATTTAAAGCACAGTTTTATAATTCATGCTTTGAGTTGTATTTGGCTGCAAAATTGCAATTTATCTCCCTTAAATTAATCTCAAGCCATCTGGCATGCTAAAACTAGGCAAGATCCAACATGCCAGGGTGGTATCAAATACGTTTCTCAATGTTCTGGAACATGACTAAGGTAAAGTGATACTACGACTTGACAACGACAAGTGAAATGTACATGCTGACCTTTCTGGGCATGTCAGGAAAATGTGCTGGGAGCAAAAGTTGATCTTTCCTTGTAATATTGTTTAAAATGCTTTAAGTGGGACAGCCTTTAGGGCAGGAGCTTCTACAACATTTAAAAGAAAGATACAAGAAGAAACAAATTCAACACCTGGAAAAGCTTTTGAATTTGTAGACGGACAGTACTTGTTCTTCAGTATAGTATGCCATCTACATGCAAATGCTTTGTCAATTGATGTTGGTTACAATGCAGAAAAAAAAATGGATCTTGCAATTAACATCTGATAGCTCTAAGCTACATATGCTGATTCGCCAAAGTGATTTGGTCAGCCTGTACAATTACAGTAATAGCTAGTAATTATGTATAAAAGACTTTTTCTGTTTTAAAGAGCTCTGCACCTCATTTTTGTGGGAAAGCTGATTGTATTTAACTAATGCTGTGTAATGTTGTCTTTTTTCTAAGTAGAGTCTTTTTACATTCATTATGTAATTTCAACATGGCTAACATTGCTAATAGGTCCTATAGATAAAATGGATAACCAAATATTACAAAATTATTATATTATATTATATTATATTATTTATCCATCCATTTTCCAGTGGTGGCTTTGAGGCTAGGGATCTGCACTGGCAATGGGAAGATTGCTGGTTCGAATCCCGTAAATGCCAAAAAAGGGACTGCTCTGTTGGGCCCTTGTGCAAGGCCCTTAACCTGCAATTGCTGAGCGCTTTGAGTAGTGAGAAAAGCGCTATATAAATGCAAAGAATTATTATTATTATTTTTATAAGCCTGCTTAATCCAGAAACAGTGATCCCAAAGCAAGAAATAATTTCACATGGGGCATCAGTCCATCAAAGACACGTTTATGCACAGGTCCACACTCACAAATATATGTTTTGTAGTGTTCAATTACTCTAACAATTAACAACCCACTTAATCCAATTTTTCGGATACAACCTTTCCTGTGTTGGACGTGAGGCTGAAAAGCATTGCAGGTATCACTCATGCACACACCCGCACTCATTACACCCATACTATTATACTATACTATACTATGAGCGGGATGATGGCACACTGGATATGTGTCATGCACTCAGCTATGTGGATATAAATTCTGTGCTTGGTCATTGCCTGTGCTACGTTTTCACATACTTCTCATCATCCAGGCACTCCAGTTGTCATTCTCACATCAATAAAGATGTACAGGTTAGACATATACAGTAGGTGATTCCAGTCTGGTCCTGTGTGTGTGACTGGACCCTGAAATTCTCTGTCCCCTGTGCTGCTATGGTAGACTCCAGCCCTCCATGACTCAGAATTGGATTAGGAGGGTTTTATTAATATTAATTTACACAATTCATTCAGTTTTTTAAACAACAATACAGTGCTGTGAGGGCTTAATAGCTTTTAATCCAAGACATAAACCAACCCTGGATGAATTCCCTACACAATCAGATTCAAGACAAGAAGTGGCCAAAGATGGAGTACTTGTCTATTATAGGGCACATGCACATGTATGTGGAGCACAGGCAGGGGATGACTCTGCAACCCCAGCAATTGCCCTTAAGACCCAAAGGACCTCCTCATCAGAACTACACAAAGCCATCTATAAAAATATATATTCATTTCTGAAAACAGAAATATTCTCTTTTTGCATTTTAGGCTGAACTAAACAGTGAGAACCGGGTGTGTAGCTTTCCATAATGTTATGAATTACTCAATACCCATTTGTAACAGACTACAGAGAGCTCTTTACAGACAGAACTAAAAGACAGTGGTCTGCAAATGCTGTATAGCTTGAACATGGTAAAATGAGTCCTTGAGAGCTGTTTCATGGGCAACAGTCTGTGTATAATGGGTCTGCGGCTTAGGAAAAAGGTGGCCGATTTTAAATAAATAATGGACACTCTCATCCTGGGGAGTGGAGCAGGTGCAAGTGATCTGCTGTGATGACTGCTTGTCTCTGGGTTGGTGTCATGTGGTTGGCCGACCGTGCATTGCCTTGCCAGCACATGTAGGAGGTACTGTATAAGTCTTATTATAAGCCCGGGGTGGCAAGCAGGCGATCGCACCTGCAACTGCTCCCCAGCCTATAAAAGGGAGCACAAGATCTGAAAGTTGAACAACAGAACAGAGGTTAAAGAAAGAAAGAAAGAAAGAAAGAAAGAAAGAAAGAAAGAAAGAAAGAAAGAAAGAAAGAAAGAAAGAAAGAACATAGTGATACCAATTCAAGAGTGAGAGCTGAGATAGGCTGCTGTGTTGAGAGCCCCTGGAGAGGAGCGGTTGGCCAGTGCCTAGGGGGCTGCTCTAATGGATCACTCCAGCTGAGCGACTTGGGGAAGCTGGAGTGACCAGTTGGCTGCAGATGCCCAAGATGGCATTGGGAGCCAGAAGCTTGGAATGAGAGCTCCATTGTGAATGCCATGGCCTTTGGGGACCCAAGCTTGGGTCTGGAAAGGGAGCCTTACTATAGCCATGAGATAACAGGGAATGGACCTGTGGAAGGTCAGCTGTCTCTGTCAGTAGGGCGGCTCCACTGCTGCAAGGCCCGCATGGGATAAGCAGAGGAGACCCCAGTTAAAAAAAACAATCTACATGGCTTTCCTGCCAGCTGGTTTTAACCTCATTTTAATGGATTTATTTATTTGAATTTTAATCTCCACAAATTCACCTTTTTAAATCCATCATTTATTTATTTAACTTCACACTGCACTTTTTGAACACTTTTTTTTTAAAAATTGCTTTAATAAAAGCACTGAGCACTTTGCACCTTCCCATTGCTTTGTGTGGTGTCCTCATTTACCAAGCTCATTTCTCAGGGCTTTATTGGCAGTGGCAGGTTGAAGAGGCTCCCAGTGGGAGTGTGTAGCGTGGAGCCAACCGGCACCGTCACACAGTCGATATCCTTTAAATCAGGAAGGCTTGAAATAAAAGGCAGAGAGCTGCACACTGGTATTGCAGAGTAGTTATATTTAGTTGTACAATAAGCCCGTTATTGAGATGATCCTGTGTTTTAAATTTCCAGCTGTCAGCATCTCAGGTAACAACAAACACTGTCCAGTTGAAGCTGCAGCGATCTTTAACATATAGTGTTTCAGTTATACAAGTCAACAAAACAAACTTTTCCTTCAATGCTTTGGTTTACAGGCTGCTTATCTGTGTATGATGTGATTCACATGCCTAATCTATGCATTTCTTTATATATATATATATATATATATATATATATATATATATATATATATATATATATATATATATATATATATATATATATATAACATTCCATACGATCAAGTCAAACTTGAAAAAACTAAATTCAATTTCACCCCCAGCCATGACGTTTCCTAAGTGATGACATTCTCCATGTCTAATTCATTGTGTATTGCTTAGTGGCAGAGTAGGATCTCAATGACTCCCCCGATTACCTTGGGATGTTTTATACACTGACCATGAGCACAACCCCAGACCCCAGTTAGAAATAGCAATATTGAGCATTTGAGCAAAAATAAATTAATAAAAACACTGAAGTCCTGAAACATACTACACCACAGCAGTTTTCCCTTGAACAGCAACAAATTGACCAGGCACACAGCACAGTCTCTAAAAAACTGTTTGTTTGAATAGCTTCTAAATTCAAAAAATTTAGAAATGTTTGAAACAATTTTGGGGGGCAGTGGGGTTTGGGGGGTTAGAGCCCCAACCTCTAGTGTAAGTTTTGCACTACAGCAGTAATAAGGATTACCTAAAGTTGCCAATTAAATTCTTATGCACATTTATCGCTAATTTATGTGTTAATCAAACATATTTAAATTTTCACATTACTCTTTCTTAACAATTATAAAATTTAACGGTTTACAGTCTTTTATAAAAATAAGTTGAATTGAACACTCCTCCCTAATTTAAACCTTAGCAGTATGTGACTTTGGACTCCGGAAGGCAAAGGTACAAACCACCATGTCACCTGTGATATTGTATATTTAACCTGTAGATCAAGCAGTTGTTGATTGTAAGCCAATATATCCATGGTATAGGAGCTTACATTAATATTACAGCATTTTAAGTCTTTAATCATGAGTAAAGTAAAAAAAATAAATAAATAAAATACCAGTCCTCTGAATCAGTTCTCAGAAATGCACACTTTCGTGAAATACTTTCCATTTTCCTAACAACATGTGCTGATCAAACTGCAGATAAGACAGTAGAACAACGTAAGCTGAGCTCATGAACCTGCAAAGAGAATATATGATTTCTGAAATTAGGACTATTAAAATACTGTTTTCTCAAATGATATACAGTATAAACTACCAAAGGAAGAAAAAACTCACAAAGCATGAAGCTAGTTATGTGCTCTTTACACTGTTTTATTTTATGATAGTTGCAATCTCTCAATGGCTACCATCACAGCTTCCACTTCAGCCACCAGGAGTCTCTGTTGCATTGCCATGGAACAAAGTAATCTTCCTCTCCCGCTACCCTTTCTAACCAGAATGACCAGTTCTTTATTACACTGTCTTTAGGTACTATGTTTAGAAGCAAAAGAAATGCCAGTGCCATTAATGACCAAATTACCCGGGTCATGTAATCTGAACATGTACATTTTCTGTTTAAAGTGGATATTAGAGAAGCACTTCAAGAGTTCATATCCTTAACTTTTAAGAGAGTACATATAAAATTTCACTGGAAATTTGGAAAAGGCCATTAAACAAATTCCAAAAATTATGTGATTAGTGGATTATAAACGTAATGCTGTGAAAAGAATAAAAGTTGCTTTTATTTCATTTTGTTTGTTTCTGAAGCATGCTGCAGCTTGCCTCAATTTCACCAGAACAGAGAATGAGATTTACATTTCAATAAAACATTTTGTTCTTAAATATACTCTGCTTCTTTGATAATAGTTAATAACCTTTAACCACATTAGGAAAAAAAAAGAAAAAACATTAAAATTACACTAAAACTTAGGAAATGTGCTTCATCCACATGGAAATGCTTCTAAAATTAGTAATTATGTAACCCTATCCTCTGAAATTTCAAATCCATAAACAATATGAAGATTATGATATATTACCCCATAATCCCTAAACACATAAACTAATAACTAGAAAGGTTGTTCAAAATCACAGATTTTAAAACAAGACATTAGGCCTAACTTACATCAGTGTCATCTAATAGAACACGTTGAAACCTCGATTTTTTTTGTGAAGTTCATCTAACTGTACATATCTGCAAAATTTATTCTAAGAAAACCTCAGAAAAATTTCTTATTCTGGTACGTGTTTTGTATTGTGAAGTTCAATTAAATGAGGGACAATTTAAGCCTAGCATCAAGCATTTACGGAAGCACAAGCATAACCAGAATACACAGACCAAAATGCCACATTAACATGATGAGAACATTCAAACTGCACACAGATGATGACTGGGAGTCTGATTTAAATCATGGGATGCTGGATCTGTGACCTGCTGTCTCTATCTTATGTGAAAATAGCATTCAGATTTGCAGTGTTAGTTTTTACACTTGTCAGAGGGAATATTGGTAAAAATTGCAGCACTACTACAACTTCACTGCAAGCTTATATGATATTTAGATGCCCACAGAATTCACATTTTCTTACCAAGAATATATTACAGGTACAGAATAAATGATTAATGAGGCAACTGCATTAGAGATCTTATGTTGTGGCTACAATTTTCACAATATACAATTTTAAAACATTATACCCATAAAGACAGTAGACAGTATCCAGCATTACTATGGAAAACTATTCTGTTTGTATAAATAATAAAATAAAATGCAAAAACAATACTGATGTTTTAGAAAAGGACAGAAATGTGGTAGTAACCTAGAGTTTCCATAAATTACATGCTAAGCCAGTGTATGTCACTGGCATCTACAAAAGTGACTAAATACTTCTGAACAGTGATGCTGAGGCTTTGATTAATAAGGTATCTCTCATCTTGAACTCTGATGCCAGACAAGGGCTAATATCGGATGTTGTTCAAAGACACACATATATTGTATTTAACAAAAAAGCACTTAGTCATGAATCCCTGCTGTTTTAATCACTATGGACTGGCAGCAGTTTTAAATTACCTTTGAATTATATTTGTAAGTGCCGGAGAGTGGGAACATGTTACATGCTCAGTAGTACATGCAAGTAAAAATTTCAGTGTACTTTGAACATGTGACAATATTGACCCATTGAGCCTACAATACTGATTGTAAGCTGCAAGGTCTGTGTCTTCCAGTAGGGCAGGATCCAATACCCTCAGTGCTCAGTTTTATCCCTTGCATTGCTAACTAATTTGGATTTCAGCTTGAATAAAATGCTGTCAAAAAATGCTTTGATCATCAAGACTTTTTTCTGGGGTAAGCTGGTTTACAAAATGGATGAATGTAATTTATGTCTTTTATAAATTACCATTTTCAATTCTTTCCTTTTTTTGCCAGATAATGTATTACTTCTTTTAATATACTGTTATATTACTTGTTAATATTTTTTATTTTACTATTTCTATGAAATTAACAGATAATTGCTGTGCAACTACATTGTACATACTGTATATATGAAATAATTTTAAAAATATTTTCATTAGTGTATTTACATTTCACAAAATCTTTTATATTTGTAAGAATTATAACGAGAGACTAATATAAATTTAAAAATTACTTTTTCTGATATTTTTGTAGTCTGAGTCATCTAAATTTGAAATTTTTGTACAGAAGATGTCATTAAATGCCCTTGAGTTTAATTTTGCACACTTACTAAATGGATAACCCTGAGTGTATTCATTAATCTGCATGTGCTGATATTGTAGAATTAAAATGAAAACAAAACCTGTCATTTGTAAGTTACTTTAGACACAAATATCAGATGAATAAAGACAAGTAATACTATTTGTTGTGCATTTGTTTTCTTCTCATTTTTCACATAAATGTACCTTATACTCACACTTCCTCTATCGTTGTGTCTTTAAAGCCAAACTGACCAATCTGATTGCTCTGAGGAACTGGATACACAGACCTTATAATTATACCAGCAACTAAATTAAGACAAAAATCAATTTTCTAAATTCTTTTTATTTTTTATTTTATTGATTTTATTATAATCATTCCACACATATAGATCAATTTTTACAAAAAAAAAATAGGATTGAAAACAAATCAACCCCCACCCCTGAGAGAGAATGGCCAACGGACTAAAACTTAAAAATAGTAAAAATGGATAATTGATGAGTTTATAAGGCAGATACAGAAACATGGATAAGAAAAAGAAATGGGGAGAGAATCTACTTCCTCAGTACTTTAAGAGCTTATTCTAAAATGTTATTGATTAGATCCTGCCAGGTTTTGAAAAAGTTCTGCACAGATCCTTTAAGTGGATCTTTAATTTTTTCCAATTTCAAATAATATAAAGATCAGTTACCCACTGTCTTAAAAGAGGAGAGTTAGGATTCTTCCAGTATAGCAAAATAAGTCTGCGTGCCAATAGTGTAGTGAAGGCAATCACAGTTTGTTTGTCCTTCTCCACTTTAAGCCCATCTGGAACAACACCAAACACAGCTGTTAGTGGATTAGGAGGAATTGTGACACCAAGGCTGTCTGAAAGGCACTTAAAAGTTTTTGTCCAGAATGGTGTTAATTTGGTGCAGGCACAAAACATATGATCCAGTGAGGCTGGAGCTTGATTGCAGCATTCACTGGTAGGATCTTGCCCTGGAAACATTTTGGATAATTTTAAGCAAGACAGATGTGCCCGATATATAATTTTGAGTTGAATAATTGTATGCCTCCTCCTTGAACCGTCACCTTATCGTGGTGGAGGGGTTTGCGTGTCCCAATGATCCTAGGAGCTATGCTGTCCGGGGCTTTATGCCCCTGGTAGGGCCACCCAAGGCAAACTGGTCCTAGGTGAGGGATGAGACAAAGAGTGGTTCAACAAACCTCCAATGATGAGCGAAACCTTTGGACGACGTTTTCCCCAACGGGGCCCCCCTCTGGAGCCAGGGGCTCGATGGCGAGCGCCTGGTGGCCGGGCCTGCACCCATGGGGCTCGGCCGGGCACAGCCCGAAGAGGTAACATGGGTCCTCCTCCCCATGGGCTCACCACCTATGGGAGGGGCCAAGGAGGTTGGGTGCAGTGTGAGTTGGGTGGTGGCCGAAGGCGGGGACCTTGGCGGTCTGATCCTCGGCTACAGAAACTGGCTCTTGGGACGTGGAATGTCACCTCTCTGAAGGGAAGGAGCCTGAGCTAGTGCGCGAGGTCGAGAGGTTCGGCTAGATATAGTCGGACTCACCTCGGCGCACAGCTTGGACTCTGGAACCAATCTCTTGAGAGGGGCTGGACTCTCTACCACTCTGGAGTTGCCCCGGTGAGAGCGCCGAGCAGGTGTGGGCATACTTATTGCCCCGACTGGAGCCTGTGCATTGGGGTTTACCCGGTGGGCGAGAGGGTGGCCTCCCTCCGCCGGGTGGGGAAGGGTCCTGACTGTTGTTTGTGCGTATCGCCCGAACAGCAGTTTGGAGTATCCACCCTTTTTGGAGTCTCTGGAGGGGTTGCTAGAGGGCATACCTTCTGGGGATTCCCTTGTTTTGCAATGACAGTGAGACCTTGAAGGGCGTGATTGGGAGGAATGGCCCCCCCGATCTGAACCCGAGCGGTGTTTTGTTATTGGACTTCTGTGCTCGTCATGGATTGTCCATAACGAACACCATGTTCAAGCATAAGGGTGTTCATATGTGCACTTGGCACCAGGACACCCTAGGCCTCAGGTCGATGATCGACTTTGTGGTCGGTCGTGGACTTGCGGCCATATGTCTTGGACACTTCGGGTGAAGAGAGGGGCGGAGCTGTCAACTGATCACCACCTGGTGGTGAGTTGGCCGATGGTGGGGAAGATGCGGTCAGACCTGGTAGGCCCAAGCGTGTTGTGAGGGTCTGCTGGGAGCGGCTGGCAGAGTCCCCTGTCAGAAGTAGCTTCAACTCCCACCTCCGGCAGAACTTCAACCCGTCCCGAGGGAGGTGGGGACATTGAGTCGAATGGGCCATGTTCCGTGCCTCTATTGTTGAGGCGGCTGACGGAGCTGTGGCCGCAAGGTGGTGGTGCCTGTCGTGGCGGCAATCCCGAACCCGTTGGTGGACACCGCGGTGAGGGATGCCGTCAAGCTGAAGAAGGAGTCCTATAGGACTTTTTGTCCTGTGGGTCTCTGGAGGCAGCTGATAGGTACCGGCAGGCCAAGCGAACGCGGCCGGTTGTTGCTGAGGCAAAACTTCGGGCATGGGAGGAGTTTGGAGGCCATGGAGAGCGACTTTGGACGGCTTCGAGGAGATTCTGGTCCACCGTCCGGCGTCTCAGGAGGG
The DNA here is from genome assembly GCF_016835505.1 of Polypterus senegalus. Taxonomy (NCBI): domain Eukaryota; kingdom Metazoa; phylum Chordata; class Cladistia; order Polypteriformes; family Polypteridae; genus Polypterus; species Polypterus senegalus. The sequence goes on from NC_053162.1 coordinate 138,678,490, forward strand.
AAGCAGTGCAGTGTCAACACCGTATATGGTGGGGATGGTGCTGCTGACCTCGACTTCGGGGCGTTATGGGTCGGTGGGAGGAGTACTTCAAGACCTCCTCAATCCCACTAACATGCCTTCCAATGAGGAAGCAGAGCCTGGGGACTCTGAGGTGGGCTCTCCCATCTCTGGGACTGAAGTCACCGAGGTGGTCAAAAACTCCTTGGTGGCAGGGCCCGGGGTGGATGAGATCGCCCGGAGTTCCTTAAGGCTCTGGATGTTGTAGGACTGTCTTGGTTGACACGTCTCTGCAACATCGCATGGACATCGGGACAGTGCCTCTGGATTGGCAGACCGGGGTGGTGGTCCCCTCTTTAAAAGGGGACGGAGGGTGTGTTCCAACTATAGAGGGATCACACTCCTCAGCCTCCCTGGAAAAGTCTATTCGGGGTTCTGGAGAGGAGGGTCCGTCGGATAGTGAACCTCGGATTCAGGAGGAACAGTGTGGTTTTAGTCCTGGTCGCGAACAGTGGACCAGCTCTTCACCCTTAGCAGAGTCCTGGAGGGTGCATGGGAGTTTGCCCGACCGGTCTACATGTGTTTTGTGGACTTGGAAAAGGCATTCGACCGTGTCCCTCGGGAATCCTGTGGGGGTGCTCGAGTATGGGGTACGGACCCCTGATAAGAGCTGTTCGGTCTCTGTACAACCGGTGTCAGAGCTTGGTCGCATTGCGGCAGTAAGTCGAGCCCGTTTCCAGTGAGAGTTGGACTCCGCCAGGGCTGCCCTTTGTCACCGATTCTGTTCATAACTTTTATGGACAGAATTTCTAAGCGCAGCCAGGGTGTTGAAGGGGTCGGTTTGGTGGACTCAGGATTGGGTCACTGCTTTTGCAGATGATGTTGTCCTGTTTGCTTCATCAGGCCGTGATCTTCAGCTCTCTCTGGATCGGTTCGCAGCTGAGTGTGAAGCGGCTGGGATGAGAATCAGCACCTCCAAATCCGAGCATGGTCCTCAGCGGAAAAGGGTGGAGTGCCCTCTCAGGGTTGGGGAGAGATCCTGCCCCAAGTGGAGGAGTTCAAGTATCTCGGGGTCTTGGTCACGAGTGAGGGAAGAATGGAGCGTGAGATCGACAGGCGGATCGGTGCGGCATCCGCAGTGATGGGCTCTGCATCGGTCTGTCGTGGTGAAAAGGAGCTGAGCCGTAAGGCAAGGCTCTCAATTTACCAGTCGATCTACGCTCCTACCCTCACCTATGGTCATGAGCTATGGGTAGTGACGAAAGAACGAGATCGCGAATACAAGCGGCTGAAATGAGTTTCCTCCGCAGGGTGTCTGGGCTTTCCCTTAAAGATAGGGTGAGAAGCTCAGTCATCCGGGAGGGGCTCAGAGTAGAGCCGCTGCTCCTCCGCATCGAGAGGAGTCAGATGAGGTGGCTCGGGCATCTGATCAGGATGCCTCCTGGGCCCTCCCTGGTGAGGTGTTCCGGCACGTCCAACGGGAGGAGGCCCGGGGAAGACCCAGGACAGCTGGAGGGACTATGTCTCCCGGCTGGCCTGGGAACGCATGGGATTCTCCGGAAGAGCTGGAAGAAGTGGCCGGGGAGAGGGAAGTCTGGGCCTCTCTGCTTAAGCTGCTACCCCCGCGACCCGACCTCGGATAAGCGGAAGAGGATGGATGGATGGATGGATAATTGTATGCTTTGCGCATATGGAGCGTGAATGAATTCTCTGCATTGCTACCTTCAACTCCTTTTCTGATATTTTAGACAGAGATCCTTTTCCCATTGTCCTCTTGGATCTTTGAAAGGGAGGGACTGTAAAATATTTTCAGTCTGAGTCCTCGAAACTGAGCAATATTTTTTCCAGCATAGAGGAAGGTGAGAGATGGGGAAAATCGGGCAGGTTCTATTTGACAAATTTTCTGATTTGAAGGTAGTGAAAGAAATGTGTTGCTGGAAAATTTCATTTGGAATGTAATTGTTCATAGGATGCAAAGATGTTGTCTATATAAAGATCTCTAAGCAATTTAATCCCAAATGTTTTCCAGATATTTAAAAACTGCATATGTTTACGAGGGTTGAAAAAGGTGGTTCTCATGCAGAGGTGCCACAGATAAAAGATTCTCTATTTTAAAATGCTTTCTACATTGGTTCCATATTCTGAGTGAGTGAAGCACAATTGGGTTATTAGTATATTGGCAATAACTTGCATTTATTGGGGCACAAAGCAGGGAATATAAAGAAGAACTGCAGGATTTTATTTCTATCGTGGACCTCTGTATGTTCATCTATTTGTGTCCAGGTTGTTATACCTTGTATGTCTGCTGCCCAGTAATAAAACTGAAAGTTAGGTAGAGCCATGCCACCTTCTGTTTTAGGTCTTTGTAGAGTCGCTCTTTGCTTATGTGGATGTTTTAGGTTCCAAATAAATGAGGTTATGGTTGAATCTCCATCCATCCATTTTCTAACTCGCTGAATCCGAATACAGGGTCACGGGGGTCTGCCGGAGCCAATCCCAGCCAACACAGGGCAAAAGGCAGGAACCAATCCTGGGCAGGGTGCCAACCCACCGCAGGACACACACAAACACACCCACACACCAAGCACACACTAGGGCCAATTTAGAATGTCTTTGGATTGTGGGAGGAAACCAGAGCGCCCGGGGGAAACCCACGCAGATATGGGGAGAACATGTAAACTCCACGCAGGTAAGACCCGGGAAGCAAACCCAGGTCTCCTAACTGCGAGGCAGCAGCACTAACCACTGTGCCACCGTGCCGCATGTGCTACCATTTAAAGTTAAAATACCATGGTATAAATTAATTTTGGATGAGTAAAGGACATATACTGTAGTACTTACTGAATAATGATGAGTGATAAGATCAAGAACACTATACAAGAGGACTACCATTGTAAAGAGAACTTACAAAGAAGAATAAGTGGAATGAAAGTTATTAGAAAAAAGCAAGTAGAATCAAACGTTCAGAGCATGTCTTTTGATTGAATAACAGAGACATCCTCAGTGGAGACTTGTGATGATCATCTCTGTAGGATGGGTAAGCAGTGAAAGGCACATACCTTTTTTGCTTTGTATTTACAATATGCATTTGGTTAAGATCTGGGGCTTTGGTGTTTGTGTATATTTATGTATTGTATTATCACTTACATTTTAGGGAATGCATTCTAAAGCTGTTGAGTTATGGTAGCCAAACCAATTATGATGTGCCACGTTGAAGATATTGTGTGACATATGGGCTGCATCCATTGATTGAGCAGTACAGGTATTTGGTACATCTAATATCTGTTTATTTATAGAGTGGTGTCCCAATCAAGCATATTCAAACTATTGACTCTTCAGCACAAAGCTTTCACTTTAATTGGAGCCTGCTGCATGCTATGACAAACCTTCTGAAAAAAAAAAAATAAACACCAATCATAACATTGCACCCAACCAACCAGACATTATAAATACAAAAGCCTCAAGACTGAGATTTCATGTATGTAGAACACAAAGACTGTAATCTGAACAATTGGAACTGCTCATCTAGGTCCACAAAAATATATTGATGAACTGTCAAGCAAATACCACCAAGTTAAAGAAAATCATACTACTCAGGACCATCCACATACTATTTAATGTCCTGACTGTTGCAAAAAAAAGCCTAATGATCATGGTGGATCCTTGTAAAATGCAAATAGCAAAAGCGAAAATAAGAAAAGTTCATAATAATAGCAATAATCATTAACATCTAAAAATGCACATTGGAGAGTATACCAGATAGATATTTCTCAGTGTTAAAGAAACTGCACTGAAGCAGACAACATGGCCCTTCAAAAGATAGCTAAAATGCTGTATCTCCATTTCATCTTCCAGACAGAAAAAGCTCTTTCCATCATCCCAGACCCCACATACACCAATTACAGTTTACTCTACCTTCCATCCAGAAAATTATGCTGTAGCATTTCACTCTGTGTCAGCACACCTGAATGTTGGTTTTTACTGCGTCATTAAATTGTTAACTCTGCTTGATCTGTGACCTACAATAATTAATTTGGACCTGGCTGCCCATTTCTTAGGTACATCAATAGCCTGAATTTAATTTAATCTGTCTGCCTTATGTTTTATGTTATTATCCAATACTTTGTTTAAATTTTATTCTGTTATTATACATACTGCATTTTAGGTGTTAATTACTATTGTTTATGTCATTCCTTCATGCAATAATTTCTAGTGTCATTTCGCCTAATATTGTATTTTAGGAACTTTTTTCTTGATCATTTTGACTGGCCACAAAAACTTTTTATAGTAATGTAAGATAAAATGATAACAAATACTGAAATAAGCAAATGCAGGGGAATTTTGCAAAAGATTATAAGGAGGTCAAAAAAACTTTTAAACAAAAAAAGATTACTTGTACTCTTTTAGTATGTGATATTTGTTGCAAGATAATGTCTAAAAATTAAATGTGTTGAGATATACAGTAGGTTTGGTGTTACTCAAGGGTAATGTACTTTATTCTTATTTGTATTTTCATTTGAGAAATTATAGATTACATTTTTATAACTAAGCTTTTAACTTTGATTTTGTTTCAAATTTTCAAAGCATTTTTGTAAATACAACAGTCCCCATAAAGTTTACATATTTTTTTCAGAATGACCAGAATTACCAAAATGCAGAATTTAAATACACCAGAATGCACAGGTGCACAAGTATACATCTCCCCTATGGTAACATATTTATCTTGCCCTTCTGTCTATACTTTAAGAGTTTAGGGGCCAATTAGTCTTCCTTCATGACTTTAGGAGTCAATGAATCTCTTTGTTTTCTGTGACATTACAATGGAGTAGTCTACATGAACAGTAGTCTATGGTTTGTCATCTAAGAGATGCTGAAATACAACAGTAATGGTATAGTAATCTTTGTTTGCCAAAGAAAATCATCTCTTAATGAGCAGACATATTTAAAACATAATTTAAAATTAGTTAAGATAAAGTAACATCAGCTACTAAAAGTGTTAAATAAGATAAGGCACCTGAAAATGAGTCTCAGCTCATGTGGCTCAGTACATTTAGCATGTAAAATTAGTTGTAACATTACAATGGTCAAGACATCTAATCTAAGCAACTTTGAACCCTATTGGATTGTGTGTGTCAGTAGTGGTGAATCAACCTTTACAGGAAATTCTGTGCAAAAAAATCAGGTTCCGTAGGTGAAAATACCTTGATAATGAGAGTGGTCATAAGAGAATAGACAAACTGGACAGATAATCTTATATAGCGAATAATTCTTAGCAAAGTAAATGTACGTCTGTGTGTACTGGTGTATTTAAATTCAGTAGCTTGGTTATGTACGGTTATGTACAGTATACTATGCAGAAAGTCTTAATTTCCAAAATTTAAGAGCAATAGTATCAAAAGCAGTAGTTTAAAACTAAAATAATTTAAATGGTTCTGTAAATAAGAAAAAAGCACCCACTACTGGATAAATTCAAATTGCATTTGTTTAACTCTTCTTATTCAACTTAGCTCTTTCAAACCACTGACTATGGAGATACATTTTGTTCTTAATTAGAAATGTATTTTGGTGGGAATAAACTTAAGCAAAAAGCAAAATTTTCCTCAGAAACTACTACTTAATTAGGGGATTTCACTATTAACATCTTTTATTAGCTGCATATCTTAATTAAGGTAGAAGCCCACCCTCCAGACAAGCATATCCACAGGCACTCAAACAAGGACAAATTAGATTAGTCCACTAAACTAATAACATATCATCACGATGCTCAGGTAGAAACAGGAATTCCAATAGTCACCATTATAAACATGGACAAGGAAAGCCCATAAGCTGTTCTTGGTTTTCTAGTCCCTAGAAACATCTCATCTAACATCTAACATTCAACCGCCTCTGACTCCAATATAGGAATAATTGGAGTACAATGCAAAAAAGGAAGGACAAGAACCTGGTTGGGATTTCAAAATGTCACTTACATACAAAACACTAGTGGGCAAGTTTATCATTCATATTTGATGTATCCTACAAGACTTTTAGAAACAAGAGGGACATGAACTACTGTACTGTACTTAGAAACATATTTAGACAAATTTGTACAGAGGTGCCAATATGGTACTCCATTTAATGGAAGGTATTTTTTCCAAGAAAATGAAGCATAAAAAAAAGAAAATTACAAAAATAAAAGGACTATCAATTCTACTAAAAGGTTGTTCTTTTCTTGGGAGCATCTATTCTCTGAGGAAGCCAATCCTAGATGAATGCCAACTTCTGGTTGTCTTGCTTTTTATATATTGGAGACACCAAAAGAAGCAGGATTTCAGGCAGTATAGTGGAAGTGACATCATTGTTCGGTGGAATTTTCTTGTTCTATTCTGGAGTTAAACAAGAAAAGACAATTACTGATGTGGTCACCTCTTTTTCAATCCTGAAAATACTTAACTTATTAAAGGCAGTGAGACGTTTCCTAGGTTTGTATGTCTGGCAGCCTTTTTGTTAAATTCTTGAAATGCAATTAAATTGATAAGGAATAAAGTGGTTCATCCATGATCATAACTCAAAGAATGGTTGTTAAGCATGTTCTTGAGGAATGATCAGAAAAAGAGCACATCATGAAGGATTATTTTAAAAGCAATGAATGTTTAAAAGTTTCAAAAAATATAATATTCATCTACAGTGTATTTAATATAATAATATTAATGACTGTTTATGTCCAGTACTGGCAAGCCAGGTAGACCACCATCAAGCCAATTGTTAAGAAGGACTCATATCTGAATGACACTGTGGATGATATGGTAAATGTCATGTTCAAGAAAATTGGCTTTTTATCACAGCATGATTATTATTGAGTGAGAATTGACCTTGCTATATTCCTAACACCAATCCATCTAACTGTGGAGGAGAAGCTTCTTACATGCCCCAGAAACACTTGCAAGTAAGGCAGTTAACAGCATGTAGGTTACTCCCATAAGAAGAGTTTCTTCCAGTGGCTCTGATGGTTCTTAATAAGACTGAAGAGTACAACTAAATTTCCCATGTTCCTATACTTGTGTACATCCCAAATTAGTTCTGAAGTTATGCTGTTACCTGTTACTAGTAGAGCATATTGCCATAGAAGGTAGTCTTTAACTATTGGAGTAGTTTTAAAAAGCCTTCCTACTGCAGAACTTCAAAGCTGAGCTGGAGGAAAAGATCTGGTTCATTGACCAGGCTCTGATAGATAGATAGATAGATAGATAGATAGATAGATAGATAGATAGATAGATAGATAGATAGATAGATAGATAGATAGATACTTTATTAATTACCAAGGGGAAATTCACATAATCCAGCAGCAGCATACTGATACAAAAAAACAATATTAAATTAAAGAGTATTAAAAATGCATGTAAAAAATAGACAATAACTTTGAATAATTTTAGCGTTTACCCATCCAACCCCCGGGTGGAACTGAAGAGTCGCGTAGTGTGAGGGAGGAACAATCTCCTCAGTCTGTCAGTGGAGCAGGGCAGTGACAGCAGTCTGTCACTGAAGCTGCTCCTCTGTCTGGAGATGATACTGTTCAGTGGATGCAGTGGATTCTCCATGATTGACAGGAGCTTGCTTAGTGCCTGTCGCTCTGCCACAGATGTTAAACTGTCCAGCTTCATTCCTACAATAGAGCCTGCCTTCCTAACAAGTTTGTCCAGGCGTGAGGCGTCCTTCATCCTTATGCTGCCTCCCCAGCACACCACTGCACAGAAGAGGGCAATTGCCACAACCGTCTGGTAGAACATCTGCAGCATCTTATTGCAGATGTTGAAGGACACCAACCTTCTAAGGAAGTATAGTCAGCTCTGACCTTTCTTACACAGAGCATCAGTATTAGCAGTCCAGTCCAATTTATAATCCAGCTGCACTCCCAGGTATTTATAGGTCTGCACCCCCTGCACACATTTTCCCCTGATGATCAAAGGGTCCATGAGGGGCCTGGGCCTCCTAAAATCCACTACCAGTTCCTTGGTCTTGCTGGTGTTCAGGTGTAAGTGGTTTGAGTCACACCATTTAACAAAGTCTTTGATTAGCTTCCTATACTCCTCCTCCTGCCCACTCTTGATGCAGCCCACAATAGCAGTGTCATCAGTGAACTTTTGCATGTGACAGGACTCCGAGTCATATTGGAAGTCTGATGTATATAGGCTGAACAGGACCGGAGAAAGTACAGTCCCTTGCAGTGCTCCTGTGTTGTTGACCACAATGTCAAACCTGCAGTTCCCGAGACACACATACTGAGGTCTGTCTGTAAGACAGTCCACAATCCATGCCACCAGTTGTGAATCTACTCCCATTTCTGTCAGTTTGTCCCTAAGGAGCAGATGTTGGATGGTGTTAAAGGTGCTAGAGAAGTCCAAAAACATAATTCTAACAGCACCACTGCCTCTGTCCAAGTGGGAGAGGGATCAGTGTAGCATATAGATGATGGCATCCTCCGCTCCCACCTTCTCCTGGTATGCGAACTGCAGAGGGTTGAGGGCTTTGCAGACCTGTGGTCTCAGGTGGTGAAGCAGCAGCTGCTCAATGGTCTTCATCACATTCCATCTAGTTTTATGCCTATGACTATTGGACTCTGTGTATGAAGAGGGAATGAATATAAAAAAAATAGGTTATCAGCAGACGTTTGAATTTGTAAAATCTCTGACTGGCTGGGGAATTATAGAAGGCTATGAACAGTTGTTGGTCTGATTAAGGTTTGTTGTTTAGTTGACTGGGTCTGGGAACCCTTTTGGGATTATTAGACTGAGATAAGCAGCTTCTCTCCACCTTATCCATCAGATTTACCTTAGCTGATGGCACGGTATGGAGTCCCTATGTAAAGTCTCAATGAGGCACCAACCAGGTGACAAATTCTGCACTTACTTTGCATTCTGGAGAACCAACACCTTACCATTTCAGTACTTCTTTGTTTAGACATCATTACATTTGTGAAGACATTCTTTAATTTTTATCCCATATGCATGTAGTCTCTTATTCTCGTTGAAGAATTGCATAGAAATCTGAGGCGCCCATCTTGGGATTTAAGTCACAGATTGGGAATCAATAAACTCAACTTACATTCTCAACCAACCAGATAAGATAGTACCATTTTTACATTAATGGCTGGATGTCTGTGCAGAGAAACAGGGAGAGACCCTGGTTGTTACTCATAGCATTTATACTATAGGTTAATCATTCCATTCCATATTATATACCAAATGAGAGAAATCACCAATATGTCTGATCTCCCCACGGATTGCTCAAGTGATTTTGGCAAAAAAGTTTCTTAGATGTTTTAATTTTTGCATGGTAATCTAATGACTGAATGCCAAAATTCACCTGGATGACTATCTCATGCCCCAAGAACATGAAATTTTCGAATTGCATGGGGGCACAATATTCAATACCTTGGATGCTGTTCATTGGTTATTAGCAGGTGATTATAGGAAAAAAAAGCAAACATAAGTTTAATGCAACAAGTTCTGATTGGGTTGGTTAGAGCATTCTTCCTTGTACATTAATTATGTTATTGTTTTCTCTTCTACCCTACTGCTGCATCTCCAGGCTCATTTGACAATACATTTGTACTTCCAGAACTGGGAAAAGGTAGATCACATGGATAGATCAGTTAGGATGAGTTGTGATTCTTGGTTCTACTTATTTTTCCTTTAACATTTACAATTATATTTATTTGCTAAGCAGACACATTTATTCAAAGACACTTACCAAAGAGCTCAACATAATCAAGTAAACATCAAGAGTCTTCAAACTTTTTTATTAAACACACTGAGTCAGACTTCTGAATGGAGCTGAGCAGCTTGTTCCACCAGCCAAGGAGTTACAAATGAAAAAGATTTGATACTATGCAGAATTGGCATCACTCAATGTTGTTCATCAGCAGACCAAAAGAAAATGGTTATATTAACTTTGTACCCTAGTAAACCTACCTGCATTTACTGCAAAGATTCGATTTTTATCCAGAAACTTAAATGTTGAAACAATCATGCCACCATCTTAAATAGCTGTTGGGAATTGTCACTAGTAGCAATATAACCACAGCAGCATGAAACACCCAAAATGCTAGCGAAAGTGGCCAAAAAATAATAATGATATGATAAAATTTTAAATATCTAGAAACAAAATTTATACAACAAATAATCAGCAGAATCAAGTTCATGGGAGGTCAAAAAAAGATTCACAAGTGAATGTGAAGAAGTGTTGCTGTACTCAGGTCCAAATATATATCTTGGGCCATTTGCTGTTAGCAAGAGGATCTGAAGTAGATGCAGATAAAACCCTCACCATTCAGGACTATTTCACATCTATGGAGTTAAAGAGTCTACAGAATTTCATTGGGCTTGTGTGATGTACTCTCAATTTATTCCCTACCTCACTGATATTCCTGCCCCTACTCAACTATCTATGGAAAAAGTTCATACTCTGTAATGCTGATGTCCATTGTTTTCTATTTTCATCAATTTTTTTCAAATAATGAATGGATATTAGCACCCATCCTCAGTTTTTACAAAACATTGTGTAACTCAACTTAAAATTGTCAATTCCACACATCTTACAAAAATGCACCTGGTTCAAGACAAGGTTTTCAGCAATGATGTTAATCTTGCCTGGTTCTGTGTTGATATATCTCAGCCACGGTTTCTCCTCTGGCTGGAATTTAAGTTCTTGTTTAATGTCTCTTTTGTTAATTTTTGATTCAGTAATTTATGTACTTAATATTAATTCTTTATTTTTGTTCTTGTCTATGTTTTTATGTTGCCTATGTTATCTACCATGTGTTTTAGAGGTGGTTCCCTAAGAGGTGGCACCACCTGCCAATCACAGCTAGGAAGTACCCTCCACCCTGCAAATTGGAGGCTCTTCCATAGTTCCTGGTGGTTCACTCTGAATGTGCTAGGTGGGGTGGAGTGTTCATTTGTGTTTTGCTGTGCTTTGTACTTATATGGGATTTCCTGGATTTTTGAACCTGTCCTCTGCTTTTGACTTTGCCTTGAGATGCTGTGTTGGGAACCATGTTTTCTGTATATTGCCATGCCTTCTCAGGCAGTTTCTTTTGTGTTCTAAGGAGCTTCTTGTACTGCGGAGCATTTTTGTTAAAATAAATAATTTATTTAATAAAATTATTCAAGGCCACTTTTGTTTCTAGTCAGGGTTTTGATGGTAATCCTTTAAGTTTTTATTGGAAATATGTGCTTTTGAGACTCCCAGTTTATGACAGGTACATGACATGTTGTGAGAATGTTTTCTGTTTTTTAATTGTTTATCTTATTTATTCTTGGGTTCATAATATTTCCCTGTTTAGCGTAACACCTGATGGGATTTTACTATATACAGAACAACCTACTACACAGCTAGCATGCCATCTTATATTGATAACATGGAAGTATCCAAATGCCACCTACCCTAATGAAATGGGAGAAGGATAACTTATTTCATAAAAAAATTGAAAAAAATATATTAATTTCATAAGAAACAGATCAAATATCTGATCATATATCTTCATTGATAATTTGTATCATTACCTGAAACTGCTGATCAGTATAGCATTACAATTCTTAATAAAGAAATAAAGTTGAAGACACTAAAAGAACCATACATATTGAAATAAAATCTTGGAATTAAACACATTACAAGTTACTCCTATATATGGGTTATTGTGTATAATAAGTTTTGTCCTCTTCCATTTCTTCAAGTGTGGGTGTGTCTCAGTAAAGCTATGTATGATTGCCTCAAGTTATTTGAGCTATTGTCAATATTCATCAGCTATTAACATCAATAAACATCCATAAGATAAGCTCTCCTTAAGTGTCTAGCTGACACATACTTCGAAGTAAAATGAAACAAGCATGTACCAGCCTGTAAAAAGTAAATGTTTCAAGATAAAACATAACTAATGAATCATTCCCAGTTCTTCTGAAACTCAAGGACTCAGGCATGCATAATAGAGAAGTTATTGTAATTATTCCAATCCTTTAAAAAAAGTGAAAGTCTTGTCCAAAAAAAAAAACTTGTATTCTTCTGCCCAGTATATACCATCTCCAAAGGGCAACAGACAAAACTTATATATATAATAAATGTAACTGTAACTGTGTTTGACAAAAGTTTCCACATGGTTGAAAATAGTTCAAATGCAGCTATCAGATAGATATTCTGGTACTACCGTGACTCGTCATGCAAAAAATACTCCACAGTCCAAGTGTCTTTTTTAGTTAGTCAATAAAAGGTGTCATTTTGCTTGGCTTTTCTCTACATTCATAATGGCTAACACAGTAAAACACCCTAGTACTAAAGATTTGAATGAAATTCAAAGCAAACTGTAACACAAAAAATAGGTAAAAAAGAGTTGATAGTCCATGCAAAAAATAAAAGGAGAAATGAGAATCTTATGATATTCTGCTTAAATATCTAGTTTGTGTTTCTTAAACTATATGCCTGTCTATCTGACCATTCATGTTTCTTTCAAGCTGTTTAACTTCAATCTATGGGTTATTCTACAGTTATATTGAATTAAGATTATGAAAATTCCATAAACTCATAGGGAGTTAATGCGAATCTACCATTATCTATGTTAAACTATGTTACATTCAAGTTCATGCTAAGCAGACTAAAGAAGATTTGCCATTAACATTAACTTTGGCTCTTACAGTACAATTCTTAGATCTACTTTTAGGGTCATATATCAGCAAGGTATTGTACAAGACAAAAAAACATACCTGGTTAGGTTACTGGTCCATCATAGAGGCCACACATATTCTCATTCATACTAATCAGTTTAGAGATTAACCTAACATGCATACGTTTGGGGTGTGTAAAGAAGACCTATGTAGAAACTTAAAGTGAAGACTCCACACAGACAGTGACTACACCCTAGATTAGACAGCAGCAATGCGATGAATGAATGAAGCAGTAGTAATAACCAATGCACTACAGAAGTCATTATTATAATGATTTTTTTTCGGTCTAAATAATGAAATTTGGCAAGAATATAGAAAAAAAATTCAAAAACGAATATCCAGTACTTTTTAAGCACTTGCTTAAGCTAACCAATATTATTTCATATTTGATGGCACTTGGAGCTGTGCAGAGGAGAGCAACCAGATGCATCACAGGACATAAGGACATATACTCTGATGGATTCAAAGAATTAAACCTGTTTAGTCACAAGCACAGTAGACTGAGTGGGGACCTAACCAAGGTCTTCAAAATTCTCAAATGTATTGATAAAGTAGGTCCAGCAGAATTGTTCCATCTTAACAGTAAACCACATACTAGTGCATTTTAAAATTATGTGCATTTAGGACCGAAGCCAGGGAACGATTCTTTATGTAAAGAGTGGTTGGATTCTGGAACAAACTACAGAGCCATGTAGCTGAAGCAGAAACATTGACAAACTTTAAGAAGTACCGGGAGGAGATATTGTGACAGCTTTGCTATTTTTGTGTTTCAGCCCAGGTTCCCACCTGGCTGGGGTTCAAATTCATAGGGACTACTCATATTCGCATTCATAATTATCTGCTTTGTTCATTTTTGATTCTTTATATTTACATTAATGTTACATTTGTTGAGTATTTGCATTATTCTTTGCTTTTGATTGACATACCAGTGGTATGTAAGCTGCCACTGGTTATGTTCCATGTGCTTTGTGGGTGGTCTCTTAAGATGAGGGAACATCTGCCAATCACCGCCAGGAACTGCCCTGCACCCTATAAATCCAGGGAGTCTCTCATGCTTCCTGGTGGTTCATTGTGAATGCACTCCGGGTGTTTGGTGAGTTCTTGTGCCTTTTCTGTGCTTTGATAGTTTTGAGATTTTGACCCTCATGCTCTGTTATTGATGTTTTTCGATTACTGTATTAGGACTGTGTTCATCTTGGATTGCCTTGTGTTTCCAGGCAGCTTCTTTTTGCCATTGTGCTCTATGAAGGTACTCTGTGAGTCAGAGCGTTTTCATAAAGAATAAAACTTTTTTATTTTCATAAAGTTTCTGTGTTTCCCCATTTATCTAGCTGGGGTTTGGCAATATATCCCCCTCTAGTGGGAATTATTGGAAGGGCCTTTGCAGATGTTGAGACTTGCATGTCTTGGGACTTCTAGTCATAAAAGATATTAGCTAAATGACCAAGCTTGATGGACTAATTAATCTCATCTTGTTTGTCAAATTTCTTATATTTGTATGTTCACTCCATCCTTACTTTTATGATCCTTTGGTAGGTTGTTTCACTTTCAGAGCTCAAAGGTTCTCCATCTAAAGCTCCACTTCCACTTCATAAAAAGTTCATTTTAATGTTTGATTTTAACTTGACATCACTTTTCTAATAGCCAATCATCAACCTCAACACTTGTCAGATGTCATTGTTATTATTGCTCATTTTATTTAAAGGATCTTCACCAAATGTAATTTGATTTTCAAATCTGTTACCTCACTAAAGTTTTATTATCCACCATAATTCTGCATTCTTTTCCTAATCATACTGAAATTGTTTCTACACCAAACATTATATTCTTAAACACAATTAATGCAACTCATGGCTACTTGGAGATGGAGCCTCAGCAGAAACGGTTTTAAGGAAGGCACTATAATCATGAACAGAATCTGTCTTTTCTTTTGACAGCTTTTCCATTTTCCTATTATGTTTTATCTACATCATTGCTACTTCTACTTTCTTGCTATACTTTTCTGGCATAATAGTTCAGATTTATTTTTTTGAGTAATTAGCTTGGACCTAGTTATACTTCAAAAATTTTTACGGTGATGTACCTTCAGGAAGCATCTCATGCAGCATAACTGAGATCCTTTGTGTCTCTAAGTGGTCTACATTGATCTGGGCATTTTGACTCATTCTCCTTTGTCTTAAGAATCCAGTTCCTGAAAACAAAGCCTTAACCTTATATGAAACTCCACTTACCCAAACAAAAAAGGGCAACTCAAGTTTTATTAAGGCTTAGCAGTACTTCAATGGAATTTCCAGCCTCTGTCTTGATGCATCTGTACAGCCAATCATCCATTCTCTGTCTTTCCTTCCACGTTTCCAAACTACCTTCACCTTTATCTACTCAGTACAACACCCTTCTTCTGTAAACTCTGCATTCATCTCCCTTTCACTCCATGACACTCCACACATCCATTTGCTCATTCTCATTTCTATTCTGTCCAGAACTGATTCAGTGCCATGCCTGCAAGAAACAGCCACAGTTTAGTTGAGAGAGTGAACAGAAGATGGAAATAAAAAATAGAAAGTCTAAAATCACGCTGAAATTAGAAAACAAAAGATAAAACCAAAGCGTCAGAGCTGAAACATTATCAGAAATCAAGGCAGAAATGTACATAGCAAGGAATCTTTAACCAGGAAGATAGAACACTAAATAATTGATTGCGTGACTCTTGGATGATGATGGGTGTTGGGAGATGAGATCACAACAAGATGAAATTGAAGATTATGTTACTGCCATGAAACACCATCATCATAAAAATTATGTGTGGAAAATATGCAAAATGTGTCACATAAAACAAAAATAATTATCTTTTAAATTTAAATGAAACAGGTAAAAAATTACAAAACCTACATGACACCCATATTCAGCATCCCAAAAGTGTAAAAAATCATAACTCCACTTTCAACAGCCATGTCTTACTCCCATAGAGCATACTATACCTAATGCAGCTTTCATAAAATTTTCCTTTTAATGAAAGAGAGACTTTTTTTAGAATTCAGAATGAGTAACAGCTCCCATAAATTCCTTTAATGCAACTTTCACCCTAACTATCAATGGTGTTCCCCTTACCTCCATCTGAACTCAACTTATTACCTAAGTAGTGGACTTTGCACCCACCACTTCCACAGCTCCAACCATCACAGCAGCTTTTTGTACATTTACCTTGCTGCCTGTCAATTCCAAACTAGCTTTAGATTCAATATATTTTTCAATTTGGTTACAGTTGTTCTCATCAATATGAGATGACTACCATACAAGAGCTACTATAGCAATCCTTCACACAGTTTCACCTCAAAATGCTTGCTATCCCCATCTGTTGTCCTCAACACCATTTGTGGTAGTTAATATACTGACATTAAAACAGACTTCACTCATTCACCCATACCTAACTTCTTTTCCAGTTTCATGAATCCTCCTTTCACACACGATTATGTTGCATAAGTCTCAATATTTCTGACAAAAGTGTGTATGGGTCTACTGCTTTACCTTCTCTTTTGAACACTTACAGCTTGTTCCTTTGGTTTACTCACAATAAATAGCATTATCCTATCCTTTCCACTCATTCCATAAATTATCTATGAACTTCTTCCAAGTGTCCTTAATCCCATCATTATCAATCTTCATGTTTGATTTTGCATCATGCAAATAATTATCACTATCTACATCCGGTTTTTCTTTTGCAATTTGCTTTGCAAAACACACTTCACTTTTGATTCTCATTCTGCAGCTCACTCTCAAACTTCTTTTTCTTTGTCTTCACACCTGGCATTTTCCTTTATTTCCTTATAGATTGTTCTGTCATCTTCCACCTTTGTTTTCTGCCTTATAGCATCTCCTCTTTGTCTCATGTGTCATCTCTACCTCATTTAATGACCATATTTTCTTGTGCCACAGTGGTCAACTGTGTTCAACTGTGGATGTCTTCTCTTATTTTCAACTACATATTCTTCATCCGTTCCCACTTGCCATTCACATCTGATACATCCAAAAACATTATTACAATTTAATATTAAAATTTCAACAAATTTATTTCTCAATCTCTCCTTCAGTCTTGGTATAAATGCCATTTTACTTTTCTTCATACCTCTGAATGCCAGGAATCGCCTTCACATTTTTATGACACCCTGTGTAGTGGCAAGGTTGTCACCAGAGAACACACTGGTCATCTTGTAGTTCGGGACTGACCAGGATCAAACTTGAAAGATGTCAGATCTGGAGACACACAAAAATACAGTATATTTAAAAACAATGATGAGTTTTATTTACAGGTGCACAAAAACACAAAAAGCAATGTCCCAATCAAAAAAAGTGAGTACCATTTACAGTGTTTTTTGCCAGTCCCAAAGACAAAAATAAATATACACCAAAACTGTAGTCTTCCTAAATAAAAATTCAGCCAGGAAGAAACTACAGAAAACAGAGTCCTTTTTAATGAATCCCAAGAAGAAAAAGCATAAATAACCATAAATTCTTACTATATACAGTAAATACCTCCATTAACAATACTACAACTAGGTGATATCTATATCTGTACTTAAATGCAAAAGAAAATGTATACGAGTATGGCACAAGCAACTATGCTTGGTATAATGTTAAAAAAGAGGTGACCCCTTTAGGCAGGAATTGCCTCTTATACCTGGAATTGGAAACCTTCAGCCAATTCTACGTCATACTGCTCTCTTCTACATATAGCAGCTGACTCTGGTGCATTCTACACACGTGCTACGCTAAACTCTTGTAAGGCCTGTAATAAGTAACACAGCAGCCTTGCATGCATGTGAGCATGAGCACACCCTCATTGTGCCCCGCCAGACAAGAACCAGAGTTACTCAGGTAAGTTACTTTTTATAACTTTGTTTAGGAATTTTATCTTGGAATTTTATCAGGGGATCCCTTCACATAACTAATACATGCATACCTGAAATTAACTAAGCTAAACTAAACGCTCCACACTTCTTACTTTGTAAATGGCAAGTGGCTATGAAGACGCTTGACTTTTTGGCTGGGCATATGAGACCTCCATCAGGCCTGAAGAGCGGCATCAGGTATAAGTGGAACCACCAAAGCAAACGTTAAAATCCACATGGAAGCATTCAAACAGGTAAATGTTTGTACTTTAACAAAAGTCAGTCGTTTGTACACTATTCTTAAGACATTTTCCTTAAAACAGGTAATGTCTGGCAGGCAGATTATCACAGTTTTTCACCATGCTCTGATCAACTTCCCTAACAATCATCTAGCCTTAGTTCCAACATCTCCATTCAAGTCATCACCTATTACAATAACCACCATCTGTCATTCCATTTTTCTGACTCAAGTAAATCAGCCCCAGAATTTTTATCACTGGCCTCATACCATAAAGACTTGAACCTTTCACTGTTCTCGCCAAGATTACTCACACCTCTACCCTGTCTTTTGTACACAGCCCTAATGTACATTGCTTTTGTTCGTACTTTCACCATTTCACCAGATTTTCCTGTTAAACTTCCAAAATTCCAAGTCACAAACCTAATACTCTGTTCTTCACTCACCTTGCTCACTGCTTCATCTTCCTTGCCACCAAACTGGTCTCACCACAGTTCCTCAAATTTAGGACTATCATAAACTGGATTTCCCCCACCTTTCTGTATGACATATTTAGCCCTTACATTGTAATTCTCACATCATTATATGAGTATTGTAACAGAATCTTTAAAGCCAGATACCCTTGCCAATGTCTATTTCAACATTCAAAAAGGATGGTGACCTTATTATAAACACAGATTATGGGGTATATCCTTTAAATCTTTTAAACAAACATACAATACGATGCAATACAATACAATTTATTTTTGTACAGCCCATAATCCCTGAAGAAGTGCTGCCATGGGTTTTAACAGGCCCTGCTTCTTGACAGCCCCCCAGACTTGACTCTCTAAGAAGACAAGGAAAAACTCCCAAAAAATCCTTGTAGGGAAAAAATGGAAGAAACCTTTGGAAAGGCAGTTCAAAGAGAGACCCCTTTCCAGGTAGGTTGGGCGTGCAGTGGGTGTCAAAAAGAAAGGGGGTAAATACAATACAATACAGACAAACATGAAGAGTTAAAGTACAGGAACTACCTAAGTAGCCAGACAACCTTGTCCTCATATATCCTCAGGAATTTTTAAGAATATTTTTGACCATAAACAGTGTTCTTGGAACTTCAACAGTGGTAATCATTGCCTGATGTGTAAAGGATACTTTCTTCCAGTCAAGCTTGATTTGAAGCTGGGGATAAAAACTCAGCAAGAAGACATAGTTCTACCTGATTATTTGAGAGAAGGAGAGAGGGAGAGAGAGAGAGGGTGTAATTTGGTGCTTGGTTGCTGCAATTACATGTAAACAAATGGTATTGTAGACAAACCAACTGTTCTGTAGTCACATTAACATAGTTGAGGAAACTAAACATGTGCTTGTATTTATCAAGTGTCTCAGAGTATGGAAAACCTTAGAGTAATGCAATTTTTTTTCCTAATCTTAGGAGTAGAATTATTAGCATTTTATCAATTTTCCTAATTTAGGAAACTTCTCTTAATTTCACCAAGATTCGAGAGATTGTGAGCTGTCCAAACTCATTAGGAACAGCTAAAAGATGGCATTCAGACAGAGATCGGCATGCACATTCTGGGAAAGGTGGAATTGTTTGGAAACACTACACAACAATTAACTCATAGAAAGATTTTAATTTGACAGGGATGGAATAATATTCGTAGTAAATCTTGTGCATCATGTGATCACTGCATGTGTTGTTAGTTGAAATGAAAGCCTTCATAACATTACATTTTTTGGTCACAGGGAAAATGCAACTTTGCAATAGTCAAATGTCAAGAACATTGCTTCAAATGTGGATAAGCATGCATATGTGAATTGCAAATGATATCACAATATCAACAGATAGGTGGTTGTGGATGCAAACTGTATTATTAGACAGCATATTACCCTGAAGATAAGTGGGGGTTGGATGGGTGATTGACAGTGAAATCTCACATAGGTGCTCTGAGCTCTGTATTCCACAAACTCATGAAATATATACATTACACTTTACAAGCTCAAGAAGGTCCATGAAGGCAACAGGAGATGTCTAGGACATTGGATAAATACAGTAAAGCCTTACAAAAGTTAAGGAAGGATCACACAAAGAGGCATGGCATGCAACTCTGGAGGACAATCGAGAATAATGGAAGAGTGAATGTGACTTCTGTCACATGACCTGTTATTTTATTAGGCTTTTCTTTTGGCTATAACCATGGTAAGGTGATTTCCCTGTGGATTATTAATTGTTAAATAAACATACCTGTCTCATTCGATGTGTGCGTATCTTGTACTTTCCGTCTCGGTGCTTGTTACAGTATCATTCTTGATGTTATCGTGAAATGACAACAGTGACGTGCAGTTTAGTGCAATATCCTACCTTATGTTTTCCTTCTTCTTCTTCTAGCAATTTGATTATTATTTGAAAACTGCAAAACATCATTATGTGTGTCATGAATGTCATTCATTCTCAAATCTGACCTCTTACTCCTCCCTGGTCATTGGTGTAGGATGCTTCCTAAATTCAAATGTCCTTTACCACAGTAAGACATTTTTTTATCCTAGACAGACTATAAGTGCAGCTTCTAGGAGTACTTCTGAGACACTTGATAAATGCTGGTAATGTTTAACGTCATTATTTATTTGATTATTTGTTTGTTGACCTCAGCTTTTTACTGTATTACCCTGGGCTTTAATGTGTTGGAAGTTCTGACATATTTGATTTGTATTAGGGTAATAGAGAGATCAAAATAGAAGATTGTGGAAGATGCCTAACTGCAGAAAGAAACAGGACACACAGAAGTCCAAAAGCACAAACATTTATTTTCTTTCTTCAACACACAGTGCACAAACCAGTAACAATGCTCTTAGTTCTTTACTTTTCCTTTCCTTTCTGTTTTCTTCTCTACTCTTTCACTGCCACCTCCACTCCTCTCTCGCAACCTCTGTCCTCTGCCTTCCAACTCCAGCTCTCCAATTGGAGTGAGGTGGCCCCTTTTATGTTGTACCCGGATGTGCACCAGGTGCGCCCTAATGAACTTCCTGGTTCAGCCTGGTGAGGCGGAAGTGCTGCATGGGCACCCAGGAGCATTCCAGGTGCATTCGGTTCCTCTTCTGGCAGCACTTCCTGATGTGGAGGAAGTGCTGCAGTCTATGGCTCTGGAATGATCCAGGCACCCCCTGGCGGTGGCCACGGGCCCCAACAGGATTGAGCTTCCAAGCTCCAGTCCCGTGGCCTCGATGCAATTCAGGGTAGCTGCCCTCTTGAATCCCAGGGAAGATATTGCCTCACTCCCAGTTCTTCTGTTCTCTAGGCATCCTGTCCGAGCAGAGGTCTCAGCTGTCCACCACAATACATATGTATACTAGCAGAATACCCGCGCTTCGCAGCGGAGAAGTAGTGTGTTAAAGAAGGTACGAAAAAGAAAAGGAAAAATTTTAAAAATAACGTAACATGGTTGTTAATGTAATTGTTTTGTCATTGATATGAGTGTTGTTTTCATATCTATCTATCTATCTATCTATCTATCTATCTATATATATATATATATATCTATCTATCTATCTATATATATATATATATATATATATATGTTGTTCTCATATCTATCTATATATATATATATATATCTATATATATATATATATATGTTGTTCTCATATTTATCTATATATATATATATATATATCTCTATCTATCTATATATATATATACCCGCGCTTGGCAGCGGAGAAGTAGTGTGTTAAAGAAGGAAAGAGAAACATTTTGAAAATAACGTAACATGATTGTCAATGTAATTGTTTTGTCACTGTTATGAGTGTCGCTGTGATATATATATATAGCAAAATACCCGCGCTTCCAGCGATGTCATGTGTTAAAGAAGTTATGAAAAAGAAAAGGAAACATTTTAAAAATAATGTAACATGATTGTCAAAGTAATTGTTTTGTGTATTTGGCGTCAGCGTCACAAAGTTGTTTTCGGTAGCTGCATCAGAAAATGTACCACGACGTCTGACACGCCTGCTTTTTACTGTTTTCTCACAGCTTGGATTGTTGCTGTCATATATATATACACACACACACACACACACACACACACATACATACATATATATATACATATATATACACATACATATCTTCATATCTACATATCTATATACATATCTACATATACATATATATATATATATATATATATATATATATATATAGATACATACCTATCTACATCATATATACACACACATACATACATACACACACACAAATTATATATATGTGTGTATGTATGTATGTATGTGTGTGTGTGTGTATATATATATACACATACATATACTTGTGTGTATGTTTGTATGTGTCTATATGTGTGTGTATAGGTTTGGTCACTGAGTGCAAGGGAAAAATAATAAATTATAGTCTATAAGTTATTAAACAGTAAAACATTAACGTTTTAAGAAGTACAGGTACATTGAAATTACATTTTCTATGTGAACGTTCAAATTTGTGCCTCTGGTAATGTGCCTTACCGACATTTAAAGAAAATTAGTTTTGTGTCCTCTGCAGTGTTAAGAGAGAAAGGCTTTGGTTTGGGATAAAAGGAAAAAGGTGTAAAGAAAGGAAAGTTGCCTTTTTCTTTTATATAGTATAGAGAGATGTGTTCGCTGACGTTATGATCGCCTTTTGGGGACAGTCGCGGTGGGTCTTGTGTAGACTGGTGAGACGTCCCCACCATTAATCGGCTGTGATGGCACTGTCAGTCCTCCACTCCTGTGCGTGTCTTCATAATCCGAGCTGAGGACCTCATAATCGTATACGTGCAAAAGAAAGTGTGAATCGCCTTAATATTATTTTGCTGTGGTGTAGAAAAGGGGTCCCGTGTTTGCACTTGTCTGGGCTATAGCGCAGGGGGAGGATGAAAAAAATTAAAAGTGCTCACTTTGACTTAAGGCAGAAGCGCAGTCAGCGTCTCAAAGGCCGGCACAGCTATGCACGCGCTGGCTGCTCGACTTTTGCTGGGCAGGAGACCCCAGTTTTTGCAGACACGTTCATGATATCAAAAGTCTCAGCGCTCTTTGGAGGTCATTCATATATATATATAGCAAAATACCCGTGCCTCGCAGCGGAGAAGTAGTGTGTTAAAGAAGTAATGAAAAAGAAAATGAAAAATTTTAATAATAACGTAACATGATTGACATTGTCTTGAGTGTTGCTGTCATATATATGCCTGCCTAAATAAGTCACCCTCGCTTTGCTCTTACTTTTTTACCGTTCATTTAATCATGGCTAGTGGCGGAAAAATTATAAAATGGAAGGAGGATGGCTTTACCAAAACAATTATTGATGGCAAATCGATTATTCATAAAGCTTGAATTGGTGATCTGTTTTTCTGTGTTAACCTCATATATTTCATACTTCTTCTCAAACTAAGGTGGTGCGAGGGTAAAATGAATCGGGATGCGCTGATCAATGTAATCGGTGTACCAGGAAATCATGCATTGACAAAAGCTCCCCTTTGCTTGTAATGCAAAGTGTGATTAAATGCATTATTTTTAACGTTATGGAGCACATGCATCGAAGCTTCTCAGCTGTGCTTGTGCTAAGAAAAGGAAAGATTTTAAAAATAACGTAACACGATTGTCAATGTGACCTTTTGTAAGTAGTGCCTGGAGGATTCAGTGTGGAGAAACTCTAGAGACAGCGTGTGTATTAACTTGTGGATTTTTCTGTGAGTATTTGGTGGCAGTCTGACGAGTTGCTTCGGAAGACGGCGTTAGCTGCGGAGCTCAGCTCAGAGCGAAATGAGGTAAATGGGAGGGGTGATGATGACGTGACTCCCCCACCCGCCTTAACTGTCAATCCCCCACAAACACAGTCTCTCGGAATTTGCATAAGCACACCCTTCACCTACAATTTTAACTTAGTTACAAAGTGATCAAAACTCTCGTTTATATCCTCGTCCTCTCATTAAACTTGTATCCCGCATTACCTGTGGGCATGTGAAACGCCAGCGTAGCCTGTCTATGAACTTAATTTAAAGTTTAGGTTTACACCTTGCTTTCTTTCCGAGGTAGCAGCACTCATGAATATGGTAGTATATGTCACTCGCTCGCTTCTTATTGTTTCGCTGCCTTCTCAATTATATAATGCATGTTTTCTTAAGCGCTTTTTGGAGGTCTTCCTGGTTTTCTACGCACTGCGTTGACAGTCAGTTCACGTGATTACGTGGGAGGCGTGATGATGTCACACGAAACTCCGCCCCCACGTCTTTCCAGCTCAACTCCATTACAGTTAATGGAGAAAATACCTTCCAGTTATGACCATTAGGCGTAGAATTTCGAAATGAAACCTGCCCAACTTTTGTAAGTAAGCTGTAAGGAATGAGCCTGCCAAATATCAGCCTTCTACCTACACGGGAAGTTGGAGAATTAGTGATGAGTCAGTGAGTGAGTGAGTGAGTGAGTGAGTGAGTGAGTGAGTGAGTGAGTGAGTGAGTGAGTGAGTGAGTGAGTGAGTGAGTGAGTGAGGGCTTTGCCTTTTATTAGTATAGATTCCCATCATTTCCCCTGTTCCTGTTGGACCCTCATCTTTCTTCCCAACACCTATGAAGCCAAGTACTTGCCTTACCCTTCCACTCCTATTCTGGACTCAGTCATCAGAGATAACTCAGTGGCAAATCTGGTACTTTTGAAAGAAACCGTACAATATATGGTTTAGATCTCCAAAGTTTTATATGTCTTTCTTGTGTTTTTTCTATCTATCTATCTATCTATCTATCTATCTATATATATATATATATATATATATATATATATATATATATATATATATATATATATATATATATATATATATATATATTTACCCAGCTGGAATGCCTCCATAATTGACGAATTGGGGAGAAAGCATGCACACTGAGACTTGGAGTTTGTGTGCTCAGCCCTGTTGAACTCCAGGGGTGTTGCCAGGGGTTGATGCAGGCAAGGGGGATCCCTACTCACCCAGAAATGCTTCTGAACCACGTTAACGGGCCACCAGAAGTAC
This sequence comes from Polypterus senegalus, assembly GCF_016835505.1. Taxonomy (NCBI): domain Eukaryota; kingdom Metazoa; phylum Chordata; class Cladistia; order Polypteriformes; family Polypteridae; genus Polypterus; species Polypterus senegalus. Next base: position 138,703,315 of record NC_053162.1, read on the forward strand.
TACAGGGTGCTGCATAAATGGAGTCAGCTGCCTCAGCTCTGGGAGGCAGAGTCAGAAGGAAGGCAACAAAGCTTGCCAGGAGGAGTGGAGGAGGCAGAGTTAGAGAAAGACAAAGAAAGAAAGAAGAGTGCTTTATTGTTATATGCTATAGTGCCTTGTACTCTGTTTTGGTGGTGTGAAATACTTGGGAGAAGTGTTTCCCACAAAATAAAAAGTCTGTGTTTTGCAGGACTTGTGCCTTTGTCTGTCTGTGTTGGGTTTAGTCAGCTGGAGCACCCTCTTCAGGACAAAAGTGGCATAGCTGGGAGGATTCCTGGCTGTCTGTATGCAGGGACCTGAATTCTTAATTTCCTGTAACAAAACCAGGCACAGCAAGCGAGACTCTATGCAGGACAGATTTAAGGGTATTTGGATAAATGTCTATCACACCATGTAGAAATTACAACACTTTTAATACAACCCCCCCCTTTCACAGTACCATAATATTTGGGACAATTGGTGTCACAGGTGTTTGTGATTACTCAGGTTTGTTTCATTGCTTTACAAGTGCAGCCATAAGATAAGATAAGATAAGATAAGATACTTTGGCTTGCTTCTACCTACAGACTACCTGGAAGTGGCCTCATCTTAGAGACGCGGAATGGACGTTACCTTGGCGAACTTACAAAGATAGTTCATCAAGCTTCATTTTTTATGCTGAAGAAGAGACAAAGGTGTTAGTATTCTGTTCAAAAACCCTATGTTTTGCTCTGCCACACTCTGTCGGGCTCGTTGGCTGCCCTTATTTGCACGTGTGTGACAATATATGTATAAACAGTACATCCGGAAAGTATTCATGATGCATCACTTTTTCCACATTTTGTTATGTTACAGCCTTATCCCAGAATGGATTAAATTAATTTTTTCTTCAGAATTCTACACACAACACCCCATAATGACAACATGAAAAAAGTGTACTTGAGATTTTTGCAAATTTATTAAAAATAAAAAAATTGAGAAAGCACATGTACATAAGTATTCACAGCCTTTGCCATGAAGCTCAAAATTGAGCTCAGGTGCATCCTTTTTCCCCTGATCATCCTTGAGATGTTTCTGCAGCTTAATTGGAGTCCACCTGTGGTAAATTCAGTTGATTGGACATGATTTGGAAAGGCACACACCTGTCTATATAAGGCCCCATAGTTGACAGTTCATGTCAGAGCACAAACCAAGCATGAAGTCAAAGGAATTGTCGCAATGCACAAATCTGGGAAAGATTACAGACAAATTTCTGCTGCTTTGAAGGTCCCAATGAGCACAGTGGCCTCTATCATCCGTAAGTTGAAGAAGTTCGAAACCACCAGGACTCTTCCTAGAGTTGGCCGGCCATTTAAACTGTGCGATCGGGGGAGAAGGGCCTTAGTCAGGGAGGTGACCAAGAACCCGATGGTCACTCTGTCAGAGCTCCAGAGGTCCTCTGTGGAGAGAGGAGAATCTTCCAGAAGGACAACCATCTCTGCAGCAATCCACCAATCAGGCCTATATGGTAGAGTGGCCACTCCTTAGTAAAAGGCACATGGCAGCCTGCCTGGAGTTTTCCAAAAGGCACCTGAAGAACTCTCAGACCATGAGAAACAAACTTCTCTAGTCTGATGAGACAAAGATTCAGGATAAAGGGAAAGATGACTGCAGCAATGTACAGAGACATCCTGGATGAAAACCTGCTCCAGAGCGCTCTTGACTTCAGACTGGGGTGACGGTTCATCTTTCAGCAGGACAATGACCCTAAGCACACAGCCAAGATATCAAAGGAGTGGCTTCAGGCCAACTCTGTGAATGTCCTTGAGTGGCCCAGCCAGAGCCCAGACTTGAATCCGATTGAATATCTCTGGAGAGATCTTAAAATGGCTGTGTACCGACGCTTCCCATTCAACCTGATGGAGCTTGAGAGGTGCTGCAAAGAGGAATGGGTGAAAATGGCCAAGGATAGGTGTGCCAAGCTTGTGGCATATTCTTATATAGACAGACTTGAGGCTGTAATTGCTGCCAAAGGTGCATTGACAAAGTATTGAGCAAAGGCTGCGAATACTTATGTAGCTCTGACAGAGTGACCATCGGGTTCTTGGTCACCTCCCTGACTAAGGCCCTTCTCCCCCAATCGCTCAGTTTAAATGGCCAGCCAACTCTAGGCTGTAACATAACAAAATGTGGAAAAAGTGATGCACGGTGAATACTTTCCAGATGTACTGTATATATATATATATATATATTGTGGACTGTGACCCGGACACAGGCAGACGGACAACATAATTCCACCACACACTATTTATTTACAACTATTATATACAAATTTAACGTGCACACAAACCCCAGTGCCTCTTGCACTGATTCCCCCAATGTCCAGGCCACACAGTTTCTCTGCCTTTTCCTCGACCGCCTCCCATCCTCTCTCCAGTTCTGTCCTCTTCCACCCGACATCCACTGCTGACTGGAGGGAGGCGGCCCCTTAAATGGGAACCCGGAAGGGCTCCAGCTGTTTCCCGGCAAACAGTCCTGGCCACACCCCAGTGTGGCGGAATTGCCGGCTGCGCACCCGGAAGCCGTCCGGGTGTCCCCAGTCGTCTTCCCCCCAGCACTTCCTGGTGTGGCGGAAGTGCTGGGCTCCAGGGTTCCTCAGGCACCAAGGCGCTGCCTGGCGGTGGCCACGAGCCCCTACAGGGTTGGGCTTCCAAGTCCCCTACCCGTGGCCCCCGATACAACCAGGGCGATCGCCCCCTCACGGTCTGGAGGAGGCACAAGCCCTCCTCTGGTCCTCCTGGGCATCCCGGCCGGGCTCCAGCCCCGACCGGGTCCCACATGGGATACTCCGGCATCGGGGCACCGCCTGGCAGTGGCCACGGGTCCCTACAGGGCTGGGCTTCCAAGCCCTGTACCCGAGGCCCCCAACATAACCAGGACGGACGCTCCCTCGCGGTCTGTAGAAGGCACAAGCCTATATATATATATATATATTGTCACACACATGCGACTAGGAGGGAGCTGAATGGACCAAGTGAATGTAATTGCCCACCAGGGCAGGGGGTGGTGGGGTGCGCTAAACCTTGTTCTGTTATCCCTGCATCTCTGCAGGCCAAATATGGAAAAACCTGCCTGATTTAACAAAGACATCATTTCCAGTTCTGGCACCAAGGAAGATGCCACTTCCGGTTTCGGTACCATGGAAGACGTCACTTCCAGTGCCTGTCCTCAAATGACATAATTTCCGGTTTCCGGCCTCAGATGACATCACTTCCTGTGTCATCCTCTAAAACCGCTATCTTCGCCACTACCAGTTCAGTCTGGAGCTCAATCTATGCACATCAGTGCTAACTTAAAAAACCCTTTTTGCAGCCAAGTACAATATACGGGTAGCTGACCCACGATTCAGAAATAAACAAACTGGGCTTATAAAATGGAAGGAGAAATGAATTTTAAAGTTTAGTCAGTCTGTAACTAAATAATATTTGGCTTTTTAAAATTGTATGTTTTCATTTGAAAAATTAGAAGTTATAATTGACACTCTATTATTTCATGGTTGAATATTATACTTTTAATGAATTCCGAAATTCATTATGCTGTTTTGTTCTCCAACATAATGAAATTCTTGATCTCTGGAAAATAATATAATGTACATTCATTGATTTTGTAATATGCTTAGCCAAGTTCAGAGAGCACGTGCCTATCCAGTAACACTTAGCACAAGGCAGGAATTAGTCCTGGACAGAGCACTTATATATACAGTTAATGCACAAATCCTTCCAAGTCAAAGTCTAATTTTTCCAGTTATGAGACAGCAGCATTGATCAATAGTGCACTGTCATATATAATCTTTATTACCTCTTTGAATTTGTTGAAAAATCAGCCAAGATTCTTTAGCAAATTCTTTAATCATTTTTAAAGAATCATGCAGTTTTATTTGTTAGGTAACAGCATGGGAATAGTAATTTGTTGGTAAATTATGGTACAATTCACTCTTTTATGCTTTAGGTTTAGGGCAGCACAGTGGTGTAGTGGTATCGCTGCTGCCTTGCAGTAAGGAGACCTGGGTTTGCTTCCCAAGTCCTCCCTGCTTGGAGTTTGCATATTCTCCCCGTGTGTTTCCTCTGGGTGCTCTGGTTTCCACCCACAGTCCAAAGACATGCAGGTTAGGTGCATTGGTGATCCTAAATTGTCCCTAGTGTGTATGTATGTGTGGGCTGGTGCCCTGCCTGTGATTTGTTCCTGCCTTGTGCACTGGGTTTGGCTCCAGTAGACCCTCGTGATCCTGTGTTAGGATATAGTGGGTTAGAAAATGACTGACTTTAGGTTTAAGTGTATATTTAAAGCATGTGAACTGAATAAACATTAAAAAAATAAACTTGGCTATGCAAGCTATTTAAAAAATCTTGTAGGCAAATATTTGCATGCATTTCAGGTAGAAACATGCTTTACCTTACTTAAAAAAACACTGCAATAAAAAAGAAAGTTTAAATCTACTGATGCTTGACATTATATTTTAATAAAAAATGTATCCAGCTTTATGACATAACCCTCAGAAATTTCAACAAACATGTCTTCGTTTAAGACATTTTCTAATTCTGTCCAAGGATAATAACAATAAAAATTCTGAATTAAACAGGTTTATTGTAATACAATTTAGATATGAAGAACTGTTAAGCACAGCAGTAGAAGTAATACTCTTTTAGAACTAAGTAGTAGTCAATAGTAACTACCTTTTTTTTCACTTTGTTTACTTACTTTTACCATTATTCTGTCAAGGAGGAGATTAGCAGACATTATTTAAAGTAACAGAAAGTAGAAACGGCAACTGGGAAAAGAGAAGTGAGAAGTCAATATTTTGGAGACATAAATATGTGCCAAAACCTTAAACACCAGATTAAATCCTTATTAAACACAAGACAACTTCCAAGTAGTAATTCAGTGCATTGTTCTAAGCCTTAAAATAATACCATGCACCTAAATCTTAAACACTAGACAGAGTTCAATGTCAAAAGTGTTTTGTAAAATCTAAGCCTTTAAATTAAAAAAACAAAATAAAATACTCACTAGTGTTAGAATTATCCACAATCTTGGGCAATCTGGGAGTTAACAATGATGACCTTTAAACTGTGGCAATGATGACAACATACATCACAGACTTTCTGTTAACAAGGTCTAGCAACTAACAATCAAAAGTTCACAAGATGATGGAGCCCATATAGAAGCAAAAGTGTGTCATGTAACAATAGAAATATAACACTAACTATTTTTAACTAAGTCAAAACCAAATCAAAAGTAAAAAATTGCAATAGCATAATAAAATTATCTATGGTACCAGACATTTAATTACAGTACACCAAAAACATGTTGTTGAATGCAAAATTAAATTTGAAATAAAATATTTATTCACTTTTGGTATCTGTCCCACTTTATAAGGATTGGGTAGTACATAAACATTACAATGATGTTATCCAAATTGTGGCAGCTTTGTGAGAAGATAAAGTCATAAGTGGCCAAAAAACAAGTGGGAGCCTTTCTCAGGCTCACATGGTACTATCCAAGGTCTGTATACTGCTCGTCCAGGAGGGCCAAACAAACCTGACATGAAAGACTGTCAAATAATGTTGCATGGTAATTTAAATATCTTAAGAAGGTCCTCACATGCATATCAATTGGGTGACCCCAATTTTTTTTTTTTATTCCTTTCATCCTCCAGACTTTCTCAGAGGAAGGACTGGGAGCAGTGTTGAGTCAGATTGTCCACATGGAAGAACATCCTCTTCTATATGAGAATGTGATCCTTTTTCTTACTGTCATGAAGACAGTGACCCAAAAGACCTCCTTTCTAGGACTTTCCTTTCCAGTATCCAGGAATCACTGTAAACTGTCGAATAGGACCAACAACTGGTGGAAATAACATACAAGTGTGACCGAATCAGAAGCTTTGGTAACAGTAACAGAGCATTCAAATAATTTTGTTTTTGTATAACACCTTTTGATAGTCATATTGTTATCAGGAACCCCAAACCTTTTAATATGGTTATGCTTCCATTTGTTATCTGTATATGTATTGTATATATTCTGTGGTCTGTGCTGATGTACAGCATTAGATGGGTGTCACTTACTGCAGACAGTGCCCTTGTCTCTCCCATGCAAGAGAAGTATAGAAAAATATATAAATGTTTAAACAATTAGCCCAAGAATTGTCCTCTTCTGTCTCTCACTCATGCACACACATAGTTGGTAATATTTACAGTAGGTTATAGCAGTAATACTTAATGAAGTTGACTTCAGGCAGCCTTAATAAAAATGAGACTTCCCTTCTTGTTCTACAGGTTGGCAAATTTCCTTTATAGTTTTCTGTATATCTCTTCATATTTCTGTTTGTCCAATTTTGTTGAAATCTAAAGAAACTGTTTAAACTGTGGATTCAAGAATTCTGTGCAGCCCATGGTAATCCATACAAAAATGAAATGTACCATTGAGCTTACATATCAAAAGCAGAGATGCTGCTCAAAGGTTTGAGGTTTGAGAATTGCATTTTACAACATATAGTCAATCCAGTCTTTGATAGCCATTCTCTTTATCAGATAATGAAAGGCGGGAACTTCATCTACAAAGTTTATATGATGTGTCACTAGTACTATACAACCATTGGCCAACTCCTCAACAAATGTTGTACCTCACTAGGCTAATGCACTGTACACTGCAGGATAATAATTCATTTTTAACCATTTTAATTCACCAGACCCTCTATCCTCAGACCTAAACAACCAGACCACAGGCAATGTATACTCTTTAGATTTAGGGTACAAGGTGACATATACTGCTACAAATGAGTCCAACCCTGGGGGCAGTAGCAAGGACAGGTATGCATCCTCCAGGACATGAACATTGAACAGGGAGGCTCATGGGCAGAGTATAAGAGTCAGGTGGAGAAGTTTGTTTCTTGATGCAGAAAGAATTGTCTGCAACTTAAGATCAGCAAAACCAAGGAAGTTGTTGTTGACTTTTGACACACAAAAAAGCCACTATGTCCAGTCAGTATTTAGGGCGTGGAAGTAGAGTAGGTGCATTCCTATAAGTACTTAGGGTTCCACATCCATTACAGGTAGGATTGTAACACTGAGGAACTATATAAGAAAGAGCAGAACAAACTATTTTTTTTCTAAGCAGACTGTGTTCCTCTTATGTGAGTAATTACATAATTTACATATTCAACAACTCTCTAATAATCCGATTTTCTAACCTGTGGTATCTATCTATCTATCTATCTATCTATCTATCTATCTATCTATCTATCTATCTATCTATCTGATGAGCTTTTGTAAAAAGTTGTTTCCTTCTGTTGACCAATAAAGTTCTATATTTTGACTTCACAGGAGACATCTTAAAGATTAAACTGCATCAGGACTTTCCCACTAATACTGCATTCTCATTCATATGCCAGGAAAAGAATACTGCATCAATCCCATGTTAAGCAAATTTTCAGGTAATTTTAATTTTCCTTAACAGGCTGATATAAAATAAGGTAAAGGGAATACTTGTTTTGACAACAGCATCTTCAATAATGCCTCACAAATTCACTGGCATAAGTTACAGAGGTAAATTTGCAGACTGATTCAGATTAGTATCCCTAGAACCCTTTAACACATCATCTTTTTCGGTTAGAGAACCAGTTTCAACCAGTGATTAAATCATATTTATTGTGCTCCTTACTGCCCTGGTGATTCAAGCATTGCCTTCACAGAGAATGTGTCTAAACTCCTGGCAGCTGAGGATTCCATCTGAATCAGAATGAAAAATATTTGTAAGTGAAGATTCCAATGAGCTTTCCAAAGGACTTTTCCAGGCAGACATTAACTCCTAAAAAAGTGGAGTGAAATTTGGGGTAACTTGTTATATTATTCCCTCAAATAAATGGCAGGTGTTTCTGTTTTAATTTTTTGTTTTGATTCATTTCTTGTCATGGTGTTGACACAAGTATGCTACTGTATTAATGGTGCCATTATGGAAACACAGCTTTGCAAAGTTGTAAATTGTGTATATTTATAAACCGTCTAACTCATTTTCATCACTTACTGTTAATTAAAAAAATGCCAGATCAGTGATGTGTACTTTAAGCAGAGCACTCTCAATCTGTGACATACTGTAAAGGATATGCTTAACTTTTCAATTGCAATTATAATTAATTTCAATGACAGGGTAATGTCATACAATTTTATACTATTTTCAATCACAAAGCTTAGAAAAAAATAATTTATATATTTGTATCCTTGCAACATCAGGAAGCCTCTGGTGGAATTAAAAATATGCCCAGATAATCCTTCTTGCAAGGAACTGGAGTTAGTTGGAGTGAAAAGAACTTTGTGATACAGGAGGAAAACCAGAGTTCCTGAAGGGAAACTAACACAGACATGGGAGAGATGTGCAAACTCCATGCAGACAGTAATCTAACCCAGGACACCAGATCCATGAGACAGCACTAACCACTGAGCAACCTTATTGTGTTGTACATATTGTATTGCTTTAAACCTTGTAATAGTGTTAATTGCAACATACTTAAAATAATTAATTGTGAAGGTGTATGGTTCATTGTTTTAATACTGTTTACATTCTTTAGTCATTTCTTTTTTAAATGTAAAACTTTTTTTGTTTTATATTGTTTAATATACTCTAAGTCTCATTGTTCAAGGTATGAAAGGTCCAACAGAATACATTAACTGCCCTGTGGTTAACCTAGAGCTGCTTTGTGCCTTGTGCTTATTGATGCATGGGCAGACTTCAGTCTGAGTAAGCCTGAATTACAAAAACAAATAGGTATAAATAGATGGAAGACCCTTGAACAGTAATAACATATAATGCTGGTGGAAAATCATGGCAAATTAAATTTGAGATTAGTTTATCTACTTCAAAAGAATTACACTACAGTATTTAGTTTGCATAGAATAGTGGTGCAGTGCATATCACTACTACTGCACAAATCCAGCGTCATGGATTAGAACCCCAAACCCAGTTATTGCCTGTGTAGATTTTTGTTCTAGCCATATCTGCATGAGTTTTCTTCCTGGAACAATGTTTTTTTCTTCCACATCCTCAAAGAAGGATAAATTAGGATTTTGTGTGTTTGTTTGCTTATATATGTGTGTCTTTGTTGCTATTGTATTATTGTCACTGCTCTGAGGAGACATGCAAACAAGAACTTCAGTGTGCTATGTAGAGTACACATGACCATGAACTAAATTTGAACTAAAACTATAGGGATATAAACAATTATTCATATTTTCTAGCTTGGAATTGACCCAAGAATGGAAACCTATTTTAGATAGGGGCCCAAGAAGTGGCTTAAAAAAAACAAAAACAAGCTAAAAAAAGACCAGGAGTATTTTGTGGGGCAAAGTTTTGGAAGCCACAAGAAATACACTACATTATATTTACACATGGATTGTTGAAAGTGTACTGAAATAATAACCTTAAATCATAAAAAGAAATTTAACTTAAAACATTCTGAGGGGATACTTTACCAAAGTATTGTGCAGACTTCTAGGTATACTGACAATAGGCTATCAGCTCTATTCATGTTCTCATTCTCCTTATGGAGAATATTTAAGATTCCAAGTTTTGAGAACCTGGACACCATAGAATCCCTGCTCACCACAGGCAAGTACAGTAAATTCAGGTTTAGTATCTTCAGTAACACCATATAATACAGAACACACCACGAGATGTGTAAAACAGTATAAGACAGACTTAAGACCTTTTATTCCAGAAAACCCATACCACAGATATGTGATTGTCAAGAGGGTGGGATTGTAGATAGACTGAAAAATAATCCACAGCTCACTGACTTTAAAACACAATAGATTTATAATTCTGGGAGAACTTAAAAGAAAAATAAGCAAGAGAAATACAGCTGAGCATAAAAAATGATAATTTTTTAAAGTTTGAATCAATTTTCAGAACCTATTTTACTTAATTTAATGTGAATGTGTATCTCATTCAAACGTAGAAAAATATAATGAGTACCAAATATTTAATAGACAGAATAAATAAAATCGTTTTTTGTGCACATCTTACTAAAGGCTAGGGTTATCTCTCTGTTAACAATGTTTTCTTCTTTATCTAATACAAAAAAAAAAAAAATAATAAGCTAAAAGTTAGTACATGTATTCATTTATTTCTCTCAGTTGAGGTTTCAAATTAACCTTTCACATGCTGGCAGCAGTCACTCCTGATATCCAACATTTTCTTAACATGTAATTATTTTTTAGTTAAAGTATAAAATCTGCCTTCCTCACAAATTCACATTTTTCACTGACAAACACTTTCATTGTTCTTCCTGTGCCCTAATTTGAAGGTGTCAATTATAATTGTGCACACAACTTGGGCATGTTAAGTTAGCTCTAAATTGTGCAAATATACTGACAGTCAAAATATTGAATGTTTAAAACTTTCTCCTGAAGCCTAATAGGTGGATTATGTATGGTTAGAACATTGATGGTGGTTTGATATAAATAAAAGAAAATAAGCCATACATCTGAAGTTGCATTAATGTATTTCATTGTAAACTAAAGCTGCCCTTATTTAACTCCAGTTAATGCAAATGACACCTCTATTCAAAGTATTTTAATACTAACAAGGTGCCAAATCTGGTATGTGCATGGCTTTTTAAAGCTATTGTAAAAGTAAAAATATGACATATTGCAGTTTAATAAATCCAGAGAGTATTATTCTTAATATCTGAAGAAGATATTTTACCAATGTATTCAGTTTATATCTAAAATAAATTAAAATTAAAACTAACTGGCTGCACTTTCAAACTATATGTACAAATGTGCTTAAATCAGTGTAGTTTTGTTTTTTTCATTGTATGTTTTTCTCTTTTGAAAACCTGTGAGCTTGCCACAGGTATTCAGAAAAAAAGGACTGAAAAAAAAACGTTTTCTCAACATTATTTCATTTACATTCTTATCAGGCTAAATAAGACACACTAGCCATTGAACAGAAAAATATTTTTCATGAATTTATATATATTTTGTCGGCAGTGCAAACACCATTTGTTCATAAAAGAAACACACGGCACATTTTTAGATCTGGGTGTGGATGTTTGATTATCTAAAGCAAAACGTTTTAAGTGTCTTAACAGACAAGCAATCAATAGGATAGATAGATAGTTTCTTCCCGTTTATAACTCCACCTAAAACAACAAAGCGCCGTGCAAAAGTTCTTTCCTTAAATTTATATATATATATATAAATGATTTTTATGACTTTGTTTATGAATAACAGTTACACAACTGCTTTGCCCCTCTTACATTTACAAATAATTTTTCCAACAATTTATAAGAAATAGTTTATTATAAATTTGTTCAAAGTTATATTTGCAATATTTGAAAGAAATATAAATTGTTCAGAATGAAACATCAAACACGTCAACAGAAACATTTCCATCCATCCACTTTAACGTCGTTTTCAGATAGTACATGCAGAACCTGTCAGGAACAGACACAAACACGTCATTCACATAACTTTCTTTCACCACCAAATACAAAAATATATCTTTGAAAACAGAAGATCGGTTCAAGAAAAGCACATATCCCAGCTCGTCATTTCTCTCATGAAAAAACTGTCCTCCACCATGCTGGTAGAATAGGCACAGTCTGATGAAGGATAGGACATGTATTCGGGGAGTCTCAGGTTGTCCTGTGGACTTTGTACCTGCGAAAGGCAATAACGATAAGGTAGTTCGCACGGCTGGTAGTGACAATCCTCGTGGACTGGCGCATAAGCTCTCGGGCTAAAATGGGCAGGAGACGCGTATGCCGAGGAAAAGGAGGCGTAGCACTGCGGGGGCGAGCAGCTGCTGTAATCCGCGGGACTGGACACGTTGGATGAGTTGGAGGAAGAGCTGGATTCCTGAAAGAAAGGAAAAATCACAGAATCACACATTACTCCTCACGACTGTAAAGTGCTGCTTGTGTATCATTTTACATAAAAAGACATCTTATATAATGTCTCCTTGGCCAGATTTATTGTCTGAAAATTGGGCGTAATAACATTGCTTCTCCGCCTCTATAAACTATGTAAACTGAGTTAGAAATTAAAGGCAGGGCATTTAAAATCCCCCTCTTGAACCTCCAAGTTCAGTCGTTGAAGAATGGATGCCCGCAGCTTTCTGTAGCTTCCGGCTGCAAGTGTTTTATTTCGTGCTGAATGCTTACCATTCCCGAGCAGTAGTAGTCTGGTCCTTGCTGTAAGCTCCCCAGGGAAGTGTGCTGGACGCCTGCCACTGGAGATGCTTGGTCGATGAAATGTTCACACGTGGAGAAAATGTCCGCTACCGGTTGATTGTCAAAAGCTGCCGATACCACTTGCTCGTAGAAAAAGCTGTCAGTAATTTGCATGGGTGTAAAACAGTTGGTTTCTGGTACGTTAACAGGAGCCGGTGTATAATATGGAGCTGGCAAAGCAGAACACATTTAAATTAGTGTAGACTTCATAGGTGATGTCATGAGATCATTGACCAACAGTTAAATCACATTTAAATGGGCTACACGTTTCTATATATGCATATAAGGGGGGCATTAAGGAGTACAGAAATATAACATCCATAGTCACCTTTAATTTCCATCTAAACTGCCTGCTGTCTTTTGTCTACAGCAACGCTTCTCTCTCAGTATTTTCCAGTCCTCTGAAATTGTTCATCATTTTGGATTTTAAGCATTTTTGCATGCTGTGTCAATGGATTTATTTTCTTTTTTTTTTAGAATTTATTTTTACTTTATTTTTTGGGGAACAAATCGCTTCAGACAAGTTATTACACGTAGCTCATGGAGGATTATGGAACAAACGGACATACATTTGTATTTGAGATCAACTTTATATTATTTTAGTTTTTGAGATTAGTGATACAGCTGTGCTGGAATGACGCTTTCCTTCAACCAGTCATCCTGTTTTTGCACTTCGATTTCGAAAATAAGCATGACGTTATTCAAGTATAAATTCATAAAAAGAGCTATTGGATATATTATTAATGTTTTCTTCACGCTAGCATGCCACTTTTGTTAGCATGTTCAAACATAAAAGACAAATGTATGACAAAAAAGTTCCACGTCACCTACTGTAAGTAGTCGGAAACATTTACTGAAATGTGGCTATTTACATATCATTATGTCTTGCTATTATTATTAAAGGTGAATGTCTTCTTTGTTTTTTGCTTTGCACACATATAGGACCAGCTTTTGCAACTTGTGCTGATTTAATTTATAAATCTAAATGGTGTTTTCTGCAGAAGAAAGGCTGCAAATGTTAAAGCATTGAGGTAAAATTACACAGGGTTGGTGACAGTTATCTGCTTGTGAAAAAAATGAACTTAGTGCATGCTTGCAAAGTAAAAGGCAAAGTAATAAAAAAAATTGGACTTTAATTATTAGTGAGTTAAAATCCGTTGCATACATGTGTTCAGTATTCAATGTCTGGGTACAAACTGGGCGGATTCATCAGGCACTCAGGGACATAGAAAGGAAAACAGGCTTGTATTAAAGTAAGTTACCTCTTGGCCTATAGGTATTAGCCGTAGGTGTTACACTACATTTCAGACTTACTTATGCAAGTCACTTTTCTATCTCGCCCACATTTTTAATCAAATAATAATATATTGATATTAAACCTATCTGAAACTGACAAAAAAGTATCTTATCTTAAAAACTGACAAAAGTGATCAATTTGAATTTTGTACCTACCAGCAAATGATGTGGCACTTGTATCTGGAAAAGGGGCGTTGTTGTTTTGAGATGTCTGTCAAGAAATGGAAAAAGCAATGCAATTAAGCAAACCTGACTGAAAAATAATCACGTAAGTATAAATATTTTTTTCCCCTCAGGTAAGCAAAATAACTTCGACAACTAGCAAAACTACTTCTGCGAATATTTCCTGTTTATTGTAAATTAGCTCTAACTTTATACATGTATGTATGCATGTGTTTTCTCTTACTCGGACATCGAAGTGTTCATACACAGTCTGCAAAGTTTAAGAATGCTGCGTGGTTCTCGATGAAGCTGCTGATTTATAATCGTTTGGAGTGATGCCAGTGTGTTACCTCACCAATTAAAAGGGGGTGGAGGTGGGTAAGGGTGGGGTGAGCTATATAGAAGTGTTTCATCTTAGCCTACTTTTTTTTTTTTTTTTTGCGTTACGTCAGGAATAAACACTTTATGTGGTGTACATAATGATGTAATGATGTATACTGAGTATATATGTGTAATTGTATATTATGTATACGTTTGTATATTATGTAAACGATTACCTCCTTGACATTTTTAGCAATGCCACAGTCACATTCTGCATTTTTGTATTGTATTGCTATTTGTGTTCAACCTAAAAGCCTCACTTAGGGGTGTCTTTTCTGAAAAATAAATGATATACCTTATCAAGCGATAATAAAATTACTTCCATTTTTTTCCTTTCTTTTTTGTTAATCACCTGCACTTACAGTGGTTAAAGGGTAACAATTACAAGCCAAAAAATGAAAATGATTTTGTTGCACACTATTAAACAATGTGTCAATCAGGAAATAATATTGTCGTCTGTTGTACTATTCATTTGAGGCTTGCATCTAGAAGGGGCAGACTATAGCAACAATATGTACTGCGCAGTATAAGATATAAAATTTTATTTAGAAAGCGATGAAGAAACGGCCATACACTTTCATATTACCAGAATCTATTTTTCAACGAAACAATATGTTGAAGATAACAGTGAATGTAAAATGTAATTTATTAATCCATTCAAATCATGTCGAGTCAAGCTATTGCTTCACTCCAGGAAACGACTTGGTGCCTTTGTTTTTTTAAGTAATTTCTTATATTTTGGATTTTCACCTCAGGTATGTTTTCTTTCAGTAAGATTAAATTGTTTAATCTTAATGGAATAAATAGTATTTTGGCATTTTAAGAACTTTCTTTTTTCCATTTAACTATCGTCACTGTCTGTTGGAGAAAAAAAGTGTGCCTCTGGGGCTAAGGGCCGTGTCCGTGCAGTTTGAAAAAGAGAACCCGCTCAGACAGGACTAGCACCGTTGTGACAAAGACTGCTGAAAGAAAAAAAAGGCAGGTGTGTGAGAGAATTGCGCAACATTTATAACAGAATCTATAAAGCATTGGAGGTTACACGACAGGACATTATGACGCCAATATCCGTAGGTCACAAATGACTTCCATAGACCTCCTATATATGTTCAAAAGCAGTGTCTGACGAATAGTCTTAAAGCGCCATCGCGCGTGACTGTGCAGACTTTAAAAAGCATTAATTTAGCAACCAATACTATGGCTACCTGTTGGTTCCCGAAATATAAAAGCAAAGGTTTCTTTCAAGGTGAATGTCTACACGGAATTCGCTCGATCACTTAACTACTACCTTTAAATTGACCCAACGTGGGAATTTATGAGTGTATAAATAAGAGTGCGTTAGGATGCACTTTCACCCTACCGTCTAATATTTGTTCCAATCTTGCTGCCAAAGCTACCCGGAAATATTCGAGCCTCAAATGTAACTACCAGCTTCCATAAGACTGGTGACGGGACATGCTGTTAGAGACGAAGTCACCTAGAGCAGGGGGCTCCAACTCCAGTCCTGGAACGCTACTATAGCTGCAGGTTTTCATTCTTAATTAGTGACCAGTTTTTGCTGCTAATTGACTCATTTTCCTTCATTTTAATTAATTACTCTTTGAGACTAAGACCCCTTAATTAATTAATTTCTTTACTTGATTAGCAGCCAAACAATAATGAGATACAAAACGAGTCAACACGTGACTGGCCAACCTATGTCCATCATGCAATATCTGAAAATAAAGAAAGGAGAAGGTCTCAGTAACGTTGATTTGCTCGGGTCCGCAAAACATTTGATGGTGTCCTAAGAATAAAGAAAATCGACAGTTTTGGGAATATCTGCAGTGGCAGAATGATGGCACCAACAAGCCATGGAGTTAAAAAAAAGGGAATTAGTTAACAAAAAGAACTGACTTCTAATTAAGAACCTGGTTGGAGTTTTAGGTCCCAACCATGCTGGTCATCTCTTGATGACTCACTTCACATTTCATTTCTGTTTGTGTGCCCCTTAAGAAAAAAATAAGCAATGCAGAGAACTGAATGTTAAAAAAACAAGTCAATTAAAATTAAAGGTAAAAAAGTTAATTAGCAGCATATATATATATATATATATATATATATATATATATATATATATATATATATATATTATGCCAAAAGTTTGGACACACCTCCTCATTCAATGTGTTTTCTTTATTTTCATGACCATTAACATTGGTAGATTCTCACTGAAGGCATCAAAACTATGAATGAACACATGTGGAGTCATGTACTTAACAAAAAAAGGTGAAATAACTGGAAAAATGTTTTATATTCTAGTTTCTTCAAAATAGCCACCCTTTTCTCTAATTACTGCTTTGCACACTCTTGGCATTCTCTCGATGAGCTTCAACAGGTAGTCACAAGAAAACACATTGAATGAGGAGGTGTGTCCAAACTTTTGGCCTGTACTGTTTATATATATATATATATAATTAAGAAAAAGGGCAAGAATGAAAACCAGCAGCCGCAGTAGCACTCCATGCTCGCAGCTCGAGACTCCTGACCAAGAGTGTGATGAAACATATGTGTAGAAGCTCAAATATGCACCGCCCACCCAAACTCCTTTCTAATGCAAGATACATTTACGAAACCAGCTAACAAGTGCGTAGTTTTCACGGTATCTCCATGTGTGGTTTTTCTTCCCACATCCCATGCCTTAAATGTTGAGTTGATTGACCATGAAGCTATGCTGCACTGTGTTCAACGAAGCGAAACATTAAAATATGTCCTGGATTGACATCGTGTCCAGTGTTCGGTCCAGTACTTACTTATCCATTGTACTGTGTTCAAATAAGTGGTTTCAGAGACAAGTACTAACCTATTTGCTGCATACAAAAATAAATATGTAGATATATTCAGTTATGCTATTCTTGAAAACAAATAAACAACTAAATAAATAAAAATTACCGAGAAGAAGAAAGGCAAATTTTTAACAAAGAAATATTGTCGTCATGTACCTACCACTGTCGCCTTTGCAGCTGCTTGCAGCGCCCTCCTCTGTTGCAGTAATTCTTTCACAGTTGTCTTCACTCGTACTCCTTGGTATACTTTTGGCTTTTCTATTGAATACGTATATAAAAAAGCAAGTACATATTACAGCAAAGTTAACATTTTTCACGATTACACTGAGTGATACAATTTTCCTTACAACTTTTATCTCTATTGTACGGCACCTTGGATAAGCAATATATTATTGTTCTTATTATATTATTAGCTTTACAGTTTTATTAGAAAAAATCACTGTAATTATGAGGTGCGGTAAAAAAAATGATTTATTATGGAATTAATTTTAAGTGTGCAGGAATGTTAAATGGAGGAATATTTTACAAAACTGAGAAAAGACAGATCAGCATATCATGTGAGGAGGTACATTTGTGCGCCCGTGCGTTCTGTTGTATACTAAGCAAGGTCTAGGCAAGGTGCCTATTGAATCAAACAGTACAGTTATAATGTCAGTGACTCTATTTGTAACCTTATCTGTAACGTAAGTAAGCAGGACATGTTGAGCTTACCTCAAAAATAAACTATTTCAAAATAATAAATGCTCATAAAATTGTTGCCATTAGTTTTTCATATTTAAATCGAATTTATCGAACGGTGTAAGATAATTCTTTCAAATTAACCTTATCACGAGGTAGTATTTAACAACAGGATTATTATGTTAGTGGCCTTTTGCCCCTTAAGGAGTGTCTTGCAGAAACAAGCTGAACTTTCAGCATATTAATATTCCCTGAATTAATTCATATGTGAATTATATTTCAGAGAGTTGAGTTTAAACGATAGCGTTTGCTTTTTTAGCTATAGCCACAAGATGTCCCACTTTATGTATTTTACCTTTATATCTTATTATTTTATATTTTATTTTACATTTTATTTTAACTTTCAAGATATTTAGAATAAACCCTTACTTCCGAAGATACAACAGTCTGACAACTTTCATTATCAAAGACGTTTACACTTTTTCAATCTGTATTTTTCCTTGCAGTTTAATTACTGTCAACACTTTACTGTTCTCTTGCAATCCACTAAAATGAAACGGATGAATATTTGACCAAGTTTAAATTTACTGGGCATTTCTAGCGTTCATTTGTGACAACATGTAGCACAACACTAGGCTAAAAGCTAAGTGGCACAATGGGGCACAATTCACAAAGCTGGAGCTTTGCTGTATCTCGCCACAAAGGTCCAGGTATTAGGAAGTAAAACGTCACCCCGGCAAAGTACAGTTTTGCTTCCAGGCTAGGCAGCTAAAATGCCTTACTGCCCGTAAAACACTAAAAATAATAGAAAACACGATCTGATTTATCAATGTTATTTTTTCACAAACAGTAAAAAACAAAAACAGAAACGAAAATGTACTGCAATAAGCACACAACCTTTGATTTAAACTCAAACTTTTAAAGTGAAATATTTTTTAATTTCCGTAGGTAACAGGAAGGTAAAGGGTTAACAGCGCAAGCTACAACAGCACCTTAGACTTGAGACGGCGTGTAAAATCGCCATTACTGGTTCACTTTAAGGTAGATGAATATTTTAAGTTATTTTTGTTTTCCTATATATTTCTTTTATTAATAATGAAGAAAATATTATACAAACCATTTAAATGATAGGATAATAATTAGTTTTAATTTCCAAATATGCTTTAAAATGTTTAAACACGAGAAATGAAGACAAAAGAAAACAAAAGGAGTGCTTTTAGTGTGTACGGGTGGGGGGGTGGAATTGATATTTTCAACCAAAAAGAAGACTTCTTTCTAAAAGTCATCTGATGAGCGAATTTCGTTGGACTTTTTATAAATTGCAGCAGAACTTAGACGTTAATGGCGCAGAACTAGTAAGTGATTTTTTATGACCTATCAAGACGCATACGCGCACTGGATATAATATTAACATTGTACAGTCAACGTATTTGTGTGACCGTTTGTGAAAATGAACGGTTACACACAATCTTTTTGTCTAATTATATATTATGTTAAGTAACACTCATGATGAATGTAAATCAGATTTTGAAAAATACGTAGCCGGCACGTGCGATTCCTTTCCATCCACACAAGGAGGAAAATGTCAACTGGTTTCACTCTGAAGTGCGAGTCGATTGAGTTTGGGCATTTAAATCACAGCGTACTGTAGTTTGAAAGTAAAATGCCTCTGGGTTTTAATGGGATGATGGTACAAAGAGAAAATGTATATTGTAAAAAGCCTTTACTCCAAAACAACGCCACACCTTGGCTAAAGTGAAAAAAACATCCACTTTTTCAGTATAAGAAAAATGTTAAAAAGGGCAATCGGAAATCTTTTAGTATACATGACAGAAAAAGGTTGCCTCAAAACAAAAGCTTCATAACAAAAAATTGATATACATTCAAATACTAAAATTGCCCTGAAATCTAGCATTAAACATGGAAATCAGACGCACGAAAATGCTACTCTGCAAAGATACGCCCTGTTTCAAATGAAACGTGTTTAATGATAATTCACAAAGCTTATTCTCGATTCATAAATGCCTCGCACTTAACTCGTAGTTAAGAAACTAACTCTACTTTCAATTGTGTTGGCATTTTTCTACTCGGAAGTTATCGCATTACAGTCAATATTGCTAATCTGTCAATCAGTTCGAGTGTGTAAGCTACGAGCACTTGTGTAAAATTCTTTATTTTATTTCGGTTACGTTGATTAATCCTTTCTTTTTTAAAACGCGCAGACTCTAATCAAAGTTTCACAAGAAAACTACACTTCACATAAGCATATTGACAGTTTTTAAAAACTTCGGTATTTCACTTTGCATTATTCATTCTACATAACATTTTTTAATTCTTCTCTGTAATTACTAGAAATATATTTGAATGTATACTATTTTTTTTTACTATTTCTTCCTATTGGAAAACGATCTGTTTTTAAGTATAAGTATTATGTCCAAATTTTCAGATCCACCTCGAGGAACTATGGAATTAAAAGCATTACATTAATTGTCTATACATCACTAACCACATGTTTTCTTTATTTTACAGGTAGAAGACTACTTGAACAAAACCAGTACTGCAAATAAATTGAATATGAACTTACCAGACATCTTTAAAGAAAAATAAAACACACAATTCTTCAGGACTTGCTGTCAGACAAAACACTGTCTTTGTGCCTCTTGATTCAATTATATGGGAAGAATGAAATATCTGCAAAAGTCACAGAAACTCTCAACTTTAAAGTCTGTTTGCAGTCTTAGTGCATATAATAATATAGGAATATAGCTAGGAATATATAACTTTGAGTTTTACACTTCGGATCACAACTATTTAAAACCTCTAGAACCCAATGATTTGACAATCAATGATTGCGCGATAGTTTCAATTTGAATATTCAAAGGCTTCACAAAAAGAGACATAGTTAAGTGCTAAATCCTATATCAATACATAAAAGAGGGTCTCTTATAATAGAATTTAATGGAAATTCACCCGTAGACCCTGATCAAACATACATTTTAGGTCTTTTATCGAGCTTTTATTAAAGATGCATTGGAACAGTTAGGAGGCACCACTAATCCAACATTATAGACAGGTGCTATGTCTGATAGTCTTCAAAATCTTCCCAGAGGATGCTGGGATGATCATGCAATGTAAAATAATAGGCAATGGTATTTTTTGCATTATTTAATAACATTTTTTACAATTTTTTATTGAAAGTAGTTTCATAGTGGGCGTGGCATTCTGCAACGTCTGTCCCCGTGATGCGTGAGCAGCTCAATTGGCTTCTTGCTGCGCATCAGTGCTGCCTACACAGTAATGTCTAAGGTTTTAATCATTTATAATCTGGTTATAGAGCATAATATCACCTTTATCTTATTTATTGAATGTATAGGGTTATGCACAAACCTATTTTTTAAAACAATTATAAATATGTACATTCGTTGCAGCATCACCTCCTTAGCATCATCATGCAGATTACAAATTCTTTTTTATGGCTTGGAGACTTTGCTTGTCAACCAGATATTTGGTTAAATTATACAAATATTTCTTTTTTTTTCCCCTTTTTGTTTAAAAGGTTAAACAAGATAGGAAAGGAAACAACAAATAAACAAGCAGCCTTAAAAAGTAGCTTGCCTTTTCACCGTATTTTGGAGAAAATGCATTGTCCAGTCTACGTCCTATGTATAAGCTTTATAATATTTTTTCTTGATATTTTGATTTGTCATCACTTTCAGTTACACCATGTGTCTCTTGTATTATTCTTTTCTTTCTGATAACAAACTACTATGTGTGTAGAGATAATGGATGGACTGATTAACGGATTGTTGCCTCTTAAGCACCGTTACCATTAAAAGCAACTGTAACAAATTCAGTAAATCGCTAAAAAATATATTATAACCTTTGGTAGTTTAGACACACTTACTGCACATATTATTAGAACAGAATAGAATAGAAATTTATTTGAAGATGTACTCAGTGCATTTAATTATAGGAGTCCCTGAAAGCTAACAAGTTAACGTGGTGATATTTTAGAAAAGTAAAATCTTATTAAATGTTTAACATATTTGCAGCTGAATTATTCATAATTTGAATGTATTTTATTGTAAACGTCTAGCCTTATATATAGCCATTATTATTTTCTTCAGCAAAATTCGACAGTCTATTTTAATTTTTATTATAATCTTCAGATTTTATTAGAAGACACAGCAGCATAACATAGCATTCTCAAACCCGATTAATCTGTGAATTGGACGTTTCTGCAGCTATGTTTAATTAACAGTTTATGTCCTTTATTACCAGTTACTATGCTGATGTACTGTATAACAGACTAAATAAATAATGGGATAGAGCTAATACTTTATTTTAACATAAAACGTGATCACGTTTGAAAATTATATTTTATGTTACTTGATGCTTTATTATTAATTTGTGACTATGCAATATTTTCACTTAAATTGAGAACATAAGATTTTTTTATCATTTATTTATGTATTTATTTGTCAGTCTTCATCTTCTTGGCTTTATTTAGTTGCTGACTTAATAATAATAATAATAATAATAATAATAATAATAATAATAATAATAATAATAATAATAATAATAATAATACATTTTATTTATATAGCACCTTTTCACATGCTCAAAGCGCTAACGATCATGTATAATGCATATTATCAACTTCTGTATTTTTAAAATTTAGTATTTTACTTATTTTTTTATTTTTTTTTTAGCTTTCATTTCTTAAAGTGTTGATTGCTATCATATAACATACCCAGGTTAATAATTGTCTAAATAGTGTTCGGCCGTTTTAAAATATTTCAAAGTTAAATATTTACCATGGAGACAAGAAGACATTATTATTATTGGTACTTTTCTTTTGTATTAATAATAAAAGGCTCAGTAAAGTCACTCCTGCTGCAATGCAGTTTTGAAGTAGCTGAAGAACAGTAATTCTTTTTGCAGCCAAATATTCATTACTAATTTATGTTCACAGAAACACATATGCCTGTATGGCCTCCCTGGTTTGCCTTGACTGTCATTTTAATCAATGTTCCAGACAGAAATCGTCAGAATTGTCAAATTAAAAAAAAAAATCAATTTCTACACTTACATTTTGAACATCTTTTTTGTACATTCACAATACCTGAACGTACTGAACAAATTCAAGTTTATTTTGACTAACATTGTTTGATATTGTAAACAAGGTAAGAAAATATACATTTCATAGAAAAGCACTGCTAAACATCCATTTTAGCAGCACTAAACAAAGGAAATTCGCATTCAGGAATACCATCATTCAGCTTTTTAAAAAAGAAAATTATTAAACGAGTTCACCTTTTTAAACCATAATTATGTAGGCGCGCGGTAATGCCTTTTGTTTGACCTGCACTGCCATCTGCTGTCTATTATTTGTCAATACGTCAAATCTAATTGAAGGAAGCTTGTATAAGTGCTTTTGACAGTATTCCTACTGTACATAGCTACCGCACATACTTATGAACATAATGCTTGATATATTTGATGGGACAGTGAACAGATAATCTGTTTTTAAAGTGAAAACAGAATTTAATCAAATTTTTGCAATAATTATTTATGCAAACTGTTTAAATTTGCACTTTCAGGATTGGCACTGAGACTCTAAAATGGAGTATCCAAGACAGAAAATGAATGAATGGAAAGGTTTATTATCATCAAAATGTGTTTGACCTTTTTTGATGTCTTATAACAAACTGCTTGCATGAAGCGTCATTTTGCTTAATTATCTTAAACTGAAAAAAAATCATTATTCTCTCTGCATGACAATTTTCAAGTGTTATTGGCAAAAAATCATAAATGTTGTTCTAAACTAAGCCTCCTCTAAACCTTTTCTGTTGCCTTTTATATGAGGAAGTAGATTTAGGTCTGCCAGATTCTCTCTTAGTGAGGTAGTGGAAGGGGGCTGAGTGTCCAGTTTGATAGATTTTTTTTGGAATTTAATGTCAATATTGCTGTATTGACTCTGCCTTCTACTGAATTGCACTTTACAGTCCGTGTTTTGTTATCTTAATTAATTAAATATCATACAAGAGTGTCTTTAAAATTTCCCTGTGCCACTATTAAACAGTATTGTATATGTTGTGCTATTTAATTTTTTTGCAATTAATTTCATATTTCAAACACACAGTTTATTTTGATGTTATTTATACCTGTACTGTTTTATCATTACTATTATGAATTGTTTCTTTATAAGAGACAACTAAAATGTAGGATGGAGAGCACAGATGTACAACTTCAGTGCTCTGAAAGAAATTTAACATATTTACATAACTGGGTTAAGCTGTTTTAAGACCTTGTTGCAAAAATGCTGTGTTCTTAAAAGACAACATTGATTGTTTTAGAGATGAAATATTATTTTAAAAACTGATTGTATGATAGTGTGTCTTTCTGTTTATCAAATAGATCAGAAAATGCAAATTTGGGACTTCATATAGACCATACAATAGACTATGAAATAATAGAGTACTCCTAGAAAAATTTAGTTTTGATAAGTTTAAAAAAGTTTTTTAAAGTTTTTTTTCTGTTTCACTCTAATTACAATGTTTTCCATCTATTTCTAAATCTTATTGTTCCATAACAGGGTTACAAAGAGTCAACACATTATGGCAGCAATGGGCACAAAAAGGGAAGCAGCACATTTATGTGTATACAGTATGCATATTCTATCTATTCATCTGTCCTCCACCCGAATTGTCCAGTCCAGGAATCAGTGCCTATCTGGGTGTACGGTGAGCACTAACCTTGGATGGTTAAGATAACATCCAACGTTTATTATTTCATAATTGATCAAAAGCTTTTTAATTTGATTTTTTATTCTGTGGGTAGCAAAGACCATTCAAACAGCTTAAGAGGTAAGGCAGGTGCCAACCCTGCACTGGATTTCAGTTCATCACAAGAAACTCACAAACAAACAGATGCAAATTACACAATAAATTAGTCAATGAAGTGCATTATGACACTGATTACAAAAATGCTGTATGATTTTTCCATATTACAGAATCTTCTAAATAAATAGTCAAATAAAGACAAAAGAGGCATTCTATTAAACCATAAATATTTAATCCTTTTGACATGTCACAACTCATCGGAGGCAACTCATTAGATGAATGGAGTTCACCTGTGTACAGTTAAGGTGCTTTACATGCATTCAGGTTAAATACGCCTGTCTCTGGAAAACCCCCTCAGTTGGTTAGCACAGTTCCTAACTACAAAAAAAGTCATTGAGACAAAGAAGCATTTAAAGGAAAACCCTGGATAGGCTTATTGCATAGCAGCGTTTCTGTCAGGGAAGGGAAAGAAATAAGAAAACCTCCAAGTAAATGAAAAATCTTCTTTATATATATATACATTTATTATGAAGAAATATTGTGCAACAGTAAATCTTTGTAATGTAGGTCACTCTACAGAATATTAGTCTGCAAGTTACATGCCTGTTATGCCAAATCCAAACAAATTACACTCTTCTGTTGGTAAAATGGAAAGGACTATGGCTACAACAGCGGTTTACTGTCTCCCAAATCTGAGTGTCATGGAACAGCGATAGATGAAAGCCATTGTTGAAAATGAGAAATCTAGACTCAAAGATATTTGCAGAGAAGCCTGTAAGAAGTAGCTGTGAAAATTAAAAAAAAATTTATTTGAACCCTCTTTCTGCCACACGAGTCCATGACTGATTTGACATGCAGTTTTATTGTTAGGTTTTAGTCAGTTTATTAATGGAGACCCCTGCCAACAGACAGCCAGGAAATTCTGCTCACTACACCAGTTGTGAATGGGTTTAAATAGCAATTGTTTAATGTTCACAGATACGTTTTACAGGCTCCACAAATAATCTAACCCAAGTTAAACAGAACCGATGTTGATTATTCTTTTAAACTCCTTCAACACCTTCCAGGAAGGGCCTCCTCCCAAAAGTGCCTTGAGCATGGGAATAGCGCTATATAAATAAAATGTATTATTATTATTAACTCTAACTTCTTCTGGAGGTGAGGTGGTCACAATTTATTACTATTTACAAGGCAAGGCATTTCTGTCTTCTTGATACAGAAAAAAGTGCAAAGTGTCTTTTCAGATAGATTAGAGACACAGAAGACATTCTAGCTGTGCCCAAAGCCATGACTTAAAACAATGAATTGAGCCAGTCTCGTGCCTTTGCTTAATGATAGAGTTAATGTGTGCCTCAGGATTGGAAGTCGGTGAGTGCAATGTCAATATATTTATTTATTTTTTTTATATGTTGCTAGTTTGTGTACATTTGAATTTTTTTGGTGGTTGTTCAGTGTGCATCTTTTGCTGTTTGAGGTACAGTGGAGCAGTGGTTGGCACTGCTGTCTCATAGCGCAGGTCACATTTTTGGTCACAATAATCAGTCCAGCATATTTGGCAAGGCAAATACTTTCTAAGCCCTCTGGGGCACTTAAAAGACCACTGCACCATTTTAATTCACTCAAAACGACTTCAGTTCCTCCTTTTCTATTGACTTCAGTGCATTTTACTGAGATTGGTGAAGTTTTTTTTTTTATTTAAATCAAATAACGTTTCATACAAGCAAGTCAAGTTTAACAAAACTAGGTTTGAAACAACACCCACCCATGAGAAAGAGAGCTAGGCCAGCAGAATACAACTTTAAACTAGTAAAAATAAGTAGATAGATAAATTAATAAATGAATAAAAATAAAGAATAAAAAAGGGGGGAGAGAATCCACTTCCTCGATTTAAATGCTTATTCAAAAATGTTATTAATTAGATCCTGCCAGGTTTTGAAAAAGTTTTGTACATATTCTCTAAATGAGAATTAGATTTTTTCCAGTTTCAAATAGTATATAATATCAGTTACCCACTGACTTAAAATAGGTGAGTTAGTATTCTTCTCGTTGAGCAAGATAAGTCTACGTGCCAATAGTGTGGTAAAAGCAATTACATTTTGTTTGTCTTTCTACACTTTAAGCCCATCTGGGAGTACACCAAACACAGCTGTTAATGAATTAAGAGTGATTGTGACACCAATGATGTCTGATAGATATTTAAATCATTTTGTCCAAAATGAAGTTAATTTGGTGCATGCCCAAAACATATGGCCCAGTGAGGCTGGAACTTGATTGCAACTTTCGCAGGTTAGATCTTACCCTGGAAACATTTTGGACAATTTTAAATGAGACAGATGATGTGCTCGATATATAATTTTACATTGAATAACTGTATGCTTTGTGCATATGGCGCTCGAGTGAATTCTGTGCATTGCTACCATCCACTTCTTTTCTGAGATGCTGAGTGATAGATCCTTTTCCCACTATACTCTGGGATCTTTGAAAGGGAGAGACTGTAAAATGTTTTTATATATTACAGAGATACTGCCCGAGTCCTCAAGTGTGATCAATATTTTTTCTGGAATAGAGTTGCGTGGGAGGTAAGGAAAATTGGGCAGGTTTTGTTTTACAAAATTTCTTATTTGAAGGTAGTGAAAGAAATGTGTTGCTGGAGAGTTAAATTTGGAGTGTAATTGTTTATAGGATGCAAAGACGTTGTCTATGTACAGATCTCTAAGTGATTTAATCCTGAAAGATTTTCAGACATTAAAAACTGCATACGTTGGAGTGGGTATGAAAAGTTGGTTCTTGTGCAGAGGTGCCACAGATAAAAGCTTTTCCATCTTAAAATACTTCCTACAATGGTTCCATATTCTGAGTGAGTGAAGCACAATTGGGTTGTTAGTATATTGGCAATGACTTGTACTTATTGGGATACAAAGCAAGGAATATAAAGAAGCACAGCAGGATTTTATTTCTGTTGCAGACCAAGCCTGTGTATGTTCATCTATTTGTGTCAATGTCCAGGTTTTTATAGCTTGTATATTTGCCACCTAGTAATAAAACTGAAAGTTAGGTACAGCCATGCCGCCTTCTCCCTTATGTCTTTGTAGGGTCACCCTTTGGATACGTGGATGTTTTGAATTCCAAATAAATGAGGTTATGTTAGAATCTAATTTCCTAAAAAAATGATTTTTTTATGTATAATGTTTTGAAATAGAAAAAGAAGCTTAGGAAGGATATTCATCTTGACAATGTTAATTCTTCTGGCTAAAGTGAGATGAAGGTTAGACCATCTATGCAAGTCTTGCTTAATCTTTTCCATACAGACGGAACACTTTTGTTGATAAAGAGCTTTATATTTACTTATGATGTTTACCCCTAGGTATTTAAACTGATCTGCAATGATAAAAGGGAAGGTGTCCAATCTAATATTGTGTGCTTGAGAATTCTCTGGAAAGAATTCTCAGAAATCTTTTGAAATACTGTTAGTGCTGTTAGGACTGCAGGCACAGTATTTTGTGGATCTGATATATACACTACCATATCATCTGCATATAGAGAAATTTTCTCTTCAAGTCCTTCTCTGATAATTCCCTTCATAATAAGATCTCTGGGGTGTTAGACTTTGTGGGTGAATATATTACATTAAACAGGAGTCGAAGATTGGAAGCTAAGTGTCTGCCTTTAATAAATCCAGTTTGGTCTTGTGATATTACTGAAGGAAGCACTTTCTCAATCCTTCTAGCTAGGACTTTGGAGAGAATCTTAACATCATTATTCAGAAGTGAAATTGGTCTGTATGAGGCACATTGTAATAAGTCCTTATTTTGCTTAGGAAAAACAGTAATTAAGACTTGGTGAAAAGTTTGAGTTAGAATTTTATTGTCTCTAGCTTTTGTAAATGTTGCTAATAAAAGGGAAGCTAGCTTAATTGAGAATTTTTTTATAAAATTCGTCAGGGCATCCATCTGGGCCTGCTGCTTTCCCACTCTGAAGTGAGTTTATAGCATCTAGTAATTCTTATAGTGCCAGAGGTTTATCCAATTCCTCTGGACTGAGAGTATCTAGTTGTGGTATCTGTAAGGCATCCAGAAATGCATTAGGTTGTGTCTTGTCTTCTTTAAACTCTTTAAAATATAAGGACTTATAGTAGTCTTTAAATGTGTGCATTACATTTTTATGGCAATGATTTTGTCTGTCTGTGTTGGTGACTGCTGGGATTGCATTACGAACTTCCAGCTTGTGAATTTGTTGAGCCAAGATCTTATTAGCTTTCTCTCCATGTTCATAGTAATAATGTCTTGATTTAAAAATGAGTTGTTCTGTTTCTTTAGTTGTCGAGAGGTTGAGTTCTGAATGCAAAGCCTGTATTTTCCTATGAAGTGCCTCATTTGAACACCTGGCATGTTCTTGATGTATTCCGGTAATTTCATTGATTATCTCTGATACCTTCTTGGTTTCCAATTTTCTTCTGTGGGAAAGATATGAGATAATTTGTCCTTTTAAGAAAGCCTTCAGCGTTTCCCAGAGTATCCCTGCAGAAAACTATGAGAATGTATTTGTCTCTAAAAAAAATGGATTTGCTTGGATATAAATTCTGTACAGTTCTTGTCTGCTAATAAAAGACTCCGGCTGTGAGATGAGTATGTGGGGCGTAATGATTTTAGCTTCATGGTCAATGGGGAGTGGTCGGCGATAACAATAGCATCATACTTACAAGATTTAATCATAAGCAAGAAATTGTTATCTACAAAGAAATAATCAATTCTTGAGTAGCAGTGATGCACTGGTGAGTAAAAGGAATATTCTCTTGAGTTTGGGTTTAGAACTCTTCAGGAGTCTGATAAGTTGTGATCAGTTACAAACTGTATAATTTTCTTTGCAGTGTTAATTGTCATCGCCCCTGTGGAAGGAGACCTATCTAGGTTTGGATTTAAAACACAATTAAGGTGCAATTAAAGGCCCCAGCCATTATAATTTTATGAGTGTTCACATTGGGAATGGATGCAAATAAGTTCTAGAGGAAGTCCCTATCATCCACATTGGGTGCATGCAGTGTCTGCTGGAGCCAATCCCAGCCAACACTGGGTGCAAGGCAGGAAACAAACCCCGGGCAGGGCTCCATCCCACCACAGGGCACGCACACACAGATACACACACACCAAGCACACACTTGGGACAATCTAGAACCGCCAATGCACCTAACCTGCATGTCTTTGGACTGCAGGAGGAAACTGGAGCACCCGGAAAAAACCCACGCAGAAATGGGAAGAACATGCAAACTCCATGCAGGGAGGACCCGGGGGGTGCATAGATATTTATCAGAATCACTTTACAATTAAATAAATTACCCATGACGATCACACATCTCCCTTCAAGATCAGATACTACATCTGATACTACAAATGAGATTGTTCTATGTATAATAATTCCCACACCTATAATTTTCTTTGTAAGCTGGAATGGAATATTTGGCCAGTCTGGCGAAGTTCACAAGAATGTTCATGATTATGCCAAACTCACTGAGATGCAAAATCTGCAGGGATCACTCATAACTAGTTGTCTTCTTGACCAGGCAATACCTTCTCCACAAACCTCAGGTTTCCTCACATCATCTTCTTAGTACCTCAAAACTTTTCAGTTCACTTTAGCTGCCTTTGTGGGCCCCTGTAAGGCTATTATCCTGGAACAACCTCAAGTGGTTTTCCTGTCTCTTGGGTTCAAGATTAGAGCACCTATGCAGTCCTGTAGGATTATGAAGTAAAGTGGTATCATTTGGTTGCTGCCACCTCTCTCCCTGGAGTAACTATCATGATTTGCTTCTCCAGTCTCATTTTCATTTCCGCCATCTATGTCCTGCAATACTACATTCTTTAACATAACATTTACTTAATCTGTTTCCATTGTATACTTTTACTCAAATCCTTGCATCATGAAATCTCATTTTACCCTTTTGTTTTAATATTCCAAATATGCATTATACAAAAGTGTGTAAATAACATTCAGTGTAAGATTACAATTTTCCAGGCTGCTGATTTAATGGCATTGCTTGGTAACTTGCTTTTATTGTGTGCCTATATTATCTGTGGCACCATGTGCCTATGGGTCTGTGGCAATAGTGCCTTGCTTTGATAGCATGGGTAAGCAGGAAAGCTGTTTGGGCATGGCACTTATGTGAGAATAGGCAATTAAATCAGCACATGTGGATTAGTAATCTAGGACACCTTCCCTTGTTAGTGGCTAAGTGTGTGAAGTTAATGAAGCACCTACAGTACCAAGGATCATAGAATTGTGCAAAGGCAGATGTGCAAAGGCAGAGTCTGGGTAGTTTTAGAGGCGAGGAGACAAAATGTGAGATGAGAGTGCTGGGCATGTAGTGTTCTCCTTTGTGAAGAGCAAGCCTTAATAGGGAGCAATATGAAACATATCCTGCTTTAGCAAGGGATAGCAGAGGCATTTTGGACTTTGTTTCATTCTGCAGATACTGAGGTAAGGTGGCAGAAAAGCAATCTTGATGACGAATTCCTGTATATATGGCTTAACTGCTGACTGTGAGCAGGTTGTACATGGAGATCGTTGCCAGAGGAACTTCAGACACATACAAGTGTGCAAAAGCATGATAATGGAGTTGGCATTGCAAGCATAGCTAGAAACTTCAATGATAAAAGGATGAAGTATGCAATGATGCATGTATATCGATGGAATGTATTATGATTGCTGCCCTACAAATGTAACTGTGAACCTTTTGATTGTTTCTAAGGATTTTATGGCTATTTTGTTCTCTTATTTATTAACTATTTCACATGCACTGCTTTGTTACTATTTATTTATGAAGGTCAATATATTTTACATTTTGACACTTTTAAAATAGATGCACACTTCACACTCTTTGTACTTAGTTCTTTTGTCTCTCACTCGCCACTGGTGCATCCTCAATACATGAACTACTAGATCTGAGTGTTTGGTGGAATGGTGACTTCTGACACAAGCCACAGTGTTTTTTTGGTTAATGCTGTTGTCTTGTGGAACCAGTGCCCCAGGTAAAATCTAACAGTGTCCCTGTCTATGTGGAGTCTGGATATTCTCTGAATGAGTTGGTCTTCAAATCCTGTAGTTTATTTTCCAAAACATTTATGTAATGTTAATTAGTGATTCTAAATTGTGTTGTTGGTCATGTCCAGGGATGGTTTTAAAACTGCTTGAAATACTATAAGGAATGGCTCATTTAAATGTCATTACTTAAATCCATAATGCCTTTTTGTAAAGTCTGTATTAATATCTGTAAGTGATTTGCAAACATACAAGCAAGATACCATTTTATATTCTGCACTTTCGGACACCTCAGTTCTGCCCCATACTAGTTCCCTCACCATTGCATCTTTTCCTTATCTTTCCTGTGTTTAACCCTCTTGTTTTTCCTTTAGATTTTTGTTTCTCCACACACCCCTATTGCTGCTGTGTTTCTATTTCTTTCTTTTTTGTATTTATAATCATTCTTCATTCCCTTATCCTCATTTGTACATTTTGTCTATAGAATTGAAAACTGACAATTAGGGCTTACAAGGTCTGTGGTCAGTTAGACTCCAGTCACTTAAGAACTTATAGTGTATTGTATAATATCTGCTGCCTTAGCCACAATTTTCTTTTAAAAGATTAGTTTTTTCAGAATTTTTGATTTTTTTTTTACTTTTTGTTTTACATTATAAGATTTAAAATCTTGCATTGTGGATTTTAGGCTTTGAAGTTGCTTGTATTTTGAGTCATTTTTGTTCTCCAGATTGTTAATATTTTTGACTTCCATCCATCCATTATCCAACTCACTATATCCTAACCACAGGGTCACGGGGTTCTGCTGGAGCCAATCCCAGCCAACACAGGGCGCAAGGCAGGAAACCAACTCCAGGCAGGGTGCCAGCCCACCACAGTATTTTTGACTTAATTTTTTATTTTGAACTCATATATATACTCTTATATAAATATTTGAATATTTTTGATGTTTGTGTTTGATATGATGTGACAGTCGGGGTCAGCTCCAGGCTCCCTGGTTTCTCCCCCGAGTCTCTTGAATCCAGAACTGTCAATAGTCATTAATCAAGTAGAACCCGGCAAATGAAGACTCACGCAGTCATCAAGAGGTTGTTGCAAAGTGTTCAGTGCTTATATTAAAAAACAGTGAAATGTGGAGGTTAAAATCACAAAATAAGCTGACAAAAATGAGGTTAAAATCCCAGGCAGGTTTCTCTATGAAAACTGTCACAAGCCCCAATGTCTGTCTCTAAAGTCGGGGTGTCAACTCAACTTATCACATCAGGACCTTACAGCATGAAGAGATGGCTGCTGATAGGTGCAGTCATCCACTAAATCCTGGGTTTGGGGTCCTATTGCCAGTCTGTCAGCATCCTTAGGACTCCCAACCGAACCCCAATCATATCTCCC
The DNA here is from genome assembly GCF_016835505.1 of Polypterus senegalus. NCBI lineage: Eukaryota > Metazoa > Chordata > Cladistia > Polypteriformes > Polypteridae > Polypterus > Polypterus senegalus. The sequence goes on from NC_053162.1 coordinate 138,736,203, forward strand.
TCAACCAGTCTTTTGGCATCCATAAGAGAGATGTTGCACAACAGGGCTGCTCCTTCTCCCTTTCATTACTCTAAGAAGCGCTCCTTGTCCAGCCCTGAACTCGCTTCATCAGGGCATTGTCCTGACTACCAGCCTCCACTCCTTACAATGCAGGCTTCTCAGCATCCTGTCTTTCTCTATCCTTCCTTAACTTCCATTCTTTCTTCCTCTTTTTTTCTTTGATTTTATCTCTGTTCAATCTCCTCTCTGCCGTGCAGGCTCCCTATATACTGCCCAATTGGGTGTAGGTGTTGTCCTCCACCTACTCTGAGTTGTGAATGCATGATCAGCCAAGCATCTCAATCAACCTCGAGGTGGCACCAGCATGAACATACCTGCACCCATTCGGAGTCTGGGTGCAGGTATTTAAAAATTCAATATGGATGTTTCATCACACATGATTGAGTTGTTACTTTATTCACATAAACAATAACTTTAATATTAAAGTTTTGTAATCATTTGTTTTTCAAGCGCTTCTGATGGTTTTGGCCTTCTCTATTTGGGGTGACGTATTGTTATTCACATATATTTATCACAAGGAAAAGATTTATTTAACTAAAACACTTAAAGCTCTTTTAAGTCACATTGAATTTTAATCCACCTTACAGAAATGCAAATGAACAAATTACCCAATCATAAACTTCCATTTAATAAAAAATAAATAAATAAACACAATGTAGTGCCACTGCCTCGCAAGAACACTGGAGTTTACATCATAGATGCTACCTGTTCCCAATGTCCATGTGAATTTCCTCCCACAGTCCAAAGATATGCAGGGAATGCTCCTGCCTTATGCTTGATAATTGCTGGAGTAGACTCCAGCTGCACCATGACCCTTTGGCTTTGGAAAAGGGATGAATGGCTAAATAAACTGCAAAGTAAAAAGGTATGTATTATTTGTTAATTGTAAAATAAGTGAACCAGTTTATATCATTTTTAATAAATGCCACGTTATGGTTTATTTGACTAATCTCGAACACTCAGTTTTTATTCTTGTGTTTGTAAAAAAAAATCATCTGTTTTTATTGCCTTATGGATAGTTCTTTAAGAATTTCAAATGCAGGAAATGGCATATGGAAAAAAAGGGAGACATGTTTTACAATAAAAAAACATGGCGAAGATGTTAAACTGTCAATCAGCAGATCATGGTAATCATGGACTGCATTATTGGGAGCTAAAGTCCTTCATAACAGCAAAAGCCAACTGGAATGTCAGTCATTCTAATGATGTAACCTAACACATCCATACATAAATATATATAAACTGGGGCAAATTAAAAAGTCCATTTCATCAAAATTTTCTAAGTAAACTGCCAGAGTCTCCTAGACAGCTGTAGGAAATGCTGTATGTGTCTATACCGTATAAAATCAATGCCTGTATTCATCAAGCATCTCAGAGTAGGAAAACAGCCCTAATTGGCTCAACAATCCTACTCTTGAGGGTAGAACTAAAAGAATTTTATCAATTTCCCTAATTTAGGAGACTACAATTTAGGAGAGCTTGTGAGCTGTCCTAAGTCACTAGGAGTGGCCAGAAGATGGTGATCAGACACAGACTGATATGCACATTCCTGGAAAGAAACAATGTTTTGGAAACGCTGAACAACAATGAACTCCAAAAAATATATTGATTTGACAGAGACAGAAGAAAATACATAACAAATCTTTTATGTTTTGTGATCACTGCATCAACTCGGAGAAGGCATGCATTGTTTGCCAAAGTTGGTAATCTAAAATGCAGATTTGCAGTAATTTGGGTATGTCACAACCAACCATTTCTTGAATATTGCACCAAACTTTGAATGCCCTTGCAATGTGTGAAGTAATACTCAAATTTAGATATTTCACGTGAGGTAATGTTAAATCAAGCTGCATTCATGCAAATCAGCCCACACATAACATTCATTGCTCCAAGAGTGGAGGAGCATGCATATGTGAATACGTAAGAGATAAGTAAGCAATATCACAGTATCAGGATGCAGGTGATCCTGGATGCAAATAATACTGTAGTAGCCAGCATATTACCCTAAACATAGGTGGGGCAGGTTGGGTGATTGAAAGTGTAATGTCACACAGGTATGCTAACCTCTGCATTCCTTCAACCCCTGGAACATTAGTGTTACAGTTTTCAAGCCTGGAAAGAGTGAAGAAGGAAGGCAGAGCCTCCCAGAGCTTTGTATAAATAGAGCCTTGCAGAAGTTAAGGGAGTGAATGCTACTTCATAAACAGCGCCATGGCTAGTTTCAGTAAATGTTACTTTACAAGGTGTTTTGCATGGTCATAGTGGAAGGTGATTGTTCTGGAAGTGCGGCTGTTGAATAAAATGTGCCCAATCTCAGGCTCTACACTCATTCAATGTGTGTTCCACTGTCTTTCCATCTCACTTATTGTTGCAGTATTATTCTTGGTTTTGTTGAGAATTGGCAACAATTATATGCAGCTTAGCACAGTATACTACTTTATTATGTTTTCCGTCTACTTCTTTTGCCATTTTCCTTTTGCTATTTAAATAACCACTTAATTAATTTTACATTATATGTAATGTAAATAATGAATTTCTTTCAGTAATCTTTTTGGTTGACTTCAAACATTATCCATCCACCCATTTCTAGATTAAACTGGTGATTATCCCAACAGCACTGGGCTGAAAATGGAAAATCGGCTTTAGATGAGGCATAAATTTATTGCAGAGCACATGAACCACATTCACTCAAAATGGATCAATTTGAGTTACTAAATAACCCATCTTGTAGGTATTTGGGAAGTATAAGGAAATCGACAGCACCTAGAGGAATATATACTGTATGCAAATGTCTGGAGAATGTGTAACCTTCACACATGAAGTGCCCTTGGCTGGGATTCAAACCTAAGATCCTGAAGGTGTGAGGAACCAGTGTGCTGCCATTCCGAATAATTGATCTTTATTTTATGAATCAGATTTTAGCATAAACTAATTGCATTAAATAAAATTAGTTATTCATTTCTCCTTATTTTATAGACCTTTCTTTCAATTAATGATTTGCTGTTAATAAATTACAACTTTTTGATTAATGTGTTCAACTTGTTCTTAATCAAACAGTGAAGCAGAAAAGCAGCTGATAGTTATATTGTTTTGTATTTCACAATTATTAATTCTTCATGAATAGCACCTTTATTCTAAGATTGGTCAGGTCAATTAAGGATGGGGAGCATACACTGGTACAGCGCCTTGCCGCACCCACTACACGACAAAATAGCTCAGGATCCTTGTTGGCAACCTCCCAGGCAGACATGTGGTCCACTCCCATTCCCTGGAAACAACCATCTATCTGTCACAGCCAGGTGTTACATGGATGTCCCCTTGGCTTGGCCCAGACATTATGGTCTTCAACAATGAGATTCCTGAGAGCCAGATCACCCTCTGGGAATTGCACCACATGCCATAGTACCATAACTGATGCTCCCTCACAATGCAGGTAATGTGCCTTGTTTGGGACACTGAGTAACTGCTCGCTTGACACAAATTCAAACTAGCGGTACCCAAGGAGTCCAGTCTTCATCTCAGGTCATTAGATAGCATCCATGTCTCGCAACCACATAGCAATACAGGAAGCACCAGGACTCTAAAGTCTTGGACCTTCTTCCTTTTGCAAAGATATGGGGAGGACCACACACCCCTTTCCAGCAACTTCATGACCCCCATGCTCTCCCAATTCGTCTAATGACTTTATAAGAAGAGCCACCAGAGACATGAATGTCACTGCCAAGGTAAGTAAATCTATCGACAAGGTCGACACTCTCTCCACGGACAGACACACTGCTGATGACTGTGCTGAAGATGTCATTAAAGGTCTAGATGTTGGTTTTTATCCAGGACACTTGCAAGCCCAGAAACTCAGACTCCTTGCTCAGTCTCTCAAGAGCCCCGATCAGAACCCCCATTCACTTCACGAAGATCACAACATTGTTGACATAGTCAAGATCAGTGAATCTTTCTTCACTTACAGATGCTCCACAGCTGCTGGACCATATAACTCTGCCCAACAACCAAGCCATGCAAGCATTGAACAGAATAGGAGCAAGAACACACCCCTGATGAATCCCAGAATAAATTGGGAAAAATGCAGAGGTTCTGCCTTCCAGGGGATCCCGCAAGGCCTCAGGATGTCTCACAGGGCAGCTCAATCAATTGAGTTAAATACTTTACAAAAAGTGACAAAGGCTGCAAGGAAACTCTGCCGATATTCATGTTTATTTTCCATGAGAACCCACATTGCCAAGATATGGTCAATAGTAGACTTCTTAGGCCTAAAACCAGATTGCTTCAGTCGCTAGTAGGTGAGCGAGTAATCATGGATCTTACTGCGGATGCCCCTAGCAAGGACCTTAACTGGTACTGAGAGTAGTGTTATCCCCCTCTAGCTGCTGCAATCCAGGCAATCACCCTTCCCTTTCCAGGGAGGGATGACAAGTCCAATTTTTCAGTCAGTTTGGATGATGCCTTTCCTTCAAATGGAAGCAAAGATTATTTCCAATCCCAAGAGGACAGCCTTACCAACAGCCTGGTGAAGTTCACCCTGGATACCACAGATCCCTGCAGCCTTCCCTGCCTTCAGCTTGTTAATCACCTGTGCATTCTCAGTGAGACTGGATGGTTCATAGCTAATTGGAAGATTAGCCTCAAGAACTGTGGACCCAGAGATGTCCAACATCCTAGTCAGTGAATAATCTTTAAACAGCTGCTCAAAGTAGCCAGCCCAAGGGGTCACAACTGCAGTGTTATCTGTAAGGACCATTCCATCACTTGCCCTTACTGTGACTCTCCAAGGAAGCGATTCAGATGTGCGTAACGCTTTGATTCCTCTGTAAGCAGGACGTGAGACACTAGACCATAGATGGTGTGTCACTTGCTAAAAAATTTCACTATCAAAGGCCTCCTTATCTGCCCTTAGAGCCCTCGCAGCCATCCTTCTCAGTTCCTGGTACAGATTGGAGTCCAGCTTCTTTCTTTTAGTAGATGGTAGCCTAATGGACCTAAGCTGGATCTTCAGAGTAGCAACAACAATTCTATGGTCAGAAGTCACAAAGTGGGCACTTCTGTAGACCCTGCAGTTTTATAAGAGCCTCCAGCATCTGCCCACATGGATGTGATCGATCTCCTTCACTGTACCACCAGTAGTAGAGTACCAAGCCCAACGATGTAGTTCAGGGTGCTGGAACGAGGATCCAGCAATCCACAGCCCCTAACATTTTGCAAAGTCAAGGAACATGGAGCCACTTTCATCATGGTCTCCAGACCCATGGAGAGTGACACAATCCTCATAGCCCTGCACTGAAACTACCCATGACCAGAGGAGTGTCACCTCGTGGGAACCCATGAACCACAGAGCTAAGCTGCAAATAAAATGTCTCCCTAACCGAGACATCACTCACCGTGGTTGAAGCACACACTGAGACAACAGACAAGGTACCCAGAGATTACGTTAATCTGAGTCTCATAATATGTTCATTGAAAGGAGTGACATCAGACTCCATCAAAAGGACCACCTGGCCAGTCCCAGGTCTGCGCACCTCATAGAGTGGTACCACTGAAATGCATTGTTTACAATGGTGCTCCGACAACAGAGGAAGATGATCATCATGTCGGAGAGACAAGACGTTCCATGCGCCTACACGGATGGGTCACCTGAAATTGGGACTGCTGCTGTGCTGAATTGGCCCTAGTATAAGGTTGTGTGTGTGTGTTCACCCTGCAATGGACTGATGCCCTGTTCTGGAGTTTGTTCCTGCCTTGTGCCCTACAGTAGCTGAAATATGCTCCAGCAACCCCAGACGGCTCTAGCCGGGATTAGGTGGGTTAGAAAAAGACATGACTTCTCAAAAACATTTTCCAGGTAATATCCAAGGTTGTTCCAGGTATCCAAGTTAAACCAGAACAGTCTGAAATTCTGAACCAATGAATTATAGAATGTTCTGTGTTTCAGCAACATTTCTTAATATTTTTCTTGCTATCTAGAACAATGTCACCTTTTGTCATCCTGATGTCCTAGTTACTGGCAGGGCACAAATTTATGAGCCCTACACCCTGAATAAAAAGCATTTACACCTCATTTCAAAACTGCCACTCACCTAAAATAAATGATTCAAATAAATGATTTTTTTTCAGAGACCAAATGAAATTAAACCATTGCCATTTTTTGTAAATCAGGGCATTCCGATACTGTGGCATAATAATATTAATATTGACATAATAATAATGAAACGTTTTGAAACTGCAGTGTTTTCCTTGACTTGTCTCTGTTAAAATACCATATATAATTGTTCCTACCTGGATTTGAAGCTGGCTGGTCACATTTTATTAATAAGCTTCCGGTTGTCTACAATAGGAGGAGATGAAGAGGAAGGACAAAAAGAAGAAAAGTTTTCTTTTGAGCTTGCTGCAATACTAGGTTCACCTGATGCCATCTGCTTAATTAAAAACACTGGTAGAATTTCACCAGCTATCACTTCTGAACATAGTTGTCTCTAGCAGTTTGGCAAAGTTTATTGTTCCCATTGTTCTGTTTCCTCTGACATCACACAATGCAACACCTTAGTTTCTGTTTTATTTGGCATAAAAATGTAATTCAATTTTCAAAAATTAAATATATTTTGTGTGGCTTACTATGTGGATCTGATATTGGGACTCTTTGGGTCTGAAAGCTCACCCCATGCCAGTGATCCTTGTTCAAAAATTTAGCCACCATTTTATCCGTTCAGCAAATTCATTAAAACGTCCTAAGGTTTTTATAAAAAGTCAAGAGTCAGCAGTAAATCAAAGTTTAAAAATCCTTGGTATAAATCAGTATAAACATTTATCTGCCTTGAATCTTTCTTTTTTTACATGATTTTATTTCTTCTAGTCTTTTTAAAGACAGATTCGTAATATTTGTTCATGTTCATACTTTTCAGCATTTAAATCTTCTTTCAACACATACATTCCAAGGTTATGCAGTTATATCTTTAAGCACATAGTCTTTTAGTGAACTGCGTTCTCTTGTGCAATTTTTTTTTTGTTTAATTGTCTTTATTGAAAGCTTTACCATTCTTGAATAAGTGCCACTGGGTAAAATGTAATCACCACCTTTATGGTTAAAGATAATTAAACTCTTTTTAGTTTTTTTACAGGCTTTAGAAAAGAGAGGCCATAACTTAAAGTGATAATTAGAACTACTCTCCAGAAAAAACAGCTGCTCTTAACGTGTATTGGTCTTTATGAAGGCTTCCTTATACTATCTGGGTTTTTTCAGTACATTGGAACTAACCAAGAGAAGCTAATATTTTGAAAGGTATATTCTACCAGTTCTGACTCTGTTGTTTCTGAAGTTTATTAATGTATAAAATATTAATAGATTTAGATTTTACTATGTACATGAGTTTTAAAATAAATGTATTTTTAGAAAGAGCATCATCTTAGTAACGAAATGCATTTCTTTGGAACACCAGGCAATTCTGCACATAGATTAACACCAGGGGGCAATCTCAGCAAAGTTATTCTCATTTATACTGGCATAAGGTGGTGAGGGTCAAAACATGAGACAGATGTCAAGCTAATAAAGATATAATTGATATATCCACATTATCAAAAGTGTGTTTAGGTAAATTTGCAAGTTTCACCTGAATATCAAAAATGAATACATGTTAAGCAAGCTCATAAAAAAAAGAGAATGAAGGGGCAATTATTAAGCTATACCTCTTTAATACATTTTCAGCAAAGACAATTGATATTAAGATATGATTGGAATGAGAGTGCAATGCTTGTTAAATCATAAGAACTGAATATGAAAACATACTCAATTGCACTATAACTGTCAATATCCTTTTTTTGGCAGTGTGAAGCAAACTAAATAAAAAAGTGAAACTAGCATCACGGTGATGCAGAAACTTAATTCGCTGCCACTCAGTCCTTGGACCCTGGTGCAAATCCGAGCTGATGTATCTTCTGAGCAGGGTTTGTATTTTCATCTTGCACTTCTGCATATTTCTGGATGTCAATGTTCCAGCCATGGCCCTTATACAGTATACTGTTAAGTTAGCAGGAGACTTTAAACTGCCATATGTTAGTGACTATAGCGTGTCGAGCATATCCTGTAGTGTATTATCAGGTGTTTGTTCATGCCTTTTAGATAATGCATCAATGGAAGAATTTTTGAAAAGAAAAATTACATCAAGAGTTACAGGTTTAAAATTTAATATCCAAATTCTAGATGTGAGAGCAGTTGAATCAATTAAAAAATAAAGTTATACTATAGGGCCACATAATTTTATGAGGAAAGTTCACTACTAATTCAACTAATCCTAAGATTAGGTGAGTAAGGGGAAAAATAATAACAGTACAAAAGTCAAAAACATAGCATTATAAAACTGCTTAGTAAAATATAACTGAATACAAATTAAAGGGTGCGTAACCATATGAGATCCTTGGTTACAAAGGAAAAAATGTCAATAAGAAAAATGTGTTCAAAAATAACCCAAAAATAATTTTTAGTGTTTTAACAGGAGTAACATTTTTAAGTAGCATTCAGAAATATTAGATATCTGTTTTACTGGTCTTTTCACTATATATATATATATATATATATATATATATATACAGTACAGGCCATAAGTTTGGACACACCTCCTCATTCAATGTGTTTTCTTTATTTTCATGACCATTTACATTGGTAGATTCTCACTGAAGGCATTAAAACTATGAATGAACACATGTGGAGTTATGTACTTAACAAAAAAAGGTGAAATAACTGAAAACATGTTTTATATTCTAGTTTCTTCAAAATAACCACATTTTGCTCTGATTACTGCTTTGCACACTCTTGGCATTCTCTCGATGAACTTCAACAGGTAGTCACCTGAAATTGTTTTAGGGTGGCTATTTTGAAGAAACTAGAATATAAAACATGTTTTCAGTTATTTCACCTTTTTTTTGTTAAGTACATAACTCCACATGTGTTCATTCATAGTTTTGATGCCTTCAGTGAGAATCTACCAATGTTATTAATGGTCATGAAAACAAGAAAACACATTGAATGAGGAGGTGTTTCCAAACTTTTGGCCTGTACTGTATATATGTATATATACTGTATATATGTAATCAATAGCTCATTAAGACTGGAGAACATTTTAAACAATTAGTTATACTTCCATGGAAAATACGCATAGATCAGGCTGATCAGTATATGGTGTATGAAGGGGATGTGTAAATTGTGACCAAATAAGGCTGTGAGGTCCACTAGTAGCACAAATGTAATCATTGACCAAGATCACTCAGTTCTGCATTTAACCCAAGAGATTGTGAAGAAACATATTAGTAGGCATACTTCACATAAGATGGCCATGAAATCATTTGTTGACTAAATGTGCCTTGGAGATATTGCTAATGTTTAATGCTAATTTCAAGCATAGCTCTTTATCAAAGCTTTTATCCATAGCATTAAAAATACATATTTGTTGTTCAGAGAGAACTTATACAATGCTGTGACATAAGAGTAAGGGATATACCTTACAGTAACGTAAAATAAAACAGAATGTACAATGAAAATCAACTTTGGGTCAAGTTGTATGACTGATTTCAGTTTATGTTTACTGTTAAATGACAGAAACACTGAATTATCTGCAATGGTTCAGCTGGACAGGTCTTTAAAGAAAACAACTAAAGTTATTCAGTTCATTAAGACTATATGAATAACAGGTGTTACGTCTGTAAATCCAAAACACCTCCTTTGTAATTACTGTTTATCATGGATATCACCCTGGGGATGGGATTTTACAAGTCCCTGAGGAGAGCTATAAAAACATGAACAAAGGAGGCTTTTCAAAAGAAGGCAATAAACCAATTATGCTCCAGTACTTCACAATAAACCAGTAAATCTGATTCAGGTTTTTAGAATACTTTAAAATATACGTAGTTTTCTGATTAGTCTTTTTTTTTTTTATTATTTCACTGGTTCAGAAAAAATATCTTTTCCCATACAGAGCTATTTTGAAGGTCTATCTGAAGCTATTAATGGTCTAAAAGGTGTCTATAAAGTTTTTCTTTGGGGGGGGATTAAATGCATCATGGTTAATTAAGTCCCTTAATATTCACTTCAAGAAGGACAGATTTTGCATTGCTCCACCATGAGTGAGTGTAGGTGTGCGAATGGGAACAGTTTGATTTCCTTCCACAATTTGTCTACACACTATTTTGTGGGTTTCCTATTATCTCCAAAAGATATTCAGTTTAGGTTTATTTACATTGCTCTGAAAAATGTCAAACAAGAATAACCACCCATTAGTATAATGCATAATAAACAAATCAAATATGAAATAATTTATGGAATATGGATTTGTTAGTTACTATTTAATGATCGTTTACAGTTTATTGCAAGTATATATATGAAGCCATAACAGAATGAATTATTAAAAATAAGAAAAAGCACTAAGTGTAATTTAAGGGTTAACTAAAGGAAACTTAAAGCTGGAATCGCGAGAGGTCTGTGCCTTTTCTTGGAGAAACTACCAACTGTAATTGGTAGAAAAGGTTAGAATGAGGTAAGTGAGTAACAAACACCCTCCAGAAAACTAGGACAAACTAATGGGAAAGCCCTAACACCCCTCCAATGAAGCAGTGCTGAAATCTATAGGACAATCCATAAAACACCTTGCTTAATAAAGCAGTGTTCAGAATAATAGGAGAACTAGTGGTGTTAGTTTTTGGAAGAGGTAATAAAGTTCTGCATATTAAGTGTCAGATGACGTGATGTATTGACATAATGTAATCAGAAAAAAGTATAATAGCAGATGATTTTTTAATTGATTGCTCACTCAATGGACTGAGACATTTGGGCATGTCTCTGTGTGAATGAAGAAATTTTCTGCATTCTACTCTGGGCTACGAGACTGCCTTCTTTGTAGACAGAGGAAAGCTTTTTCCATGACAGCAACAGGTTATTGTTTTGTGCAAGAGATCTATTACAACCAAAATGATGTAAATAAATACTTTTTTTAATTAACCCAGAATATAACCAAACAAATGTAACCACTAATGTGCAAATATACAAAATATAAATTTGAACGCATAATTACCAGGCCTAAAAAGCCAAATTCTGTACTTATGGGCACTAATTGTGTTGTAGAAAAGGAATAAAATCTTCAAAGAGCTAAAAGCAAAAGTTAACACTCTCAGTTTTGAAATGGGATTCATCTGCATTTCTGAAGTTTCTGATTTAGTCTAAAATTTAGTACAACACATACTGAAACTAAATTACAGCATGCTTTCTAATGTCAGTTGAGACAAGCACTAGGCTTTTTATTTATTGTATGTAATTTAAAAGTCTGAAGATGAAATGTACTTGTCAATAAAAGCTTTGTTTGAAACACCTTATGGAGAGCAGATCATAAGTTAATAACGCTTCAGCACCAGTAATGACATTACCTCTCAAGTGTTTGCATTTTGTTAACTGTCACTTCACATGTAGTCAAAAACCTTTTCTCAAAATAAAGTCATTCTTTGAGACACTGATGGAGAGATTCACTTCACTTGAGGTATGTCATCAGAATGTTGTTTTTGTTAAATCATGCATGGTTTGGAAAGATCTCTTGGCAATAAGGCAATGAAAACATCATTAATGAAGTGGCAGTATCTCTACTTGAAAAGTTATTAGTTTATTGGTAGCTTGACAAAAGTGGCTAGAATGTGCAAGATGGAGAACAACTAAAACTGCTGATTTTTTTATTTTTTGAATTTACTTTTACTGTATATACTCACGTATAAGTCGGGTCTTGAAATCCGAAAAATCGATCATAAAATTGACTTATAAGCCCATTCAAAAATGCAACACTTACATTTTTTTTACACCTTCTTTCTTCTTCCAATGTCGCACCAGTTTCTCAGACATGTCAAATTTTGTTGAAGCAGCGCCATTACCAATTTCTTTCACCACTTCAACAACTTTTAATTTAAAACCAGCTTCATATTTTCTTCTGATCGAACGTTCCAGCGTAGATAAGGGATGCTCTTACAATAAAAGTGTATGAGAGTGTGAGATACAAAAAACACACAACAAATTGCAATCGTCACTTTAGGTATTACCACATGATCACGTAGGCTCAATACATAGAAAAAAATGGCAGTGTGCTCCTTGGTTACACTCTCAGGTGGGCGTTAGCATATCATAATTTCTTGGATCAATAGTGTGAGTTTTCCACATTTGATTTACACGACCGACATTATAAAATATCAGAAATTATATGATAAAATCAAGCCCTGACTTATCTGCAGGAGAACTTAAATGTGAGTACATACGGTATTTATGTTTTTTATGTTTTATCTTGACAGCTGAAAATACCTGATATTGTAAAAATTATTTGGTGCGCTCATGTTTTTAAATATTTTCCCTCCATCTCTTCTTCTCTCTCTCTCAAAATGAATAGTGGATGGATGAAACTATTTTTGCTTTTAAATTTTTATACTTTATACGGCATGCTGTGTATGTATTTATTTCTAGTAGGATTGACTACTGCAATGCGGTGTTCACTAGATGTTCATACTGTTCTTTATACAGCCTCCAATTAATCCAAAATGCTGCTGCAAGAATTATTACAAGAACAAGAAAATACGAAAAACATAACTCCAGTTCTTAAATCCTTACACTGGCTCCCGGTTAAGTTTAGGGCAGATTTCAAAATCCTCCTTTTAACATATAAAGCATTAAATGGCCAAGGTCCGGCTTACTTGTCTGAACTTATCATGACTTACAAAACAGAGCGCACATTAAGATCTCAAGATGCCGGTCTGCTTATGATTCCAAGGATTTATAAAATAACAGTGGGAGGTCAAGCTTTTAGTTATAGGACCCCTAAACTGTGGAATGGTCTGCCTGCTATTATAAGAGATGCCCCTTCAGTCTCAGCTTTTAAATCCCGGCTGAAGACTCACTACTTCAGTTTAGCATATCCTAACTAGAGCTGCTGATTAACTGTACAGACTGCTTCTCTGTTGTTAGTCATTAGCACTAAAACATAAGTAACATGATAGTTATAATTGGATACTGACCCTTACCTATTCTGTTTCTCTTCTCGGTACTCAAATGTGGCACTTGGTGCCACGGCCTACCGGCCAAGTTTGTTTGCCTGCCTAAGGTAAAGTCATCCCTGATGGAGGATCACAGGAATCATGGGAAAGAGGGGTCCTTTCATCGGATTAGCACTATTTCAGCTGTGGAATGGCCAAATGGGGGAGGCAGCTTGATGGATGAGGTCTCCAGGACTCTAAGCAAATCCAAATCATATTATGTGATATCATCTACTGTTAAATTCTACTCCATACTTCTAAAATTTTTATTTGTATACTGTATTGAGTATTTGTTCTGTTCTGTTTATTGTACTGTATTGTATTGAACCCCTTCTTTTTGACACCCACTGCACGCCCAACCTACCTGGAAAGGGGTCTCTCTTTGAACTGCCTTTTCCAAGGTTTCTTCCATTTTTTTCCCTACAAGGGCTTTTTTGGGATTTTTTTCTTGTCTTCTTAGGGAGTCAAGGCAGGGGGTCTGTCAAGAGGCAGGGCCTGCTAAAGCCCATTGGAGCACTTCTTGTGTGATTTTGGGCTATACAAAAAATAAATTGTATTGTATTGTATTGTACTGTGTCCTGATATAATTGTAACTTTGGCACTGCATATTCCTTTTTTCTGTCACTCATAATCACAGATGTTGTTTCTATGTTTTTTATGGCTATCCATTCACCCATTGCCTATTCACACACCGCTTGCTGTTCTTGTGTTGCCTATTCATATTTAGGTGATTTCTAACCCTTGTCGTTTGATCCTAGTATTTCTATGGTTCCCTCAGAATAGCTAGGTTGGGCCCCATCCTCCCTAAATCTGCCCTGCTGCAGATACCTCCTGATTATTGACATCCACATGGCTGGACACCACAGGGCTTCAACAGGTGTTAGCAATATTTTATTTTTTCTGCTGTGTACACATATATGTGATGGGTGTCTAAGTCAAAATTATAGATTATCTAACCTAGAACAGTTAAAATATCCAAATTTGCCACCCAGTTTTATTAAGAGTCTGGGAACTGTTGTACTTTAAAGATAACAGTGCACAGGTTTCTTTAAATTAGGTGATGAGTAAGCGCACAATGAAAGACACACCAGCAATTTCAAGAAAAACAATGGTACTTGTATTACTCTAAACAATATAAATTCTACCAAGAAGATAAAAGTACATAACTACCCTTTGTACAAAAAATGTTCCCCTCTATACCCCCCGCCAAATAATGAGAGACTTAACCATTGTCAGTCCTGGACAATTTCGGTCCTGGGTTTCTCATTGTCCAAAAGCCATAAATGGGAAGTCCAGGTTGAGAGTGCTATGCCGTTGGGGTAGTTGAAGCACTGTGGGGAGAAACAACAAGGCTTTAAAGCATTATGGTGCACATTTTTCTCTCTACCCCCCTTTTCTGGCTTCACTTTATACATCACCCGAGAGTCGCCTACCTGGTTCAGCAAAACACAGGGTTCTTGGTTCCACCAACCTGCCTGTTTCCCCCTGCCCTTGTCTACCTCTATTCCTCAGCCATACTCCCTCTCTAGGAAGCAATGGAACAGCCTGAGCTTTCTTATCATACTGAGCTTTGTAATGTTGTGCTGCCTTATCCATCCTTCCCTTAGCGATCTGACCTGCATGCAGTAGCTTCTGATGGTGTTACCTTCACCCACTGCTCCCTGGCACCCCCTCTGGTATGAACCCTCCAACCATGATGGCAGACTGGTTGTACATATCCATAGAATCCATCACTTTCTCATTGTGCCTTTAGCATGTCGAGACACAGTGAAGGCCATAGACCATGCTTCCTGCTTCTGGGGAATGTTTGAGGCAGCATGACTGAAAACTCTGGAACCTGAAATACAGCATACCAACAAGCAGAGGTCACATTTGTACTGATCAGCAATGGGCTTTTTTGGATCTCATCTGTCACAATCACAACCACTCTGGTTAGAAATCCATGGTTGCATAGCCTATATAGGAATATCCAACCCATTGGCAGCTTTCGGGGTTAGAAGAAATGGGACCTACCCTGCTTCTGTCTTATCTGCAAAATGCTTCTTAAAAAGGTTATCTTGCACTACTATAACCTGGGATCCTGTATCTAACAGTACATTTATTGCTTTGCCTTCGATGGTGACCTGTACCACAGGACACTCACCAATAAGAGGGAATATGGCCTCTCAGATATCACTCTTCAACCATCGGATATCACTCTCCAGCTGCAGGGTTCACAAATTTAAAAGTATTGTGCCCAGTAGAGAATGAACAGTTCCGCATCATATGACCTGCTGTACGGCACTGATTACAAATAGGCCTACGTACCTTGTGAATACTAGGCATAACAGCCATTTGCGTGAAGCCTTCTTGCTGGCTGAGAATGATGGCCTCAGTTCCTTCAGCATCTCCTGAGTACATTCCTTCATCTGTGTTTCAGGTCACCCAGAATCTTTTCCTTCAATGCTAGTCTCCAGTTCACCTGTGAATGAGATTTAGTTGCAGAGGACTCACCAACAGCTCCAGAAGTGGCTTCCCTGTGTCCCGTATAATTACATTCCCCTTCTAGTAGCATTGCCTCTTGTTGCACTTGCCCAAAGGTTTTATCTGGGTTGTGGCAAATAAAATGTTCATAGTGCTTGTCGTAGTCCACTGTCCAGGATGCCCAGGAAGAGCTAATCTTGTAGGTGCATATCTGAGGGGGCTTGGGCTGGGCTACATTGTCATAGCCTGCAATGAAGTTTCTTCAATCTGAGAGCAGATACCCTAAAAGGTAGTTTTTGCATACAGCTGTAAAATTGGGAAATCAGATTAGCTAATGGGACTTGGTCACCATGTAAACGATCTAAAAAAGAAAAATTTTTGTTAAAATGTCTCTTTGTTCCACACTCAACACATTGACTTCCTATTTGGCCGCCCCAGTCAATGCTCCCATCCCAATACTGACCGTTTGAGAATCCCCATATTCAGCTGTTTCTTATAACCCTTGCATCTGTTCCTTCCATTAACTATATTTAAATAACATTTTCCCCCACTAAACTTGGCAATCCAAAGGGCACTGGCAAAAATAGAAATCATGATGATGATAAAAAAACACAGTAAAACTATCCCAATAAATAATTGAGTAAATACAAATAGACAAAAAATGCTAATGACATGAGATCAATTTGCCCAAAAAAGAAGAAGTTTGTCTGCATTCTCAGTACCATTGCTTTGCTCATGTACTGAAGTGACTTTAGCTGCAGGTGGAAGCTCCTGTTGCACTTTACACAACTGTTGTTACGGTTTTGTCTTTGTCCAGAAATGGCTCCATAAGCTTTATGACCTTAGTCTCGGAAAGTCTTTCTCCTGTGGGACGACTGGGATCTTTTCCTGAATAAGGAGTGGCATTGCATATGTACTTTGTCAGCATGCCCGTGTCGATCAAACATTGGAAGCTCTGCAGTCTACTTGTGACATCCTCATCTAAGTTCACCTCTTTTATAGCACATCCTTATTTGAAAATTAACAGTGTCAGACCAGGGAAAGCGTGAACATGACTGAAAGAATAAAAGTGAGTAATAAAAAAAAATGCTAACTTTTACAAGTTCCATAAATTTACTCCTGCTGTTACAGACTCAAATAAAGCAAATGAACGCTTTTATCCAATAATAGTATTTCTTGCCTTGCATTTCCTGTCATCCAACATTTACACAGATTGTTGTAAACATAGAACATACATGAAATGTATGTGTTCCAAATAACAATATATTATTTACCGTATACAATTCAAGGCACCTCACACCCAGATAAACAGATTTGAGATGGGAGAACTTTGTGTACGACTAAAGCTGTGTCGGTCGGGGATGGGATAGCAGGCTTCCTCCTGCTGGTGCTGATCGACTCATTTAAAAAAACAAAAGATGCTGATGAGGAGGTGCGAGGGAATTTAAGGTGGCCTGGGATTATGAGTTTTTTCGTAGGCTTCAGGAATTCTAGTGCTAAAGACTCCCAGCCTCCTCCATTGGTACCCACTAAGAGCTCTCTTAAGCCTGCTTTTCTCAATGCTACATCAATAGGCAGAGGTTGAAAGTAACAAATTACAAATACTTTGTTACTGTACTTAAGTAGAATTTTGAGGTATCTGTACTTTACTTGAGTATTTATTTTTCCAATGACTTTTTACTTTTACGCCTTACATTTTAACACAGATATTTGCACTTTTTACTCCCTACATTTTAAAAACAAGCCCATTACTTTACTTTTAATACATTTGTGGGGAATTAAGTATTTTTCTATTTTTCATGCTTTAACATTCTCAGCATAAAGTCTGATTTCAACTTTAATGAATTGACCAGTGGTATATAGGAAAGCCAATCGCGAATCACGCATGACAGACGTAACAAGACGGAAACAACGTAACAAGAAAGAAGAATGGAGCGGGGACTTGACTGTGAAAACAAGGCGGGCATGTCTGTCAAAAGTGATTTCCATGACACAGTGAAGTTGTAGAAACATGGATGAAAGTGAACTAAATTTGATCAAAGCAACTGAAATTGTGGCAAACCAAGAAAGTGTCATAGAAAAGTGTTGATGATGCCATCATTAACTTTGTCATTCAAGGTCTGTACCTTTTCAGTATTATTGAAAAGCAGGGTTTTAGAACTCTTGTACATCATCTGCAACCAGATGTTGTTGGAATGTCTCATGGTACAGTGAAAAACAAAGTGAAGAAAGCAACACTAGAAATTAAGGAAAATCTAAAGGCTGCTATGAGTGAGATTGAGTTCATCGCTACCACAAATGATTGCTGGACAGCACACAGACGTAGATTCATTGGTGTCCCAGAGCCTGAAACCCTGGAGAGGTGCTGTGCTGCTCTAGCTTGTAAACAGCTGAAAGGACCACATACCGTTACTGCTCTTCTGGTGCCCTGAATGGCATACGTTCAGAGTTCAACATTCGTCACAAGATCAGATGCAAACAATTGATAATGGCTCCAATTTTATAAAAGCATTTCGAGTGTATAGTGAGCTGAATGAAAACTACAATGCAGAAATGCTTGAGGGGGCAAGGCAAAATCAAAAAAGAGAAAGAGAGCACAGTGAGGCAGAGGAGGAAAGCAGTGTGAGTGTTGAGTGTGTTCAAGCTGGATCCATGTTGGATGAAGATGATGGCCTTGAATATCAACTGCCAAAGCACCATCACTGTGCCTGCCACCTTCTCAACTTGGTAACAACAGTTGATGTTTCAGAAGTAAATGCCAACAGAGTCTATAAAAGGCTCTTTTGTTCAGCATATTCAAAGTGCTGGGCTCTCCGGAACAAGAGCAGTAGATCTACTACAGCTGCAGAAATTATTGAAGAGAAATGCAAACTCCAGCTGCTGAGGCCATATGAGACAAGGTGGAATTCTCTTTTTTTGGCTGTGGAGATGATTGTAAGGATCACAAAAGAGCAAGGAGAAGGAGCTATTGCGGCAGTGTGCAGTACACTAAAAATTTGTGTGTATGTACCTACCACTTTCTTTTTAAAACTTATTGACTGCTGTATTTGGTAGTGTTTATTAATACATGGCACAGTTAACGATATATTATCATGGGGTAATTAACATTACAAAACAAAAGTCTGAATACACATGCACTTATTTAAACAACTATGTCAAAATACCAATTGTTCTTTTCAAAGTTCATAATCTCTTAATTATGTATGTGATTACATCAACAGTTTTTTTTCTTCTGCACATGTATTATTAAGGCGAAAATTCTTGATTGAGTGATAGTAACTTATGTGGGACATACTATACTGTATATTGATTCAAATGTTGATTTTGTACCTGTTATAGTTAACACGTAATTGTGAGACACAATTAAATAGGAAGGGAATGGTTATTTTGATTTAGTTATTAAAAAATCAAGTGAATTCAGATTTTTGGCACCCAGTTTAAATATATTTGACTTTTTCTAGCCATTGTTTGCTTTAAATTTTTTGTGTTTGTTTGTTTTCTGACAGGTTCACCTGAGCTGACCTTGGATTTCTTGCAGAATATGTGAAAACCATGAGTTCATTTGCAAAGGCAATTGATGTTCTTCAAGGAGATGCCTGTCTGCAGATGGGATTGCTGATACCTACAGTGACACTGCTCAAGACCAAACTCCAGCACCTTTGCATTTCCTCCAATTTCTGTGGGCCTTTGGTGGATGCTCTTCAGGCAGGACTTGAAAGGTGTTTTGCACACATGCTTGCTGATCCACAGCTAATTGCAGCTGCCATTCTTGTTCCCAAGTTCAAGACATGCTGGAAAAGAAATGAAGGAACCCTAAAACTTGGTAAGTGTTGCACCTTTTGCTTAATGATTTACATTTATTTAATATAAGAAAGTTAAATAAAGAAAAATTGCCATTTGAAGTATCCATAAAATACTAAGTAATTTTATTTATCACTAGGTAAAAGTCATGTTCACCTGTGCAAACTTTTTACAAAAACTTTTGTAAAAACAAAAACAAAAGTTTTACAAAACCATTTTACAAAATATTTTAGTATCAAAATATTTTTGTATTACTGTTGTACTGTACTCTATTTTTAAAATATGTAGTATAAATGTTATATTTACTGTAGGAAACTCTTTGCTTTCATATTTCTTAGGCCTTGACTACATCAAAAGCCATCTGAAACAGCAACATGTGATGTATCCAGGGGACAATTCCCATTCTTCAAAGGAGGATGACTTGTTTTCCTTCATCAAGCAGTGTAATGCTCAAGAAAACACTAAGCAGATAGAGTTCTATCTGGCCTGTCAGGCTAATACTATGGATATCTTGAAGTCTTTCCCAGCAATATACAAGTTGTTTCTGAAGCTCAACACTCCATTACCTGCCTCAGCTGCCTGTGAGAGGCTTTTTTGCACTGCAGGACTGATTTTTACACCCAAAAGGGAACGCCTTGATTCAGAGTGATTTGATATTTTTCAAGCTGTATTAATATACTGTGAGTTTCAGTCAGCATTGAACAGAAACTGCTGGTACAATCGTTATTGAAGAGGCTACTTTTCACTTTTATATTTTGAGTATATTTCAGAGCCTGTACTTTTTTACTTTTACTTAAGTAAAAAAATTGAATGAGTACTTGTACTTTTACCAGAGTCTTTTTTACACAAGTATCTGAACTTTTACTTGAGTAAAGAACTTGTGTACTTTTGTTACCTCTGTCTATAGGTCATAGGTCTTTCCAATAATCAGTAGACTTAACACTAGAATTACCAGAGCCTACGAAAAAAACTTGTAAATCTGTCCCACCTTAAAACGCTTCGCACCTCTCCATCAGCATCTTTTGTCCTTTAAATGTGTTGATAAGCAGCAAACAGCAAGCAGCCTGCTATCACATCGCCCACCCTGCACAGTTTTCTCAGCTCAAGTCTGTTTACCTGCATGTCAGTTGCTTAAAGTTGTATAGAGCGAGAAGTCAAGTAAAATTACACCTTTTATAACTACTATATCGTTATTTGGAACACTTGCATTTCATGTGTGTTCTGTCTCTACAACGGTATACGTAAACACATCGTTAAAACAGAAACGTTTTTCATGTTTTAGTAATAATTGACAAAATGTAGACATGAAGTGTATAATGTGTGAAGCCTGAATTCCAAATATCAAAGAAACACTTTCACAAAAGGTACAAATATAACAGAACAAATTATTTTTTCTTCTGTTAAATTTTTGAATAAAAGTACACTTGTTTAGTTATACTTGTACCTTTTGTTAAAGTGTTTATTTCATATTTGTATTTCAGACTTCACACATTATACATTTCATGTCTACACTTATTCAGTTATTACTAAAACATGAAAAACGTTTCTGTGTCAACTACGTTTTACATAGATATAAAGCTCCAACACTTCACTAGAACACTGAGCACTGAGAAACTTCTTTGTGAAATGAACTGCAGCGGTGGGTGGAGGGATGGGATACCGGGCTGCTTGCTGTTAATTGAAACATTTACAGGACAAAAGACTCTGAAGCAGAGGTGAGAATGGATTTAAGGAGGGCCGATTTTACGATCTTTCTGGTAGGCTGTGGTAATTCTAGTGTTAATACATCTCCCCTTGTTGTGCATGTTTCTCCTCTGAAGACTGAGTATCATTCTGTGCTTTTACAATGCACACTTACCTCTCCCTCTATCAATCATAATCTCAGATGTTGTTTCTGTGTTTTTTGCTGCTTTTCCCAATGATTGTTCTTCATTTACTGTGTCTGTATCACTATCTACATGTACAACAATTTCTTCTGCTACTCCTACTTCTTCTTTTACTATAATAAACATGTCATATTATAATTAATATGGTCTGTATTTACATTATATACGAACACTGTGCTGCAAAAATGACACTATCCTTCAGATGAGATGTAAAACCGAGGTCCTAACTCTCTATTGTCATAAAAGTTCCCTGAGCATCTTTTATAAAGAGTGGGGTGTTTCCAGATGTCCTTGCTAAATTGCCTAGTCATTCTGGCCTTCTAATCATGCCTTGTCTCTAACTGGCTATCTCTCACCTCTTTACCAGCTATTAACTAATATGTGGTTAGTGTACTCGTGCTGGCATCACATCATCTGGGTGGATGCTGCATATTGGTGATGGCTAAAGAGCTCTCTCACTCTATGTAAAGTGCTTTGGGTGTCTTGAAAAGCACAATATAACTGCAATGCCTTCTTTTTAAACTTTCAATGAGTGGTGTAGATATTGTGGATTATAGGGAGCTGTGTGCCTGTGATCTGCTGTGCTGTTTTCAACACATGCTGCAGAGCTCTGTGGTCCTGAGCCGAGCAGCTGCCACAACAGGATGTAATGCATCTAAAAATGATGAGCTCAAAGTTGCAGGTGACATCCTGGACATCCTCAAATTCCTGAGGAAGTAGAGACATTAGAGGAATTTCTTTATCACAGCTGCAGTTTGAAATGACCATTAACAGTTATAAGTAACCCTGAGTAACCGAAACTTGCTGACTGTCTCCACAACATCTCCTCCAATATAAATGGGAGTGTGTTCTGTCACCTTCTTGAGAAAGTCCACAATCAGCTCCTTAGTTTTACTAATGTTGAGATGTTGAGGCTATTTTCCTGGCACCATTCTCTAAGGAGTTTGACCTCCTTGCTATAGTCTGTCTTGTCGTCCTCCCTGATCAGACCAATGACCATGGTGTCATCAAGAAATGTGAGGAAGGTGTTGGAGCTGTACTTGTTCATGCAGTCATAGGTGAAGTGAGAATAAAGTAGCCAAGTCCTCACATTGAGTCTTTTTGCAATCAATTATTATTAATTTAACATATATGTATTTCAGATGTTAGAGGAAACCAGAGCATTTGTGACATGTCACATATTATTACTTTTAATATAGTGTAATACAACAAATTGGCCACAAGAGGACAGCCAAGAGTAAGGAAATGCAATAATAAGAGTGCAAAGGGGAGAATTTAAATCATTAGGCAAACCTATACGTTATTAGACGGAGAAGTTTTACAAGCAGTTGTTTTCAATTTTATTATTTATTGAATAAAAAATATTTGATTCCTCTCAACAGTACAAACTAATTACTATGTTTTAACAAAATGCATATTTCCAAAAACTATTAAAAATGGTTTTAATGTACATATTTTTTTGCCGTCACACAAGGTCTCTCTTTAGATGGTGGTATTAGATCTAATCACCCTCAGAACCAAAAGTCAGTTTCTATGGTCAGCCCATCCATCCATCCATCCATTGTCAAATCCAGATAATCCAGTTCAATTCTGCAGACACAACTTAAATGTTATTGTAATATAAACAGTATGTGTCTGCTTTTAGTCTGCTGGATATTTTTATATAGCATTGTTCACTAATAAACACCATGTTATGGCACTATATAAGTACAGAGGTATAGAGTGATAGTACAGTTAAATTTTATACTTGAAGAACAGGCAGAGTAAATGACAAGGAGTCAGAAGTGGAGAACTGAACTGACCACACAGTAGTAGAGTGCTATGCATAAAATACATTTTAGTTCCATTCTTTAGCAACTGGAAACTATAGCACAGAGTTTAGCTTTGTGGATAAGAAATGTGAATTTATTTCGTCAAGGTGGGCAACTCTGTCCTTACACTCCAATATGCAGTTAATATTTCAGACTATGCCACAGAGTCGTAGAGGGCTTGTTGTTCCCCCTTAATGTTCTAAAATTAGCCAACTATAAACAGAGAATATTTCAAGGAAGTCTTTCTATATGTGACAAAAGACACAATTTCTAATCTCTAGAACCTCACAATCATTCAAGTGTTGTTAGTTTTTCTGCCTCACTGAAACAATGCACCTTGTTTAAATCTTACAATGTCTAGGAATTTGTGTCTACACCTCCTGCGTGTGGAATTTCTCTCAAGGTTTTCTGGCTTTTCTCTAGTGTTTTAAAGACATGTGTGTGAGAGTGGTACATTAGTAATTAAAAATCGGCCCTGTGTAGGTTCGTACCTGAGTGATCCTGCTCGGGGCTAGTTCCTGCTATGTGCTTTATGCTATCAGGATAAGCTCCAGATCCCAGTGACCCATGAATTGAAAGATTTAAGCATGTTATGCTACAGCATGAAATAGTTTTGAACTATTTCATTAATTCTAAATCAACTCTAAATTGCATCTTTCTATCTAAAGGTAACAACTGGCATCAATGTTACTTATCGTTTTTGAGAATTTTCAATATTTCCACTGTATGTCTTTTAATATCCACTGACTTACTGTATATACTCACGTATAAGTCGGGTCTTGAAACCTGAAAAATTTATCATAAAATCAGACCCCGACTTATACGCCCATTCAAAAATTTGACACTTGCATTTTTTTTACATCTTCTTGCTTCCTTCAATCCCGCACCAGTTTCCCAGACACATCAAATTTTGTTGCAGCAGTGGAGTTACCAATTTCTTTTGCCACTTCAACAACTTTTAATTTAAATCCAGCTTCATATTTTCTTCTGATTGAACGCTCCATCGTAGATAAGGGATGCTCTTACGATAAAGGTGTATGAGGCTGTGAGATACAAAAAGCACACAACAGTGCAGTCATCGCTTTAGAATATTTCAGGTATTACTATGTGGTCATGTAGGCACAATACATAAAAAAAAGGCAGTGTGCTCCATGGTTACTCTCTCAGGTGGGTGTTGGCAGATCATAATCTCTTGGATCAATAATGTGAGTTTTCTGCATTTGACTTATACGACCGACATTATAAAATACCGGAAATTATACAGTAAAATCAAGCCCTGACTTATCCACGGGAGAAGTTAAATGCGAGTATATACAGTATGCTGAGTAGGTTCAACTCCATCAGTTTTCCTTATGGCTCATATCTTGATATGAACAAAATGAGTCATGCAAAATTAAATTTTTTAGATAAACTCAGTGCTTCAAGATCTCAAAAAAGTGTGCATATCCTTAACTAGGATAAGGTGGCTGCTAGGTAATGGTGGTGTTTGGTTAGAAGAGGCATCTTACCATATACTGAGTTTTCATGTGGAGAAAACTTTATAATGTGAATAATGAAAAATTTTAATGTGTCTTTGAGTGAAAAATATGCAGCCATCCTCTCAAAATCTTCCATGAAAAAATCAACAATGGATGAGAAGGACAGGCTGGTCTCCAGTTTAAAAGCATGATCCTGTATGTTCAGGTTTCCATTCTGTGGACTTTATAAAACAGTTTTTAGCAATAAACATTTTTTTTGTATGTTGTAAACATCCAACTGGATGACATAAGTAATGTGAGATTTTTTCAATGTTGTTTTTAAGCTGTGATCACCTTAGGCTCCCAATCTATCAGAAATGTCATCTGCATTAAAATATGAAGTTACAATTTTTTCTTGGACATCACAAACAAAGATGGGTTAAGTAACATGTAAAAATGTTTTTGTGTGGAGTATTCATTTAAATACAAAATTATACCAATATAGAAATTCCATAACCTCAAGATCACAAAAAATTATAACAGAAAAAAAGGTAAAAAGCTGAATGAATAGCCATGGGATCTGATAAATGAGAATCAGTTTTTGTACTGCAGGTTCCTTTCACCACATAAGGAAGAGGAGGAGCAGGGGAATTGAAGTATTTCTTAATGCTAAATTATTTGATTATTTATTATTTAGAGTTTGTCTCGTACTGTGAAACCATTTTTGCATTGTTTGTGTTGTCTTCATTTAGTGCTATTACACTGTGATGAAGTGGTAGGTGTCTAGATTGAAACTGCCTGAAGTCAGTCGCACTACATGATGACATCAATTTTGGTTCTTCAACTGGCACAGCATGGAAGGTAATCATCCAAGATTTGCTTTTTACATAGAGCTTTTGTTAATATTAGTGAGTTTTGGTTTGGGCACACAATCCCTTTGACTTCACTGTATTAGACTTCAGCCTCTGAAGTCCATCTCCTGGTCCAGCTTTGATCACCAAAGTATCTACACTTGAAGGTACATAAACTTGGTCCACAATTAAATCAGAACCCAAGATGGGCTTACTACTGGATAAGTAAGATCTGTAATGTAGTAAGCAACATTATTTAAAGAAACAGGATAACTAATTCCAGTTGTTGACTATAATCCTAATGGTACTGGTATTATTGAATTTATAACACCAATAGTTACACTTCAAGCAGGACTTTTGCATAAGGAAGGCCATTGAATTCTTTGTTCTCCACCTCCTATCTAGACTAATATTAAGATATCAATAATTAAGAAAACATAATGTTACAATCAATTAGGAAATCAAAGAAGTTACTAAAATGAGTTGTTTTTGTGATTATAAGCCCAGTAATACAATATAATTCAGTGCAATATTATTGATATTCCTGCATATTGTTATACAGAGTTTTAAGACGTCTTCAGAAAACACAAATGCACAGAACTGTACCCTCATAGTAAATATGACTAAACAACTGATCTATTGCCTAATACACACCTACTTAAGGTAAATATTTATTACTGAGAGTAAGGCAATGAAAGAATAGCACACGAAAAATTCACAGATATCTTTATTAAACCATCCTTTAGCCCCATTGGTGCCAGCTTCTTCTTTGTCAAAAGAAAAAAAATGAGCTGTGATTCCACAGGATAAACTATTTTTTATAAAACTGGATTTTCAAATTGTCTATAATTTAATTAGGATAAGTGAGTGGCATGAGTAGAAGGCACGTTTAACACTATCACTGGTCATTATGAATGTACAGTAGATTCATCACCTATGGACAACCATTTTTAGCAATATTTTGGGACAATATGGCCCAGTGTATATTGATGACATTCTGATTTTCTGTAATGAGTTTGGCTGTTGTATTAAACATATGAGAAATGTTTTGAACAGGCTCCACAAATCTAATTCATTTGCAAAACTGAAAAGGTGCACATTTTATAGAGACTCTGGGGTATACAATTTCACGTTTTGATCTTAACATGGACCAGTTTAAAGTCACAGAAATTCTGGAATGGAAATCTTCTGAAATCATAAAACAAATACAAATATTTTTGAATTTTGACAATTATTGTTGACTGTTTATAAAAAAAAATTACTTCTCCAACTTCCTCAATCAAAGCTTTAACTAAGAAAGTTTCTTGAATATTAATGTGGAACTGTGAGGCTCAAAATACATTTAAATTACTTAAGAAATTATTTACCTCCACCCATATTCTGAGACATCCTGATACCTCACTTCAGTTTATTGTAGAATTTGTTACCTCAAGTATCATGGTGTCAGGTCTCCTAACTGTAAGGCAGCAGCGCTACCACTGCACCACCATGCCGCCCATGTTTACCATTATTTTACTGATAATTAATTGGTTCTGTAAAAATATTGGTTCTCACTTAATGAAGAAGAATAAAGTGTAGTCAATTTACAACTGAAAAAGTTGAGACCATTGATACTTATGGCTAATTTTCTCTGTAATCTTTTTTTTTTACTAAGGAGTAGGTGTAAATACAGTAATATTAGATGAGTGGGTATTTTTCTTTTATGTCCGATTTCTTCAATCCCACTACACTACATGAGCTTTTAGATTAAACTATATTAGAATAGGTAAACTTTATTAATCTCATGGGGAAATTCAGATTCATACAGCAAAAACAAGAATATAGACTCACAAGACAAATAATATAGCCAATCAATTAATCAATCAATCAACAAAACTTAACTAGTACATCAGGTGGAAACATTGAATTGCCTCACAGAAAAGACCCAAGAGGCACTTCTTAGCACACCAAGGTTGAATGAGCCTATGGCTAAAAGTGTTCCAAGAGATTGCCTCCTGGAAGGGATAGAAGGGATTTTTCAAGATGGTATCCAATCATGTGATGAGACTTTCCTGATAAGTCTATTTAGGCATTGTGCATCTTTTGAGTTCTGGTTGCTTCCCCAGGAGACTGCAGCATAGAACACCACACTGGCTACTATGGACTGGTAGAGCATTTCCAGCAATTTGCTGCATACATCTAAAGACCTGAGTCTCCCTAGCAAGTATGATCTGCTCTGGCCCTTCTTGTACAGAGTCACTGTGTTGTCAGATGAGTCCAGTTTGTTGTTCATGGGAACCCCCAGGTACTTGTAGCTCTGCACCACTTCCACATCCTTTCCCTGAATGGTGACTGGTCTGAGAGGATTCTTGGGCATCAGAAGTCCACCACTAGTTCTTTTGTCTTGCTGATGTTGATTTCCAGATTGTTCTCCCTGCACTACAAGACAAAGTCCTCCACAACCTTCCTGTACTCTGATTCGTTTTCATTATTAATGCAGCCTACGATGGACAAGTCATCTGAAAATTCTGTAGATGGCAAGTGCTGGTATTGTGCTGGAAATCTGTTGTGAAGAGGATGAACAGGAAGGAAGACATGACAGTTCCCTGAGGTGCTCCAGTATTATGCACCACCACTTCTGACACTCAATCCCTTAGCCTCCCTAGCTGCTGTCTGATGGTCAGATAGTTCATGATCCAGGAGACTGCTTCAAAATCAAGATTCAAAGCATTGAGCTTTTCTCCATTCAGTGAGGCAGAATGGCGTTAAAAGCACTGGAAAAGTGAAATATTGATAGATCACTGCACAGCATTTACAAATGAATGACAAATTTTTCTAATGATGGAACAAACACCAAGAAGCACCAACACATGAACAATGAGCAGGATGTCCCTTGTGGAGTTTCAGAAGCACAGCTGCAAGACACTTACAAACTACTGTATGGGAAGGGGAGATAGTGGCATTATAATAGCTGAGCAACAATTCAAAAGTGCTTCCTGAAAAAAGGCCACTAAGTGTTAGTCCATAGCCTCAGTTATGTGAGGCTCAGTTGTGACCAACATATGGCCAACTTGACATTCAGCCCAAAGGCCAAACCCAAACTCAACCGTAAAGCTGGTGCATGACTGTACGATTTTGTTAACTTTGCTCCTGAAGTCACCTGGAAAAAGACATCAAAAGTTGACAGAAAAACAATCAGTTGACAATACTTTGATTATATGATTTTTTTTGGTATAAATAAACT